>NC_056722.1:509892-867392 GCF_018831695.1 Puntigrus tetrazona | reverse complement strand
TTTCACATTTAATTCAATGCGTTACTTGCCGTTTTTTTAAAAAAATGTATGAAATTTACTATTAATTCTTAATGGAGATATTATTTTTTTTTCCAGTGTAGGTAATAATGAAATTTGAAATGTGCTAACTTACATTAAGTTGTTGAATTATTAAATAAATACATTTTCAACAGTATTTACACAATAACAATTAACATAAGCATAATTTTTTTTTATAATAATTTTGTCTCATCCAATATATTGTTGGCTATTGCTACAAATATAGCCCTACTTCTTATGACTGCTTTCGTGGTTCAGTGTCACAAATGTGTGAAATTTAGTGACTTCCACTGCTCTTATATGATACACTGATCGGGGTAACATTTGCCAAAGCAATGCAAATATAAATTGAATCTAACAACGTGGATTCGCTCTTACATTTAACGCTGCTCTTTCTTGCACTCAACTAAAAAAGGTCCACCTGAGGCTAACAATAAAGTCTAATCTATGTCCATCCGCTCCCACCGACCCAAACTGCACCCATAAGCTTGTTTTGGCCTCTGCCGATACTCTGTCAAAAAGGTCCATTTGCTGTCTGAGGTAATCACTTCCATTAGCATTTATCAGCGTGTCTGTCCGGGGACCACTTTAGAGACATCTGCTTTCTCCAGCGCTCTAAAAGGCTGTCCGCTCCGCCCCGAAGGCCTCGCAGCGCGGACACCAGAGCACCGGGGCTTTGCGCAACCATTAATTGATGTCTTTTAGGGTTCTCTAATATATTAGCGCTTTTCTCCCGGAACAATCCTCCGCTCCCGATTCTTCCCTAAAGGGCGGACTCGAGAGCGGAGCGGGAGGGGGGTGTGGAAACCCGACTGCTCTCCGGTGTCTCTCCAAACCCAGCGTTCCCTTGGCTCCGCCACTCTCTTTAAAAAACAACAACAAAAAAAACCTAAAAAAAAAGGCCTTTGCCAAAATGTGGGAAATTCCAGAAGCTTTTTAATGGAGCGTGATGCCGCAGCCCTGCCAAACCCTTGACAGGGACAGTCGATGCCAGCTCTGATGAGGCATGGTGGCACCGGGCACGTTTCCGAGCAGGGCCCACGGGCAGACTGGCAGAATTAAATTGCGGAATATAGGATGCCATTGACAACCTTCCCATGCCAGATGTCTCCTGCAGGAGAGCTAAACGCCCTTCTCTATAAATGAAGAGTGATTTATACCGGTTTTGCTTATGAATTGTGCATGCATATAAGCTAGGCTCCAAAACACAGCTATCTGCCTACCTAGACAGCTGTATTAAGACATCGTTGGCTTTTCCAAAAAAGTAGGTGGTAACAAGATTCCGTATTTGGACAGATACTATGGGACAACAACTACAACAAGCTCTGTGATAAAAAAAGATTTTAAAATAAATGTTGATTACAAATGGGCTTGATATTGAAAATACCATTTAAAATAGTTGCAACCAAAAACAGTATTTTAATCGAATTGAGTTTCCTGCAATGTTTATGACTATGTAGACTAACACTTTTCATGGTAAAGCTATTTTTATTTAGAAAGTGCTAGCTAATATCAAAACCATGACAAAGAAATAGCAATGTGAATTTTTGAACAGAACAGTTTCCTCATACGACCTACTCAAATTACGTATTTATTTGTAGTATTTATTTATCTATGTATAACAGTGTTTCATCTTGGTTGAAACACGCACATGCACCTGGAAAAATTCATGTAAAAAATTAGATGCGTAAGATCAGCAATGTCTACAATAAAATGAAAACCTATGCTAACTGTAAGATTTAATTTCTAAAAAAAAAAATCAATTCATAAATAAGCAATTTTAGTAGGCTGGTAAAAAAAAAGTAAAAACATGAACAAAAACTGTATTGAAACGAAAGGCAAGGATTTAAAATGAGCACACAACAAAAGGGTTATGCTTATTAATATTTATATTTGAAGTTCCTCACATATAATATTAAAAAGTGCTTTATAGAAAGTGCCTTTATTTAATGACTGCTTATCGTAAGCTTTGAGATGGAAAGCATGCACTGTTAGCAAATAGTTGTGTAGGAGAGCAGAACTATTTCTTCTTCCGCTCATCTGAACATGAGCAGAAATGCTGAATGACAAGCAGTCAGTGCTCAGTCACAGCACTCATTCAAACATCATCTGGACTAAAAATATACTCACGAACCCAAACTTTCTTGCATTTAGAATAAATGTAAAATATAAAAGTTATTAAAGGATGGATGACGTTCACTAATATTGTGAATACATTTGAAAAAAGTCAGATTATTTGCTGCTTACAATTAAATACTAAAACTGCTGGCTTTAAAAAGGCACCTTAATATTACAAAATATCTGTTAATTGTGTACATTATTTATTATAATATCATGCATTGATATAACTCAAACTATTTACCCAAACGCCAGATATCTAATTTTACGCTTGCAATATTTAGGTTTTGAACAAGTGAATTACTATGATACTTATAACCCACGAGAAAGAGCTGTGTGTTGATCCCGTGAGAGCATTATCATGACGGGAATGCTAAGAAGCCCCAAAAACCGAAGGAGCCTAGTCCTGCCAGAAAAGCAATTACAAATACTCGACAAGACAAGTGTTGCAGCATTCAGCAGACGTCTGTGGCAAATCTGCAGCAGACCTTACATGGCTTTAAAGAGATGTTAGGACCAAAAGATTCACTCTGATCAAAGCCTCGCCACACAGGAGAACCCGGGACACGGTGCCGAGGCAATTCTCAACAGCGCCGTTCCTTCAAAGAGACATGACTGTGAGCGGGGTTGTCGAGCCTTTGTGAGATAACAAAAGGGACCAACCTTTGGTGGGCTAAAAATATCATTCAGCCCACAAAACAATTACACTGATGGACCAAGGTGGCATAACCCCCAACCTCCCAGCTTCTCCTGCCTCATGATGTGGGTGTCAGAAGAGCAGAAGGGAAGAAGTTCAAAACAAAAACAGGATCTCCCGCCGACACAAGTGTGCTTTGAATACTTAAAGAAGCAGTTTAACTTAAAATGAAGCTGGATATATATTCTCAGTACGTCTAAGATGTAAGTTGGTTTCTTTATCGTTTAACACCACCTCTGAAGTGAATGGGTGCCGTCAGAATGAAAGTCCAAAGAGCTGATAAAATATTAATCCGAAACATGACCCCAGTTCATCTATTAACATCTTGCGAGGGGAAAAGTTCCACGTTTGTGACTAAAAAACTTCATTAAGGCTTTTTTTGCCCCTATTATGGATTTCTGAAAATGACCTTTCTAGCAGTGTGTAACACAGCTCTAAATGAAAGAAAGCACAGTTTTAAATCCGAAAGTGCTATATATAAAATTATTGTCTTTCAAAAGAAAGTGGACTGTTGATGTCAAAATGAAACATTTGGGGCACATTTCCTGCCAACTTGTTGATAATTTGGTCTTGGTTATAAATGAAAATGCTAATTCATTCTTTGCCACTAGGTGCAGCTTTAAATCTTAAAAGCTCAGAAACACTCCTTTTAATTAAATCGACCGGTCCCTGGAGGGGTTTAGAAAAATGAATCGTTGAACGAATCGTTTAGGAGACGTTGAGCAAATAAGGTAAAACTAAAAGCAATTCGAAAGAAATGTATTTGTTTAGAATGTGCATATTTCTCTCCTGATTCAGATGTTCACTGGAGAAAGCAAGATTACGGAGAGAGGACTCGGAAGCAATGGTTTAAAATGTAAAATCGTTCAACATTACGCACTTCTGTAAGTTAAATACAAATATTTCTGCTACCAAGGCCTCTAATGTGATTCTTACAGTAAGGCCAAATGGAGGATTCCGAGTAGTCAAAATACATCAAGAAATAAACGTCCCGCACTTGATAAGTAGCAAGTAAGATTGACAGCATGTGTGGACACCTGCTTCAAAACATGTCAGCTTCTCAATGCATGTGAATCTGGTGCATGCAATAAGCCGCGGTGAATTTAAATAATTATGAAATCCCTCGCAGACAGCAGTGCATTCATATGCAGAGAGGAAACGTATGAATATATACAGTGTGTTTATTTGACGAAATGACTGACAGTGTTGTTTCCATGCAAGTCTGTGAGGTTTGATTACGCGCTGAGACCAGCCCACAGGACAGAAAGTGATGTGCCTTTATTAAAACGCAGCCGCAGTCGCTGAATGCATACAGATGCCATAATGTAATAGATAGCATCACGCGCCAGGTAACAGGGCGCTGAGAAAGAGCGAAAGAGAGGGAGAGTAAAAATAAAGTCTGCCGGCTCAGTTCATGTCGCCGCGCTGGAATTTGCATGTTATCAGAAGCAAAATATCTCAATCAAAATGTCACCCGCCGCCTGCAGTCCTCGGCTGGGCTTTGATGGCGCAGAGGCCAATTTCTGTAAAGTGGAGCTCAATGCAAGGACTCTCCAAGGGACGGAACAACTTCCATATTAGAATTTGATACGGAGAAAGACGGAAGTGGGAGAACTGTGCAGCTTCACTTCGACGCACATCGACTAGGACAGTCGGCAAACAAATGTCAGAATCAAGCTTCGACTTACCCTGTGCTACCCATCTAAATTTATATTGTTTTATTTTGTAAGTACAACTGTTCTGGGTGGGTAAAACATCTGGGTGAAATGTCTAGAAAAAATGTCTCAATGCATCAAAATATAGTTTCCGCAACTGAATGAAAAATAAAAATTCGGACAATTCTGACTTTGTGAGAATTGTGAGATACGAACTCGCAATTACAAGTTACAAGGTCAGAATTGTGAGACAAAAAAGTTGCAAGAATAAGAGTCAGAATTTGTAATGCGAGTCTGTATCACGCACTTCTAAGAAAAAAGTCGCAATAACCTTTTATCGGTGGCGGAAACAGGCTTCCATAGAAAACTGCACTCCAATATTTCCAAAAACCTGACAGAATTTACCTATAACATACCGAAAGTATGAAATCCCTACATTCGCACACCAGTCAGGATACTTAGCACCTTCTCCAGACTACCTCTGTCTCCCTCATTACCGCAGAGTGTGAAAACGCCTGTATCTGTGATTAATTTAAACGCTTAAACATTTCACTGGACCTAGATATTAAAGTAGCAGTTTAGGAAAAGTGCTAAAAACTTGCAACACTTTGCAGGTCTGTGTAACAGAATGATGAATTGGTCTAGCCGTGTCCATCTGTCTGCGTGAGTGGATATGTGTAGCGCCCTCTGTTGAGACTCACCGGTATGACGCTCAAAGTTCACAGTGAAACACACATGATGAGATCAAGTCCTGAATCAGCAGGACCAAATACCATCCTGTCCTTCCTCCTTAGGCTCTGTTCACTGGTATTTCCATCTCATCTCAGTGACCTTTACCTGTTAAGCTCTGGTATCAGAGTGTCCTCAAACACACACACACCCCCAATGGACTTACATAACCGGTCAAGTACACACACACACACACATATGTTGGTATTTGTGGCTTATGAGGACTCTCCATAGGCGTAATGGTTTTCATACTGTAAAAACTGTATGTAAACCTTATGCATTTGTAGATTTTCAAAAAGTGTTTTTTAAGCCTTTACGGGGACATTGGCAGAGTCCTCATGAGCCAGCTTCAAACTGCAATACCTCCGTCATACCTGTTCCATTAAACAAATAATATCATTAATTTTCAAAGAATATTGTTAAATGATTCAAAAGCTGTCCATATACTAATAAGCAGAACCATATGGTGTGGCCAAATTTCTACATATTACCAGTTCCTTGCATAATTTATAGACAGCGAGGCTAGATAGTGGACAAAGACAGAAAGACAAATCAGTGCATTGAAAGAAAAAGATAGACAGAGACAGAAAGACAAAGACAAACAGATAGATGGATGGATGGATGGATGGATGGATGGATGGATGGATGGATGGATGGATGGATGGATGGATGGATGGATGGATGGATGGATAGATAGATAGATAGATAGATAGATAGATAGATAGATAGATAGATAGATAAGATAAATAATAAGATAGACGAATAGATACACAAAGACCGACAGATGGATAGAGAGAAAAGACAGAGAGATAGATAGACAGACAGATAGATAGATAGATAGATAGATAGATAGATAGATAGATAGATAGATAGATAGATAGATAGATAGATAGATAGATAGACAAAAATATGTTTTTGTTAGGAACATTCTTTACAGCCTTTGGAGAAAACTGCAGGCACAATTACAATATGGAGTTTACTCTGGGCCGTTCACCCCTCTCTCCTACCTTTGATAGGAAGATGAGATCACTTCTGTTAACACACACACACACACACACACACACACACACCAGAAATCAAATTGATTATTACACAGTACAGTGGATCCTTCATTACTACCAATGTTCTGGGGACCGTGTCCTTTTGAAGCATAGCTAGAAATACATTCTTCTCTCAGACAACCCTCCCCCTTCCTCCCTGCACGAGCACAGCTCCACAAAGACGCTTCACAATGCACGTCAAACTCCTGTTCTGACTGCACCAAATCAGCTGTTAGGGTACACTCACTAACAGAAAATGCCCCAGACATCAATACGGAAGAGTCTTCATAAGCCCAGCATTCGAGTCCTCCCGGTGCGGCCACTGAGTTCCAGACTCTGGCAGCTTTTTTTTTCTTCTCAGTGACGATGCGTTATCTGGCTGTTTTTAGAGCTAAGGGAGGTGCAGGCCGATCGCATCCATTAAAGAGAAGGTGCTGGGAAGTCTAATTCATTTGTCACTTTAGCCTGGAAGTTCTAAATGTCAGACACAACGATTTCTCAGCACACATCCCCTCCTGCTCAGGGAAGACAGAGGCGAGATATTGTATCGAACGACGGTTGGGGACAAATACGAAGCTCTGAGCTAATGTTTCTGTTTATTACAGCTGTCCTGATAAATGACGTCCGTCACTGACGTTTCAGTCCGTCGCACAAGATCCAGTAACGCCACACCTCATTCTTGCTGAAATGTACACTGACAGAAAACACAAAAAATGCTGAATCCATCTACGATAGAGTGAATATCCATTTACATCATTCAACAGATGCTTTCAACCAAAGCAAATTAGTTTTTTAAATATGCATTTCATCACTTCATAGGAATCAAACCCATGCATATAGTCTTAAAGATGCAGCAGCAGAAATTTTAAACCATAGGTGACTCAAAAATGTATCATTTACTCCCTTTTATGTCATAAAATATACTAATATGTAATAGTTTTGTAAATAACATTTTGTTGTTATTTTAATAAAGAGGTTTACTGCTTTAAGGCCATTAAGGCTCCGAAATTTGAGTATGCGTTTTTACATTTTTTTAAGTTTTTTAGTATCATCCTCCCCTATTAAAATGCTTGTTATGAATGTGGAATAGCAGAAAATTTAATCTGGTCCAAAACAACATGAGGTATTATTTATTTTTCAACGTGCAAACATTTCAGATGAAATAACTGTCAAAATGACGTTAACTATAATTGAATGTAATGGGCTAGATGTTGCCTGATTTGTTTTTATTTGAACTTTAACTTTAATTCGTAGCGTCAAAAGACCACGGAGAACATACACAATTTTTTGGGGAAGAAGTGCATGTAAATACAGTATACTGACAAATATTAGAAAAGCAGCCTAGTGGATCATCATTTAAATTCCACTCTGACTCTTGGCTTAAATCCAGACATTAGACAATGGATTGAAATTAAAGCCAAAGCTAATGGGAAAACATGCATGACAAAAACCTCACGGTTAGCCATGTTCAAGCTGCGTGACCCTGGCCCGCCACAGAGTGGATACAGCTGCGACCTCAACAGAAGAGCAATGTTTTTCAGAACATCATTAACATTAATGGAGGTACAATCAATCAAAGAAGATTTTAATCTCAAATTGTTTAATATTCCGTTCACCTGAACACTTCAAACTATATTTCGGCGGCCGCCTGTGAATCCTGATAAGTTAGCCGCGCAGCTAGTCGGCGGAAAGCATTAATTAATGCGTTTGTTTGCGGCAAGCACAATTACGCCGTTGTTCGGCGTGTGCTTTAACAAGCAGACAGGACTTTTTAGAAATGTCTGGCTGCTGAAGGCCAGCACCCTCGTCATCCCCGCAAAGGAGACACGTCAGAAGACCCCCACGCTCCGCCGCCGCCGGCTTAATACGCCTCTGATGATCGTTTGCACTGGCCTCGAGTTCACACCACTGGTGCGAGATTGATGCCATGTTGATTTTTAATGATGTGCGCTACGACGCAAGCGGGGAAGGGGGGCGCGTCGCGCATCCTGCACTGCGACCATGCAAAATGTCATTCTAATTATCTCACCAGCCAGCCAATGAGGAAGTAAACATTTACACTAACCTGTAACCCCTGAAGCCGAGACTCGAGGCCCGCTTTCAGAGTGGAACCCGATTTATTGGCAGACTCTGATTTGCCCGGCGACTAATCAAACCGGCCGGCAGCGTTCGGCTTCCACCCGTCTGTAAACAACACAGACTACGTGACATCTACATAACAAATATGAACCGCCATCCTCGTAGGTGAACGCCTGAGACCTCAATTATTTCAGTCTCCTTCAAATGTTTTTCATGTGCTGTCGTTCTGCAGGTTGCCCTCATTAACCCCCGACCGTTATTACAGTATTAATACAGTACAGCAGGGAATTGCTTACAATAGTCAATAGTGCTAGTCCAATAAGACTGACAACAAGGAATTTTATTAATATGCAAGTCCACAAGTGTGCAGTTACAGATAAGTACATACTGCTATAAGATAAGTAAATTCTTATGCAAGAAATTAGATAGTGTTACAGCTGTATGAAACAAGAAACTGAATGACAATTTTTTAATACGCATAAAAAAGTATATATATATATATATATATATATTGTATTATATATATACACACACATACATGTTTGAGGTAAACTGTGTCCTGAGAAAAAGTATAATATTTTTCATTGCAAAGCTATTATTATTCTTATTATCAATGAAGCATATTTTCTCCTTAATTCTCAGAACTATAATATAACAAACTTTATATATAGTGTATATAATTACTTTATATATTGGGTTAAAGTTTTTTTGTCAGTTAATAATTTTATTATTATTAGTATTATTGGGATAAAATATGGCCTG
Organism: Puntigrus tetrazona; assembly: GCF_018831695.1. Lineage (NCBI taxonomy): Eukaryota > Metazoa > Chordata > Actinopteri > Cypriniformes > Cyprinidae > Puntigrus > Puntigrus tetrazona. The sequence goes on along the minus strand of NC_056722.1, from coordinate 858,273 downwards.
AAATACTTTGAGATATGAAACATATTTTTAATAGAATATTTAAAATATTAAAAATATGTTTTGTAAACTTTAATATTTGTCTCATTGTCTGTCTTTGTAATATTTGTTGTTACACAATGTAATGGTAAGTTTATTTAATCCAGGCTAATCATATATATATATATATATATATATATATATATATATATATATATATATATATATATAATTAGCCTTGATTAAATAAAAGAAGCCAGTTAGTTCTTGCTTTATAGTAAACTATTTTTTTGTATGTCTATAGATTTTGTATGTCTTATATATATACATATTAGGCTTTCCTCATGAGATCATTGTGCACAGTGCACAAATACACAGTTATCCTGCCCATCACGGTGTTTGATCATCTGCTTCATAGAGAGCAACCTAGGGGCTTGTATGTGCAGTACGGATGGGCCGTGTATTTGTAGAGATAGAGGTGGTCAGACTTGACCTTTCAGGTCCAAGATGAATAACAGCTAGTCTTCCTCTCTAATGTCTGGAAATAGTCACAGATGACCTTTACTCGAAATGTTCAGCGTATTACCGAGGTAGACCGGCTCTCTAAATGACCCTGTCCAGATGGCTAATGCAATCAAAATCAACCATATTTGTTATTAAGGCTCAGAGGCAAATAAATACAATTCGTGTCAATTACGTAACTAATACTACTTCAGGTTTAGTTTTTGAAGCACACTGGCTTTTTGCATACAATGTAGCACGTATAACATCAAACAAACCTTTTCCAATCATTATACGTTATGGAAAACAACACTAAGTCTGATTCCGAGCTCAACCATCCACCATTCAATTAAAATCCATTCATTTCCTCATTTCCCATCAGCAGCTCTTGTATATGTGATTGCATTCTGTTCTAGATGTAGTGGACGATCCATCATTGTGGCTCTAGTTAAAGGATACGCGCGATCTTCCCACATCTGCATAAACAGCCCGATTCATTCCCATCAGCCCTCAGAGAAAGAGAGGCAGGAACTTCACCTCGACAAATCGCCTCTCTATTGTTTCAAAATAACACCCCCTAAGATTATTTCTGGATAATTGGCTCCTGAAAATAAGGCAATTATTTTTTTTAAATCTAATTATTTGCTTCCCCCCCCCTACAACAAAGTTAATTCTTCACACTGCAATTACCGAGAGTAAATTCAATGCTGTGATATATATATATATATATATATATATATATATATATATATATATATATATATATATATATATCGTCGTCTGGGGTTTTCTTTCAGCACACAGGCTCTACGGCTTGAGGGAGGCCTCTCTTTGGCACGTAAGGCGTTGTCCTGGCAACCATCTTGATGCAGTCGATGATGGGGCAGACGCTGAGGCAAAGAGTACAGCCGGTGCAGCTGTCCTGAATCATGGGGAGATGAGTCTCGGGGTCAAACACAATGGCCTGCCAGACACAGAGACATTAGAATCATTATATCCTCACCAGGGGCGACAACCTGCTACGACTGGACGTCACACAATACAAACACAACAAAGACTGTGTGCTGTCCACCGCCGGAGCACACAGATGTGCGAAACCTGTCAGGAACATGTCATGGGGCTCATGTTTCACACAAAAGGTATATTATTATTTTTTTACTTTAGTATTATTACTTTTTTATTTTAATTAGGCCCAAATTCTCAATATTGTAATAAAGCTAATAAATTTGTACACAATTTTAATGGTATTTATATGTAATGGCAGAATCAGTTTTTTAATGCTTTAATTTTAATATTATAATTATATTATTTTTAATATAATAATGATTTAATAATTTATCATTTTTTGTCTAAATGAATGTATTACTAAAATGTAAATTGCATTTATAACATCATTTGTAGTATCTGCCTTTTATTTTAAGTTGGTTTAAAAATGTATAGTTTTATTAATAATACATTTATTTAATCTTACTGTAAGAAAATCATAAAACTATTAAAAATTTACCATAATAAAGTTAAAAATTATTTAGCTGGTTTAGAAATAATAATGAACAACAACAATACACTTCTTAATATTAATAATAAATATATATGTATATATATTTTTCTGTAATAAAGTACGAAATTAAAGAGATGAATATGTAAAGCAAATTATATTTCATTTTAATTAACAAGAGAATATTTTAATCAGATTTGTAATCTGATGATTCAGACCTCAATGTTAAAATCGAATTAAAATGAACAACAACAATAAAAATAACAATTAATAATAATAATAATCATTATATATCACCATAATTATTATTTGCAATAATATTTCTAATAATAATAATAATGATTATTTTAATATAATTATTAGTTTACTGAAATAAATTCTGGAATATTTAAAACAAAAAAAACTTAATTTTTTATTAAGCTCAAAGTTATTGACATGAAAGAGAATTCGAGAGGGGAATCTGTAACAGAATGCCACGAAATGAAAAATCTTTAATGGGCCTAGAACAGGCTTCATTTCCTTTACGCAGCATATAACTTTTTATGTGAATACACTAAAGAGAAGAGGAAGGAACGCCCATCAACTAAGCGTTATATTAGACTCTTAAAACAACCTGCGTAATGTTGTGTTTGTACAGCAGGAAGATCAGACGTTATTTTGGCAGGTGGAATCTAGTACGGGCACCTTTTCAAACACAACCGGATTGCTGCTAGCGACACAGAGTGCTGTTTTGTATTGCTTGATGGGCCACCTATTTGATCGTGACACATTATGTTGATGAATGCTCCTCTATATTAGAAAGCATTAATAATGTGTAATTCCTCTTAGAGATCCACTCACAGACAATGAGCGTCACTGTGAACAATTACTGCTTTGATAAAACCCGCACTCTACTTCATCAATACCCTTATGATAAATTGCAAGGGACATTTATTTAACAGGAGAGGGTGAGATGAATACTTTAATAAAACTGTCAGAGCCATCCCACTTGCCGTTCTTCTGCAGGCTGAAGCACAAGGGGACATCGCCGTTTTCAGCGCTAATATTCATTACACTCTCTAAAGGGAAAATCAGGTGCGCTAATGAGACGTCTTTAGCCTGCCAGTAAGAGGCGCCATAGCAGCACTCGTTTTTTATTTTAATTGGCTTTTTGACACTTTTTATGCACATGCATGTCAGGGTAGAACCTTAAATATTGGTATATTGGTTTTAGTTCAGTATTTGGTACAGCAGTTTTAGTATTACAGAATGCTAAGCGTGCATGCTAACCGCTAGGCTACATTTTTCATTGTTTTTGTTACTACTAGTAATACATTTGCTTTATTTCACTATAATAAATACGTTATTTTTATTTTACTGTAAGTACAACATTACTCTCTAATCGAGTGATGAAATGTAAAACTAATTATTATTTAAAAAAAAAACTAATACTTTAGGTTTAGAAATAATAATGAACAACAATACATCTGTTATTATTAATAAAAAGAATGCATTTCAGGGTAGAACCATAAACACTGTTTTTAGTTTAGTATTTGTTATAGCGGTTTTAGTATTCACCCAGTCTTACAGAATGCTAAGCGTGCATGCTAACCGCTAGGCTGCATTTTTCACTGTTTTTGTTAGCATAAGACACATTCGGTTAACTATAACTGAAAAGCGCTGGCTGTTGAAAGCTGGAAATGGTTCTTTCTCGGTTTATACAGGACTGGCTGAAGTCTTTGAGCCCTGGAGAGGCCAGGAGCTGTAATTGAACAGCCAGAGGCTAGCAGCTGTGGGTTTGTGTGGGAACAAACAGGCAGTGGGCGGGCGGAGGGAGGTACACACCTGGTATCCAGCATCGTTACAGGTCATGTAACACTTCCCACAGTTAACGCACATCTCCGGATCGATCAGAGCTTGCACTTGTTCCTTGATGTTGAGCTCTTGATAGGCTCCGATGTACTGCAGAGCTTTGGCTATCACGTCCTGAGTAAAAACACAACCATATGGCAACTGTAGACCAAAGGTCAAACGTCTTAAGGAAAAAAATAGTTCCAGAGATTTAACGATATGCAATCAAGTGAAAAATATAAGCAAACCCACTTTCACTTTTGGCACAGGACCCTTGGGAGAGTAAAGCCTTGTATCTTCTGTGGAAACAGTGTCGTTACTGAAGTCTCTCAGTTTCTTTTTGTGGTTCGCAATCGCTTCCTCCTTTTCCCGCAGGTACGGGCCAAAATTGGGTAGACACTATTGAGAAACAAGAAACCGTTTATAACTATTTTTTTTTTTTTTAAATAGCAATTTAACTAACGCTTTAATAAAATGTAAAATTTCGTTTTGCTATTTGTTTTTATTTATTTATTTTATTTTAAATTTAAAATAAAAAAATATTATATGAAAAACATTGCAGGAAAAAAGAAAGAACAAAAATAAAAATGTTGCTTTGGCATGTACAGTAACTGAAATATAGCGTTAAGTGTAAAATACTACTAATAAAAAAATATAATAAATACTATAATAGTATACAGTGTAAATACTAATAAGCAAGTGTTGTTATTGTTAAAAAAACATAAAAACTCTAATAACTACTAATGTTTTGCAGTAATTGAAAAACATGGCAGGTATAAAGTAAAATATAAGTATTAGATCAATCAATCAGTCATTTTTATTTATATAGCGCTTTTAACAACACAGGTTGCATCAAAGATGAACCTGATATTAGATGAACAACCTAATAATGAACAATTATGAGCACTAACTAAAATGAACTAAAATTGAGTTACAATAATAATAATTAATAAATTATTAAATAAGTGTTGAATGTAGGAATACAGTTCGGGTCGGTTGGGTTAGGTTTAGGGGTAGATATTGGGATAAGTCTGTATTTTTAGACAGTAATTTTGATCAAGGGTCATGTCTTACTTGGAGTAATCACAGTGACCATATAGACACACACACACACACACACACACACACACATATATGCAAATATAAAATATGGTGGGATTCTTCGTGGTCCACGTTCTTCTCTGGACATTTGTCACATTATATGCTTCTCCAAAAACAGATGCCTGATAACATTTGCTGATTTGGTCGCTTTTTCTTTGAGGTAACCAATTATATTTCCTGTCATACTCAATTACGTTGAATTGTGAAGCACGCTCTTCCTTTCACGCAGTGCCATGTGTTCTCCTTTAAGATGCTCTCACCAAGGAGACGGGTATTTACACTTTCTAGTGATTACTGATTCACTGGGCTTCAGATGCCATGTGTGCCAAAGCATAAGCGCCGCGTCCCTCATTAGACCATCAGAGAAGTACACACGCTCGCAGGAGAGCAAAACAAAAGCATTAAAGACACACACACGCTGCTCCCTTCTGAGGAGTGGCTACTCTTTTTCATCCTTGAAAATTAATGAGATCCCTTCTGTCAACATACAGCGCTTTAGAGTCTAATCTGCTCCGGGCTTAACCGCTTTCATTCCACGCGGAGGTGAGACTTCAGGTTTGTGGCGTTTTGCGCGAGGCGATGTTTTAATGTTAAAAGAAAGAAAACTTATTGGCAAGCACGCACGATCGATATTACATCCGCGGCCCCCGAAGCAGCTGCGCGCGTTGTCGAAATCGCTTGTGCATAAAAAGTAAAATGAAAACTGATGTAGGTCACGCAGAATGATTTCTGAGAGATTATTGTCCTTGGTTTACCACTTTTGTATCTTTTGAAGGCCCTGTACTGTAAAATCATGCAATATATTTGCAAAAATATTCATTTGCCATTCAGGCTTAAGACATTACCGTGGCGACGAACGGGGATTGCCGGCTCGCTCGGAATTGTGGGTGGAAGATTCTCCTGTTGATGGATTCAGAGGGAGTGTGTCGACAGAAAACATGATTTCGGACACTTCACACTCTCTCAGTGAGCGTCTCCGGGAGATCCGGCACGGCTTCACTTATTTGATTCTCAGAGACAATTCTCACCATCTTATGTCAGTAGATATTTGGGGCCTTGTCAAGCCTCTGTGGATGAATATGGAGAAATCTTCTGATCAAAAAGTGGAATATTAAATACTATATATTCTGAAATGTTACATCTTCCAGGTATGATTTTCATGAAGTAAATATTTACATTTTACTGAAAATAAAACTAAATAGCTCCCACTAACTGATTAGTCCAACAAACTAAGATAATAATAAAATTAAATAAATAAAATAAAAGGAAATAATTTGTATATATAATATATATATATATATATATATATATATATATATATATATACATATATATATATATATATATATATATATATATATATATATATATATATATATATAATTATTTATTTTATAATTATTTAGAACAACTATTCATTTCATAATAGATATATATATATATATATATATACATATATATATATATATATATATATATATATATATATATAAAACTGTAAAAAATTGTATTTCTTCTGCCAGGTGCCATTTTTAAAAAGTAAATATTTATATGAATTAATAAAATAAAATAATTATAAAAATATATATATATATATAATATATATGCTTTATCTATATATATATATATATATATACCATTTATATGGAAATCATTTACAAAAAATAATTTTATGGAATTTACTATTTAATTTGGTAATACTTTTTTTTTTTTATTATGCTCATTAAATTATATTTATAGTTGATTACATATTTTAAAACTGAATTTTAAATCAAACACCTATTACAGACATTTCAATGAAGATTTTACTTTTAATTTTTACTCATTTTTTTTTTTTACATATTTCTTGACAATGATTGTGGAAACCCTGTGATAATCTAGAATACGATCTAGACATTTTTAAACTAAATCCATCATGGACTTTCCAAAAGACAGACAGCATACGAACGTAGAGTTACATAATCTGCAGTCTGGACAGGCATCGTGTAAATTATTTACACAGAAACGAAAAAAGCCAAACTAACTGATTAATTGTGGTCTTGATATACGGCTATAATAGAAAAATACAGATTTGCTCATTCAAAAGTGACGTGGACACCTCGGGTCCCTCCTGAAATCCAATCCAGCGTAAAAGTTAACAGATTTCACAGTCAATGCCAGACAAGGCTTCCAGTTCTTTACGTTTCCCGCAATGCCTTGCGAATGAACACAATTTCCCTGCATTACTGTCACATGCGGGATGTGTTTAAGTGGAGAAAAACCTGTTTGCTGTGATTTCCCCAGATTATTGTATTCAAGGCGGTTTGGAATGAAAGGATTCTGCAGGCTGTAGGAGAGGGATGATATGAGCGCGCTGTCAGGCAGTTTGTCTTCGGCCTGCTGGGGACGGGGCCATGCGGCTGTTTGTGATATCAGGTGAGCGGGACAAACAGATGTAACGATGGACGCGACAACACAGCTGTGTGAACACACACACTAACACACACGGGAACGTACAGTACCATTCAAACATTTGGGGTCGGTAGGATTTAGTCTCTTATACTCACCAAGCGCCATTTATTTGATCAAAAATTTGTAAAACGATTACTTTGTAAAATATTATTACAAATGTAAAATATTTTTTATTTTTTTTAAATGATATTAATAGGATGGTAAAGTTACATTTTAGCATGATCGCTCAGCTACGTGTTCAGAGTCACATGATCCTTCAGAAATTATTCTAATATGTTGATTTTTTGTACAAGAATGAATTATTATTATTCGTTTTAAAAACAGTTATGCTGCTTAAAATTTTTAGGAAAACAGTCACACATTTTTCAGAGTAAAAGGTTATATGAATATGATTTATTTTAAATATACTTGAACACTTTTCTCAGGATTATTTTCTTTCAGGGTAAAAAAAAGTGATTTCCAGTCAAGCAAATAAATAAATAAATAAATAAAATAAAAATGTAAATAAAACATCTGTAGTCTGTATAAATATTTTACAGAAATGTATAATCAGCCATACATTGTGTTTTGTGAGGACAATTTTTAAATAAAAACATGTTATAAATTCTAATCTAATTAAGTAACATTATAACGGTCTCTCTCTATTGTCAAAATTTTATTTTTCTAAATACATTTTTTTAAATATAATAAATATATAAATTCAATTCTAACTGTCCCCAAACTTTTGAATGGTAAAACAAAGAAACAAAAATGTATACCTGCTTTTATTTTAGAAAAAAAACAACAAGAAAACCCTCAACAAGAAAATGTTAAAATTAAAACTTTTATAGTACTAATGTTTATGCCGTTCCAAGCATTTTTTTCTTTTGCAGAAATGCCCCAGTATTTTTTTTCCGTATTTTTCCAGTGCTGCTTCGGCCTTTCATTGCTCGGACAAAAAGAGTTTTTCAAACAACCTCCAGAGCGTCCATTTTTTTTGCATCCCACAGAATAAAGCAAATCGTGCGACATGAGGGTGAACAGCCGATGACAGAAAGACCATTTTCGCACGAACCATCCCTGTAGCTGCTCGATGCCAAACCTGGGAAACACGCATCACACAACCGCGTCCCGGATCAAACTACAATCAGATCTAAAGACACCCCGGGTTCACGCGAAGCCGCCAGATGACATTTCTAGGCAAGCCGGTTACACTGTGCATTTGAATACCGTTTTTCATCACATATACAAAATAAAACATCCATTTAGTGTCGGAGTGGATGTCAGCGCGATAGCTGATCAAAAGATGTTAATCTTTCGCTCGTCTGATTTCTTCAGACGCGGAGAGCGCGCGTCAAGCAACAGGTCTGAAGGTGCAAAACTCAAAGACAGGCAGTGACAAGGCTACCTACATGAAAGAGCGACACGGGTTCAAAGCAGAGGCAGTCGTTTCCCAGCCGAGCACTTCATACGATCCAACCATTAAGCCATATATTGCTCTTTCAACTGCTCATTGCCATTAAGAAAAGATATCAACTCATGAGTCAAAAATAAAAGCCATAAAGAATGCTATAAACAACCCCGAAGCACAATAGCGGTGTGATTTATCCGCACTCAACCGCTGCAGAAGGCTATAATTAAATATGAAAACCTAAATTTATCTCAAGAGCGTTCAACCCTCATTAATTTGAACCCAGGACAGCACAAAGTCTTTTACAACCACACTGTTTTTTCCCTTCATCCCGCTGCTGTTTCCTCGTGACACTGCGAGAGGCTTTGGGCCGAACCGGTGCAAACCGCAGACGAAGATGGGATGCCCTGAGAGACGGAGAAAGTTAAGATCCCGTCCTCGGGTGCGACTCAAAGGGAGGAAGACGTTCTCTCAAGCTCATTAAGGCCAAGCTTTTTTTTGACTCCCAGCATGCCGTGCATCATCCTCGCTTTTTTGTTGTGTAATAATTTTGTGCCCCGCTGTTGAAAAGTCACCGAGCTGTGTGTGGTTTAATGAAAAGTACTGGGTGATGTCCACCAGCCCACATGCCACGTCTCAGCTATCAGAGACGCTCTCCTAATTGGACGCGTTGTATTTTTTCGTAATAGTACACACACATTTTCTCACTTGTATAGTCCTCCCAAATTTGTAAACAACACATTGCACACATCAACTAAACAAAGATTCGTTTAGATTCAACTTATTGTTTACACAGAACACGATATTACAATCATTACTGTAGACCGAAACTACTACTGTCATCTCTTACGTTGCCATTGATACAAATATTTTCTAATTAATATGGATTTTTCTTTTTGACGTTTAAATCATTGTGGATCACGTTAAATAAAATAGCAAGTGATATATTGTTTATTGAAAACGAGTAAGTGGTAGTTAAAATAAAATAAAATGTAAATATTAAATGATACACTTATATTTATATCGTATTTTCATATAAACAAGCCTGAAGCACAATAATCGTGCGATTTATCTTGTTGCCATGGATACAAATCATTGTGAATATTAAATAAATAAATGTAAGTCATTGAAACAGTCTAAAATAAAATTTAAATATAACAAGACAAACTTAAACTTCAAAACAAGTCGAATTGCTGAAACAAAGTTTAATATATTAATAGTGTATTAATGAAGTACACAATACACACAAAAACTTTTTATGAATTCATGTATACTATTTATTTTGTTTTAAATTATACAAACGTCAATAGCACTATTATATATATATATATATATATATATATATATATATATATATATATATATATATATATATATATATATATATATATGCCCTCATAATTAACTAAATACACTTTAAAAATACGTACTATATCCGGATCTTATGCGTATATAAAATGAATGTATATGTAACGGCCGTACATTTATTCACTGGTAAATTAGCGTCAAAGCCTCGCTCTTAGCACTGAAACGTCCCCGAACAGCGCTAGCAGTGTGTTATGCATTGCGATTGGCCAGTGTCTCGCGGGTCAGATATGAGAGAGGGCTAATGAAAGACCCCATTGAGCAGTCGGACAATCGCAGGGCAATAACACTACATCTTGACTCTGGCCGGGCCAACGGGACGGCGGCCGGCTCAGTCCCTTCATATTTAATGTGCACTAAAGCAGCGCTCTAAACTGTTCTCCACTGGCCCGTTCACAGCTCTATGCACAAATGAGCCCATATGTCACCTAAAATAAACACGATACCAATCGAGCGGCTAGATTACAAGATGGGATGGTTTTGAGGGGGAGTGGCTATTAAAGATAAAGTGCGTGTGATTTCTGTGCCTCTAACATCACCAAAAGGAATAGAAGAGATATTGAACGTTTTCAAACAGGTTTCACTTCATTCGTCATCGGTGAGGTCTAACAGATCTCGTCCTAAACTGGTTAGGTTTGTTGGGATGCTCAAACATCCTAGTATATGAAGCTAGGATACAAGGAAGTGAAACATACATGCATACATACATCGATAAAGTACGGACCTCACATAGTGCTTCCTCCATTGACATATTTACTTTACATATGTATTTAATTCCCTGAAACAAGACATTATTGCCGTGGCACGGCGTATACATTTGATAGTAAAACGTATTGAATAATAACAACTGTGAAATGTATAAAAAGCTATACATCATTTTAAATGACTTTTTCCGGGTAATATCACTTATAGCTTGTTTTAAATTTAGAAACATGGTGCATTAATATGTGTGGCAACAATATAGTAAAAGCTTTATCTAGATATAAATATAATAGAAGCCAGTGTTATTATTTTTTTAAATAATAATTTCTTAATATAAATAAACCATTTTAAATAACTTTTGTCAAGTAATATTACTCATCTCATTATCTTAAACTCCAAAAATATTTTTAGTAATAATAATAATAATAATTTATTGATAATAAAAATTATAAATAATTTTAAATAACTTGTCAAGTAATATCGCTTATGTTATTATCTTAAAACTTATATGCATAGAACTTAAATATGTGTGGGCACAACATAGTAAAAGTTATAAATATGCATAATAAATATTATTTACATTAGTTTTTTTTTCAAAATAAAATAAAATAAAATAAAAAATGATAAATAATTTTAAATAAGTAAATGTCAAGGAATATCACTTATCTTATCATCTTAAACTTGCAGCCACAATATAGTAAAAGGTAGAAAAAATAAATATATATATATAATAGAGTAAAATAGAGTAAAATCACCAATGTTAATGTTAAAAATACTTACATTTATCTATTAAAATATCTCTACATTTATATAAAGAATCATAACAATTTATTACTAATAAATTCTAAATAATAATTATAAAATACATTTAAAAAATATATATATTTCCAATAATGATAAAAAAAATGTAAAATAAGACAATATGGGCAGGGAATTGAAATGCAGAGCCTGTGGTTGGGCAATGTTATATTTCCAGTGAGTTGTGTCAGGCAGGGAAGGGCTCCAGACTGATATTACCTGTCAGGCCGTTCTCAGACAAGCCCTCCGCTGACTGACAGCTCACCTGTGGCAAGAACCGCCAGCTCCAGCCCAGACACGCTTTATATACAGCTTGAGAGACAGAGAGAGAGCAAACGAAGAAAAACAGCAGACAGAAGTGATAAGAAAGGGTGATGGAGGACAGCGAGGGCTACGAGAAAATTTGTTAGCCACAAAGAATAAAAAAAGGCGGTTTGATCGCTCCGCAACGCGAAGGGAAGAAGACGAGAGAGCTCGGAAGTCGCTGTGGTTGATAAAACGGAGCCTAAGGGAGCGTTCAGCCAAAGACAAGTTTGTTTTTTTTCCTTCTCGCCGAGGCAGTGAGCGTCGTGCTCTCAGGGGATGTTGCGGTTGGTTTTTTTGCTGCCGTCTCTAAAACGCTGAGCTTAGGCTGTTTGTGTGTGTCCGCTGGTCATCTGATGCACTTTCTCTCGTCTAGGCCGGACCGCGGGGGTATTAACACTTGTAAACAGCGGTCCGGCTGCCTGCGAGGCTCAGTGTTGCCTTGCAGGACTATAATGGTAATGAAGCCTTCAGCAAGGTTGTCTTGTCTCACGCGGTCAGGGGCCGACACTGGTTAGGGGAAAAGCAGAACAGATGGAGCCTGTGTGTTTGTGTCACCGAGCCGCTGCTTGTACTGCCTTTCCATACTATTATATTAATAAACGTGCGTTTTAAACCAGATGTTATTCAAATCATAATTATGCAAGCATACAAACACATCCCGCATACAGTACAGATTAACTAGGTGGGATAATAATTATATTTTTGGATTTTTTTAGAGAACATGCTAGACCTAAATACAACAAATGAACCTGGAAAAAATCTCATTAAATTCAATTAAACAAATAAATATGTTTTTGAAAAAATGTTTCGAGACTGCCATAAATAAATAAATAAAAATGTGTTTTTGGAGTCTGCAATAAATAAATGTTTTGATGATGATGATGACGACAGTATTAGGATTACCCTCAATTGAAAATTTGTAATTTGAAAATATGATTTTAACATTTCATGTAAGACAATATTTCAACACTTTAAGTTAGGGAAAAGTAATTAAATATGCACAATAAAACGGTTTAAAACTTTAACCTATCCTTTAAAACTAGAAGGATTGTATGAGGAATAACCTTCAGAAAAAATGTGGATAGCAATCTCTGATCATCTTTTACAAGAACATTGCTTTGAAAAGGGCTGAATGGGCAACAAAATTAAGAAAATTGGAATTTGTGCCTCTAATGTTTTAAAAAATCCCTTTAAAGTACCTAACGATCACATCTATCAATTAATTAAGTTTTGAAAGAAGTCTTTTATGCTACCCAAGGCTTATTTGACAGAAAAAAAGTAAATCTGAAATTTTACTTTTCTTTTTCTAAACTCAAAGCAGAATTTTTAGCATCATTACTCCAGTATTTAGAGTCACGTGATCCTTCAGAAATCATTCTAATACGCTCGTGAGACATTTCTCATTATTACCAATGTTGGAAACAGTTATGGTGCTGAATATTTTTATACATACCATGATATTTTATTCAGGATTCTTTGATAAATGTTGTTCTTTTGTATTTTTTTTTTTAAATAGATTTTTTTGTAGCATTATATTATAGGTTGGCTATAAAATGAGGCAAATCCAAATCTGCAAGGACAGTCTGGCGCTTCTCACTCATAACCTGTAAAGAATAAGTAACTATATCCTCGCTGGATGCAACAAATGCCTCATTAGTAATTAGTAAAAATTCACCGTTTTTGTGTCACAGTGTCGGGCCGTAACATTTCCGTCACACGCTTGAGGTATTCGGGTAATCACAATGCAGTGGACAGCTAGCCAATCAAAACACGCCTCGCTTTACTGGAACGATGAGCTTTGTACAAATCGTCCCGTTTCAGGAAGTCGAGGTTTAGAGGAGAAACAATAATGTGCAGTATGAGGAAAATAATGTGTTTTTGGAAACTTAAATCGCATTACACCAAATAACGCTCTTTTTAGCGACACCGCACGACCCCTTTAATAAAAAAAAAAGAAATGAAATAAATCTTACCTTTCCCAAACTTTTGAACACTACTGTAAATGAGTAAGGATCAAAAACGGAAACGAGTCTTTAATGATGCATTTGCAATATTTGCATAATAATAATTGTTAGCATATATCACCTTTTCCTAAAGAAATACAAATCGGTATTCTTTATAAATCCATCTGACAGAGAACTAGCTTGCCTGCACAATAGCGGACGCGAAGCACAATGCTCACATGGTCTAATGTTCATTGATTTTTCTTTCCCTCTCTCAGTTTACAAAGGACCGCCTGTCAACCGAACATCCCCGTGACCCGAGCGCTCAGTGACTTTTCCTTCTTTCGAGCAGGAACCCTGAATGTCCCGGGGACACGGGGGCCCGCTGTGATATTTCAACACAACACTCCACATCTTCCCTCGGCTTTCCCAGCGCCGATGTTATTGTTGCGCCAATTCCAGCACTAACGACCTGTCGACACGAAAATGACTTGCACTTATCACTGCCTGCTTCTCTTTCGTTTCATTCCTTCATTCCCCGACGCTCATTTGGCATTAGCATTTAAACTATTGCGCTGAGCCGCCTTGCAGTCAGAAGCTGAGAAGTCGCAGCTAGCGCGTTAGAAAACACTAGGCGGGCTTCAAAGCTTTTCCCTCGGCTGGTGTATTAGCAGAAAGGCTGTGATCTGATAAAGGCCTTTAATTCGCCGCTTTGAACAGAGTTTACTGAAGTTTTGCTCATTTACATGCCGCCTAATATTCCTTGTGCACAAATAATGAGGGAGATTACCGAGGGCTGAGCGTACACGTGAAGTACAAACCATTAAACGCGTGAACAGCTGCCTTTGTCCAATCTCATTTTGCGATTCTATATTTTTTTTTTTTCGCGGCCGCTGTTATGTAAATGGCACGTGCGAGGAAAAAAGATAGATATAAAATAAACCAATTATTTTCTCTCTAAAGTCGAGGCTCGATTCAAACTTGGAAAAATTCGATCGGTCGTGGCGTACTTTAACCTTACTTTGCTCCAAGTGCTTCCTTTTACTAGAAAAAAAAAAAAAAAAAGGTAAACCCGGAGCATAATGACTAAGCGCTGCTCTATAATGTTCTTTCACCTTTGAGATTGCAGAAGTGCAAGCGGCCACTTTGTGTATTGGACAGCGCTGTTATTACGTGGATTTTTACGAACTAACAACAAGTAAATGGATGGATGCAAGTCCGCGGGTTTAACGCTAATGCTGCATTAATGAGCACTTGTTCCTAAAGCTGTAGAATTACGGGAATTGCATTTAGCTCCTTAATGGCATGTCGGAGTACTGTAATAAGGAAAACAACGTGAGAGGAAAGTCAGGCAGGGGTAATCATTGGTAAAAGGGTGTTGTGAAACAGCTGTGAAGTCTCTCACCCTTCCTTTGGCTTCCTCCGGCGAGGCCACAGGCTTTCCTTTCTGATGGCGGACCGTTGGAGGCGACTGGCCTTCCCAGTCCTGGAGCTCCTCGAGGCTTCTGAGGTACAGCAGGGCTTTCAGACCGGTGCAGTAGTCTTCGATCACCGTGAAGTCTTGGTTTTGTACGGCACTGCAAACCTGTGTGAAAACCACATTTTTTTAAAATAAAGGTGCATGTCTGAGCTGTGGTCAAGTGATTAGTGCACACATGGGTAATGCAAGTTTACATCTAGCTTGCAACATTTCCCAATAACATTCCTGTCCCCTCTCCACTACCGTACTATAAATAAAGAGGCGAAATATCTAAAATAAAAATCACAGCACACCTTCGTATACACGCAACATCATGACAGAATGGCACCATCTTAAAGCTGCTGTAAGCATATATATATATATAATTTCTTTTTTTAATAACACATAAGATATCCCTACCACTGACAAATATCACTAAGACAGTTGTCCTGAGAATTTACGTGTCTATGACTGTAAAGAAACAAACAAACAAAATAAACAAAAATTAATTTACAAATAAAATAAATCATAAAAAATTATTTTACCAACAAAATTAATAAATGGAACCATGAAATACATTTATTCAAAAAATAAAATAAAATAAAATCATACTGGCCATACAATAAAATTGAATTTACATGCAACAATTTTCAAAGAAAGAAAGAAAAAATAAACATATAGCAAGTAATAAATAAATACATATAAAGCGGGTAATAAATAAATCAATAAATAAAAAGCAATACATAATAGAGTAAGCAAAATCAACAAAAAAAATAAACAAAGAACGACAAATAAATGTTATCTTGAAAAATAAAATAATGAAATAATTTTATTTAATTGCATAAAATGAAAAACATTAAACAATTTAAACAATGAAAAATAAATAGATGAATAAATAAAAGTGTGTTTGAGGACGCTGAATTATATATATATATATATATATATATATATATATATATATATATATATATATATATATATATATATATTTACATGTAATATCAAGATTTAATTACCTAAAAGGATAAAAAGATACGTTTAGGTTGTTTTAATTCACATGTTTACTTGTTAGGCTCAATTTTGATTTCTGGTTAAATTATATTATTCAATCCCAACGGTCTTTCAGACACACACAGGTCACACCATTAACCACTACATCTACATCAGCATACACACTAACAAACGCACGCAAATAAATATATGCACATCCAGGGAGCCCGGAGAAACAGCGGTCATTAAAACATGTGCCATCCTTCAAAAGAAGCTACAAAAGACAAACGTCAGCATGCTGAATCAAAGCAGTACCACGACGCACATGCTCTGAAATGCTGAATACAATTGACCTTAAGAGAAATCTAATTCATTCTCTCATTACCGGCAGGGCGCAGACGAGGCCGATAACGCAGAGCTTATGCTCGCTCATCAAGCGCACGTCAGCGCGAGCCCGAGCCCTTTCCATTGAGTCTGTTCCGCTTCTGTAGCTCTGAGACTGTGATATGCAGCGAGCGCTTGAAGCCCGGCTTTGTGCGAGTGTCTACGGCACTTCAGATGGCAGTCACACCGCGTCTTAAGGAAGCAGATAAGACGCGCTTATCTCCTGGCGCTATCGCCGATCTGACATCAGCCCAAGTCGGCCTGAGAACTGCCTTCTTTCACAGGATTAGCATTCAGTCGCTTTGCGAACGCTCACAGCTGGTTTCCGACTCGACACGTAGACCTCTGGATCTCGACTCTCTGTGAGCTCGTATCTGATATCTGGGATTGGGTTTGATAAAAGGTTCTTAGTCAAAACCAGTTCAGATTTTCTGGATTGATTTTCACGCCTTTAACGCCTCTGAACATCTTGCCGTTCTCCATAGATGCAGATGGAAAAAAATAAAAAATACACTACGGACGGAATTCCCAGCAGTGCCACCGAAACTACGGCATGCCCGTCGAAGAAATTAGTTGAGAGTTGCGATGAATGTGACGACAGAGAAAAGCGAAATAATATAGAAACACAATGAGCAGACTTAACTGCATTGTTGTTGCTGATAACAAGCAAAGTCAGATTAGTTGAATATGCAAAAGAATCAGGCACAAAGCAATTTAATGCCCTTTTGTGCCCCGCTATGGCATTTTGATTACTTATAAAAGGTAAAAAATAAATAAATAATATATATAAAGCATTTTAATTATATAAAAAGGTCTTACGATAACTCAAATAAATACAAAAGTAAAGCAGCTTTGCAATTTAAAGTTCATGCACAATAATAAATATTGTAAATACATAGAAAGAGACTTATATAGAGAGACTTAATAGAGAGAAAAATTATAATATAATAATTTACATAAAGGATATTTTAATAACTTCAAGTAAATAAAGAACGGTTTTTTGATCCACTTGTTGACTGCTATATATATTATATATAATTGTATATATAAGATTATAATATAATATATAAATTATATTTCATATATAATATATGTCATATATAATAAAGGATTAATCACATCCAAAATAAAACGCTTTGTTTACATATATATATATATATATATATATATATATATATATATATATATATATATATATATATATATATATATATATATCTATGCAAACACAAACAGGTATATATTAAAGAAAAATTTATATAATATAATATACAAAATATGAATGTATAAATGTGTAAACATTTTAATTAACGTTTCATATATATACTGTTTATGTGTATTTAAATACATAATAAATATACACTGTACAGAATATAAAAAAAAACTTTATTTTGGATTAATCGTTTGACAGCATTTACAAACATATAAAAAGGCATATTCTGTTGCAAAAATACATAAAACATTGCAATTATGTTTTGAAGTATTGCACACTTTGAGAACCAATGGCATTATGTACACTCACTACTTGTGAGACCAGCATTAAGACTAGAGTAGTTAACACTGAGATAAATGGCACTTTAATAATAAAAAAACACAGTAGAAAAGTACAGCACAAAAAACAGCCCTTTTTTGTTTAGTGGGAAAGGAGGAGGCTGCAAAAGAAATCATTAGGAACCCGAATCGTTAAGAGGAATCAGAACCAGAATCATTATATCAGCCTGACTCTCTCCTCCACACACTCACAGAGCACACTTTCTCAGGGGGAAGGGGCTGAGATCATCGGCCGTGCTGCGTCATTTGTATATTTAAAAATGAAATCCCACGCGGCACACCTCACGCTGAGAAAATGGAGGCATTTACCCTGGCTAGCTCATTTCTGAGATATGTTTTCATTAGGATTCTCATTTGCATAAAACTTGTTTCTCTTTCCCCCGTTCACGCCGCAGTCCGTATCTGCACACCGCGAGCGAACGTTTGTTTTTCGAACGACTCCGATTCGGTTTGATGACATTTCACCTTGATTTAACATCAACAAATACACGAGTCCACCGATGCCTGGCGAGTAGTTTAACAATTGATTCGTAATTATTGCAGTTAACAGAGCAGACGGCCGTCGATAGGACGGCGTTTTTGACGAGGGAGGACGGGTGCTCTATTGTTCAACTATGAATAGACGTGTTCTCCGTTTGCAGGTGTATTTAAAGAAAAAAAACGTGGGATTTGAGCTAACAAATGATTGATTATGATGAAAAGAACTGCAAACAACACTAAACGGCATGATCCTGTGTCTGATGGGGCCGTAAAAATCCCAGGCTTGTTGCTCTGTGAACTGGAGTCGCTGCCCATTATTGCTTTTTATTTGATGCAGAACATCAAAGATATCCTGACCCGGAGTATTTAGCGCTAATGTGGCTGAGTCCTGAAATAAATCTGAAGTGAGAATTTCTAAGTAGTTTCCAGGCAATTGAGACGGCAGGTCCTTTTTATCTGCTCTGAAAACTGTGGTGGTGCATTGATTTCGACTCCTTCTGAGATCTCAGACGCTTTTAGATTCGGCGCTCCTGCTCTTTCCATCTCCCCCTATCCTCTTCTTGCTCTCTCTCTCGCTCTTCTTTTTCTATCTGCTCTTTTATTTCCCGCAATAAAATCTTGGCATTTAGCCGTGCGCCATCTCCCAAAGAGATTCGGTTTGGCATCCAAATGTTACAATGACTATGCATGAAGCTCTTGTCCTTTTTGATTCGCACAGATTGACCAACACACCGGGAAAATACGAGCAACTGATATTTTGTCTGGCGCTTCAGGTAAAAGACTGTATCTTTATAGAAGTCACTGGAAATAAATACGTTTCACAAGCCACTGAACCAGGGGACTATATTTAGTCAATACAGTCTAGTTTGGTGTCTAACAAGAGGGTGTAACCTTTAACCTTTTGTCTATGGATATAAGCAGTTATTCTATATATATTGTGTGTGTGTGTGTGTGTGTAGTCACACAGATTTAAACAATTGTGGATTTAAAAGGTACAGTTTACCCCAAAATTAAAACAGTTAATTCTGTCATCATTTGCTCGTGATTATTTAGCGTTATCTATATGGCTTGCTTTCTTCAGCAAAACACAAAAGAAGATTCGAAACAAAACAAACAAACCAAAAATATCTGCCATATGGCAAACAAGATACATTCAGTCAACAAAAAACAATCATTGCTGCTTTTTATTGTTGATGTAAAGTTGGTTATTTT
Source organism: Puntigrus tetrazona (assembly GCF_018831695.1). Classification (NCBI taxonomy): domain Eukaryota; kingdom Metazoa; phylum Chordata; class Actinopteri; order Cypriniformes; family Cyprinidae; genus Puntigrus; species Puntigrus tetrazona. The sequence goes on along the minus strand of NC_056722.1, from coordinate 838,339 downwards.
ATTTAAAACAAATACATACTGCAAATACTGCAGTTTATTATGATTTAAAAAGAAGGATATGGTACTTATACTTGCCGTAGTTTTTGTTTTTAAGTGCATAAACTGTTTTGCTTTGTAATGTTCGGTTTTTTGAATATTAAACTAGGATAATAAATACACTGTGAAATTGTTTTGTGTTGTTTTGGGCAGATTCCACCAATGCTGCTCAATAAAAGAAAAATGTGTGTTGTTGACAAATCTTTTGTTTTCCACCATTTTTATAGTAACATCAAATAATAATAATAATAATAATAATATATATATATATATATATATATATATATATATATATATATATATATATATATATATATATATATATATATGAATAAATGTTGTTCTGAGGTTTGTGACTTTGGAGCCCGCTTTTATAGACAGGGTTTAGCCTAAACCAGGATTAGGCCATAGTTGAATTAGGACATTTGAGTAATTTTTATAAAACTGCCTTAGAAAAAAACATTACTTGAGATAAAGTAAAGGTACTGCCATATTTTAAAATCAGTCAGTGAAAGTTTCTCAGATTTACATTTTAGTCTAGGACTAGGCTTAGGCCTTTTTTGTGAAATCGGGGGTAGATATTATTAAGATATTTATCAATGTTCTCATAACATTTTGTTTTGGCTATATAAAAATAAGACATATTCGCAACCAAAATGATCCAAAAAAAAAATAAAAATCCTACAATTACCTAAATACATAAACTGCATGTGTCGAGTTAAATACGTTTAAAAATGTACATTGTCATTTTATTTTAGTTATACAAAAATAAGACTTGCCTAAATCACTAATCTACGTTAATATAAAGTAACTGCATCCAAAAGTAACAGTGTAAAAGTGCCGTGTTATTTCTGAGGAGGATTCTAACCGCATTGCTTGTTAAAAGCTTGCTTTGTGCTGTCGACAAATCTTTTGTTTTTCACCCTCTCTACGGAAACATTTAGCAGTTTGAAACGAAATTACAAAATCCTGATGCTTTCTGGGCCACAAGTCATTTTTACTACTTGATGACGGTCTCTTTATTGCAGCTCGCAACTGTTTACATGCACCGGGAAGGACCCAAATTACAGTGTGGATCATTAAGATTGAACCAGCTCTGCCATTAGTGAAATATTGCTCCATTGCCCCCAAAGACCTCCCTATGAAAACGCTGTCCTGATTTCCTACAGCTGCCACTAAATGCAGCTATTTTACTGTCTCATTATGACAGGCGAAAATCTATCATAACAGCCCAATCTTATTAAAGCTGCAGACATTATATTTTACAACAACACCGTGAGTGTGAACGTTTGACATCATTGCTTTAGTAAATGAAAGTCATTTGACTGTGTTACGGTTTTTCTTAATCTAGCAGCATTCCAGGATTTTTACACTTTTCTTTTTTTTTATAGAATAATAACAGGCGCTAAACACAGGTGGGTTACTTGTACGCTAACACACATGAAAGTCAATACAGCACCACGAGGAGCCCCGGATCACCTACAGGGTGATTGCAAAGCGATGTATTCGGTAATGAATCAACTAAAGAGTATCGATCAACAAGCAGATCACATTAGCTGCGGTACAATAAAGTACACGGGCTTGCAGACACCAGGTAACGTTTCAGAGATGTAGGTTATCAGGTCGCCTGGTTTGTGAAATGATGCTGTATGATGCAAATCAAGACAGAAGCAAGCTTGCTTTTTAAAGAAATGTCTTTATATTTCTTCTATTGCTGTTCCAAACTATATGACTTTATTCTGTTGAACACGTACACAAATGATTATTATTATATTTTTAAATACCCCATCGGTTTTATGTTATTTTTAAAAAATTTTATTCGGCCAAAAAAAAAAATAATAATAATAATAATGTTAATGTTATTATTATTATTATTATTTTACAATTTTGGGTCCAGTATCACTAAATATATACATGCATGCTATAAACACAAAAACTTTTAAATGTTGCATTAAATTAAATAATTGTCAGGTCTTTTTTCCCCATTTTGAGAATAATTACAGAAATCCAGCAGAATGTTTTTGGAAACATTTTATTTTGTTTGTTTAAAAATTTAGAAAATTTGGTTTGGTACAGATCAGACAATGAGATATCACTATTTTGTTAATATTTCAGATTTTTACATTTTTAATGGTTTTAATTTCAGTTAGTTAAACTCAAGTTAAACTAAAAAGAGAAATGCAGCCTTGACAATGGGATTAATTTTTTTTTTATATATATATGTTTTATTTCAGTTACAAGATTTTTTTGCTTTTATAATGGCTCCAATTTAGTTAAACTAAAATTAACTAAAAATAATAATTAACATTTATAACGGTTTAATTTCTGTTTCAGTTCTAAGTACCTACAATAACCCTGTTATTACATAAATACGTGTTAAATCTTAGTGAAGTACAGTTTGCAAATAAATGAATGATTCATCCCACCTGCAAATCATTTTTAAATCGCTGAATGAACCATCCCGATGAACCGACGCTAATCTCAATCTTCCCGAAACTAAAAATCGGAGTCACAGTCACCACGACATCCACGACCCGTGCAGAACGCACGAGAACCGCAGCGCTCAACTCTGAGTTATGATTTTAATAAAGAATCTACTGTTCTCCAGGATCCCGTGCATCATTTGAATGGAATTATTTGTCTTCCCTGCACACATTCGCTTGACTTTTAGAGAAATTTAGAGCCTAAAGACTGCAGGTATCGCCCAAGCTCCGCGCGATTATCTTTACAGTTTCGCCATTCTCTTAGTTAATGGGATAAATCAGGCACATCCTATATCCTGTCTTCAATAAGCGAGAAAAGTCAAAACTCCACAGGTTCAACACTATTCGATCCGGAGAAATCAATACAGGATATGAATGGACTTCATTATATTATTTGTTCTTGGGAGAATACTTTTGATGCGGCGCTGAATCGATGCGTCTGCTTAGAAACAATAGCGCGAGTGCCTACAGCGTTTGTGTTCACAACCCAGACGCTCCGTGGCTTTTGAGGAGCCTGATTCTCCCATTCACTTCTTCCGTGTCCCTTCAGTCCTGACTACAAGTCTCGCTGATTGCAACAGTTCGAATTACAGCGCATTCACTTTCTGCGTATCCAAAAGGTGCTTCGTTCTCCATTGACCCGGGCCCGACCTGAATCCGACAGGCGCGCGAAACCAAGCCAGGCCCGGGCCGAGGAGGATAAAAAAAAACGCGGTGAAGCATCGGGAGAGGAAGCAGCAATCAGACGGGCGCCGATGGAGCTCGCGGACGATGTCTCTCAGCAGTCAGACTCTTTGATGTGTTTGAAAGGACGCGCGCGTTCTCCGCAAACTCATCCTCCAGATCCAAACCCCCCGATTCGCGGCACTAATCCTCCGCTAAACCCAAAATATTAACACAAAAACACATTTCCTTTCATCGCTCGCAGGAACATCTCTAAAGCGGGAAAAGCATCGCAAACAGTGATTATATTGTGTAAGATGAAATACAAATTACGGCTTTTTAAAGGCGGCCGATCTGCAATTGAAAGCATTATGATTCTATCAAGAGCCCGAGTTATTCTGTAATTAAATTTTCATATTAACTCAAAGGACAAATGTCTGAATGCAAAAAAGCTCTTCAGATCCCAAGTGTTCCCGGCGAACAGGTAGGAGAGGGAAAGACATTACCGAAACATTAAATCAACCCTTAAAAATAGTAAATGCATTTATTCAAAGATAGAGAATCAATTTGCATACAGATTCACTATTTGATTACTCCCCAGACACAAGCAAGCCATGATGTGGAGAGTTTCAAAACACTTTTCAATCTGCAATCTAAATATTATGCTTAACTATACTGTATCTCATTTAGGACAAAGTTTTCTAATTAAAACTTTGTATACAGCTGAGACGAACGCAGGACTGACAATACCAATTAAAAGTAATTGCGTATCAATGCACAAACACAATGCACACCGTGACAAATTGTGTCATAAACTACAAACGTATTATGACTCGAGTTGCATTGATTATTAATTATGGTGACGTCACGCGACAAGCGACCTCTTCCAGGCTCTGATGATGAGTTTATGAGGAGCTTTGCTTCTAATGAGCCGTGTTTTGTAAAGTAATATAATGTTGTTTAATGTGAAAGAAAGCTATTATGAAGCAATGTACTGTTTGAGAGAGTGAGGGACATCTTGCATATAAAAGTAAACAATTTATTGCTTTAATACACTTCTTTAAATATTTTATCACATTTTTTTCCATGTATAGCCTTCTACAGATGTCCTATTATATACAGAATCATTACTGGGTCATATTTCACTTAATTTTTGTAAAAGCAAGGCTTTCATGAAAAAGTCCACAGGGTCTTTTTATATCAATATTATATCAATATCTTCAGCCCTCAATCCAGCATTTTGTTTACTTTCGGCTTAAAGGAATAGTTTGTTGAAAAAAGCAGTTTCTGTCATCATTTATTCATCCTCGTGTAGTTCCAAATTTGTATGAATTTCTGCGTTCTGCCAAAAGCAAAGAAAGACATTGTGAAGAAAGTCTGTAACCAGGCTGTTTTGGTCAGCACTGACTTCCATAGTATTTTTTTTTCCTACTATGGAAGTCAATGGTGACCCAAAACTATGCAGGGGCGAATAAATGGTGACAGAACTTTCATTTTTGGGTGAACTACTCCTTTAATTGAAATGAAGTGCTAATGTTAAACATCCTGAGACTCAACCACGTACCTGTAACACCGTGGCACCGGCATGAAGAAATTGCAATCCAGATTCTGCAGAATCGATGCCCCCAGTGGCCAGAATGGGAAAACCGGGAAGAGCTTTGGCTATAGCTGATACTGCTCGCAATGCGATTGGCCGAATGGCATTTCCTGCACAGATGCAAGCAAAAAAAATCATAGAAATTTTATGTTATCCATTGCAACCACAACTGTAATATATATATATATATATATATATATATATATATATATATATATATATATATATATATATATATATAATATTAGTTGAATTAAGAATAAATAATAATAAAACTAAATAAAATTAAATAAAAATGTGAAGATCTCAGATCATGGGTGAATGGTCTACAGCAGGCATAAATTATGTTCGTTAAATGGCATCTCACCCTCTAAAATTTCAGGCTTGGATTCTCTAGGGAACGCTGTGCCTCCTTACATTACACCCTTTATTTATTTACCTGAGCCGCAATGTCTTGAATAAAATTAAAACCTCTGATCTGATCCCGCTGACAGACGGGGCCGTTTATCACATTAGATTTAACTTCATTTCACTGGCAGCCTTTTTTCCCCTCATTGATCAGTGGGAGACATTGTCTCTCCTCATTTGGCGCTGGTGTCACTAAAGACAAAGAGCGCGGGCCAGCGCTCTCTCCCACACGCTAAATGACCCTTATTAATGACACGGAGGACTCGCGTTAAAGGAACACGTCTCAGTCCATCTTCTCTGAAGATGCGTGTAAAGTTAATGCTGTTTCCACGTATGTTACAGAACACAAATAAAAACACTAGAAGCACATTTTTCCTATATAAGAGAAAATAAGGGTTTATGTATTATTCATGGTTGTGAGGTTGGTTTCCACAAAAAAAAAAGAAGAAATAACTCACTGGAAAGAAAAATACACAAGTGGGATCTTTCTAACATCTTAACTGTTTCTTAAAGAGTAATGCAATGACTTTTGCTAAAGTTTTAGATTTTTACTGTGAGTAAAAGACCTAAATGTTTAAAACTGTGATCAGATTTGCTTAGATACCAATATTTGCAATTAAAAATCAAGGGATTTTAATACAATCCTAAAAATGTCTCATTAAATTCTCACTAGGCATCTACTTAATTGCACACAGTTAAATTTTAGGATTTGAGAACACAGAACATTTCACACCCGGTCATTTTATTTCTCTATACTCTTTACTAAATAGCAAAAATGGTCAATTATTAAATTCAGAGTTTTCATGGATGTTGAAAGGATCTTCACTGAACCAACGATGCCGATAAAGAACCCTTAGTTTTAAAAATGTTCTTCACACTACGAAAATACGGTCCTTTGTAAGAATTAGAAGAAAAGGAATTCGTAGATTAACAAATGCATTAAAAATGGTGTTCGATGTAAGTTCGTGATAGCAAAAACTAAATATTGCGAAGTGTTTCTAGATTTTAAGAGAAACATCTCAGGTAGATGTCTTCTAAAATGAATTTCGTCCACACTTCTGCAACGCTGTTCTGTCCATAAGCCAATAAAAAACATTTGAAAAGCCATGTAATATACTGACACACATTCCAGTCTACTTAGTCAGGGGACACTTAGCAGGTCTGCCAGCTGACACTCAAATCTAATCCAGGGGATTTAAATGGAAGGAGGAACCACATTCGGCGGCCACGCAGGAAGCTTCTCAGGAGGAGATACTGACACCTCTAATTGCATTAGAAATGGATGAGCTACTCTCAACGACTGCAGCCTCTCCACAGGTAGAACCCTGTCACCCCGGCACTGTTTACAAACACGGCAAAAAATAATTTGCTTTTATGAGACTCAGATGGAAAAAAGAAATGAAAAGGAGAAGAGGAGAGGGGGGGGGGCTGACAGATATCTACAAACTCCATCAAGACCCTCGTTTTCTTAAAGAGTTAATTCACCCCCCCAAAAATTCTGTTGGTAATTCCTCACCTAATGCCGTTCCGAACCCGTAAGGCCTTCGTTCATCTTTGGAACACAAACTAAGATATTTTAGATGAAATTTAGGAGCTATCTGACCCTCCATAGACAGCAACACAACTGAAATGTTCCCAGAAACGTTGCGTTAGCAAAAACATCGGTAAAACAGTCCATGTGACATCATTTTTCGCACAGAGAAAAACAAAAAAATCATTTTACTCAACCATTCTTCTCCCACGAGTTACGTCTTCTGCTATTTTGGAAATTATTTAACAACGTATTTGACGTAATCTGTGTTGTTTACACCTGTCAAATGTTGTATACACTGACGTCAAATGGACCGATGTTTGTTACTAATGCTACGTTTGCCGGTTTTGGTCTCCAATTTCATCAAAAATATCTTTATTTGTTTTCCGAAACTGAACGCAGGTCTTGCGGTTTTGGAACGACATGAGGCTGAGCAATTAATAACGGAATTTTTCGATTTTGGAGTGAACTAACCATTTTAGAGGTAGTGTGTTGTCTTGCAGAAACCGCTGTCAGGTCACTGAGGGTCTGCGTTCGGCGGATGGAGAGGGGGAGGAGAAAGCTTCTCATCTCTGGTCAGTCCGAGGTGCTTACTAAAACGCTGCACGTCACACCTGCTATTCCGATGAATAATTCCGAGCACAGACGGATGTACGGAGAAATCAGACAGGACACCGAGGCCTGGAATTTGGCATCATCAAACAAGAAGAAGAAGAAAGGCAATAGGATAAAAAAAAATCACGTACAAGGAGAGGCAATTAGGGAAATACACACAGACCTGACCTATGGTATGATAATGAACATCCTGTCTAACTCCCTCAAGCGTACACACACTCGCGCAGACACAGAATGCTGGGAATGGTAATTGAAGCTGAGGAAATATACAAGAGCTGTTCATTTGTATAAGAAGAACATAAGTTATTGACGCAGATGGGCTGCACAAGGTTTCGCCGATCTGTATTTCACGGACGAAACCGAAACGCGAATCAGATGTGAGAGGAATTAGAAGTCACGGAGAAAGAGACGAAAATGTAGATGAAAAGCAGGAGCTTGAGGGCATGGTGGAGACGTCAAACATGCACACCCATCATTAGCATACTGTGTTAATGACTAATGGGTAATGCTCACACAGAACACCAGAGAGAACGGCCGAGCTTCACTGGGTTCGCTGTAAATAGTCCTCTTCCGTATCTATATATTCAGATTGCCATAATTAATTGAATTTGCTCAGGCTAGTGATGCTTTGCTGTTGGCAGAGCTCATGCTTTTACACTCTTAATTTGGCATTTTCTGGTAAAAACATCTATATGGAAAGCCTAAAAACTTAAATGCAGATATGTTTTCCTGAGAAGCAAGTTACCATGCTGTGTTGATTATAAGTAACCCTAAAATTACATTTATTTGAGAAAATTGCATAGACACTTGCAAGCTGACAAAACTGTACTGTACTTGAGAAGATTATATTTTTTTTATGTTAGATAATTGATTGCAGAATAATACATTTTTAGCATAACCCTTGCATATAATTTTGTCACAAAATGTAAATTAATCAATGTTTTGCTTCAAGTAAAATTGAGATTGTTTTGAGAACGTTTAGACAAAAATACTGGCTGTAAAAACAAAACGTGTTTCCAAAGAATTAATAAAAAAAACTGGCCTGCTTTTCTGCATATACTGTATATATTTCTCAGAACAAAATACTTTCTGTGAATACAATTTGAAAAAATTCAACCTTTGCAACTGACCTTGACATTGAAAATATTTTATAAGCATATAAAAATAAATAAATAGATTTTCTCAGGTTTTTTTGTATGTTAAGTGTTTTTTTTTTGCTATCTATCTATCTATCTATCTATCTATATATATATATATATATATATATACACACACACACACATCACACATATAAATATAATATGTATGTTCATTTACATTCGTTCATTCGTATTCTCAAAACAATCTCAATTTTACTTGAAGCACAACATTATAAGTTTTTTTTGGAGGCCCCATTAAAGCCACTATGATCTACCACAAATATAGCAACATCTTTACTAAGAATAGCAACACCCTGGCATCTGTTCACACACCCTACCATCACACATGTGAATTTTACAAAGACAAGTACAAAATATTCTTCATAAAATATATCATCTAATTCAAAATGATTGTTCTGGTTTGTTTTTAAGTAGCCACACAAAACCCACACCTGATCAACCCAACAGACCACCCGCTGTCTTACCTGACAGCCACATTATTAAAATAAGCAATTCCTATGAATGCCTGATTTCTTGTTACAATTATAGCATCAGAAGACGGTGAACGTGTGTCCTCGTTTAAATGTGATGTAATAAAAGACTTAAGATAAGTCTGACATTTGGGAAAATGTCATCAGTTCACCTTTTCTCTTTGATGAAATGATGGCATTACATTTACACAATTATCCGATTAAACAAGTAACGTGCCAAAACCTGCTGAAAAAAAAGCGGGGGCCACAAAACCAACACCGCCTCAAAAACATTTGCTGACGTGCTAAAAAACCGACACCAAACTGCAAAAAAAAAAGTTCACGGTGACGCTACGCAGATAAAAAAAAAAAAAAAAAAAAAAAGCCAAAATTTGTTTAGAAACTTGGAACGAGAAAGAACGAGCACGACACAAGGGCTTTTGTATGGGAACAGTGGAAGCTGTTTCTGGTATCACTGCTTCTATCTAGTGGTCAGGGATTGATGCATAATTCAGAGATCTGGTCAGCAAGCTGGGCGTCTGTGGTCAGCCGAGGCCGAAGCGCGTTTTGTAGTGTGTGTCAACCTCAGCAGAAATGACCACTGACGAAGCCCAGCGCCTCCTACAGCTGAGAAACTCGCTCAAATGATGATTAATGAATGAGCAAAGAACCAAAAAGAAATAAATAAATAAATTCAAGTGCAAAAGTGCAATTCAAGCACACCTTTGCTTCTTGGAGCACTAGCTGTTCTAGGCGGTGGCGGAAGCATTTCAAAGCTTTTTGGAGATTTGGAGAAATGTAGAATTGCATCACCTGCTCGACAATAGATCCTCTGCAGCGAATGGGTGCCGTCGGAATGAGAGTCCAAACAGCTGATAAAAACATCACAGTGATCCACACCACTCCAGTGCATCAACAATTGCTCCAGTGTGTTTTGCTGTTTTGGAATTTCATTCTGACGGCACCCATTCACTGCAGAGGATCCAGTAACGCCACATTTCTCTAAATCTGTACCTGATGAAGAAACAAATTCATGGGTGACCTGAGAGTGAGTGCGTTCTTATCAAATTTTCTTTTTATTTTTTGGTGAACTGCTCCTTTAACAGATTCAGTTATTAATGTATATAACGCCTGAAACAACAAACACAAAAAGGGTTACTTAAAATAAGAACAATACCCTTATTATTAGCTGGATATTAGCAACATAATGTTGCAGAAATCTGAAAAGTTACGGTACAAGTTAATACACAGTTACCTCTAATCAAAAGCAGGTATTTGTAATTATAAAAATCAGCCCACAATTTAAGGCACGGGGGTGGATGATGTGCTGTAATTAACGCTTAAACTACTCATTATTACTTTTAGACTTGCAGAGCCATGTACTGTAACCTGTTCTAAATTTCTTATTTAATACTAATCCAATTATGATGCAAATGAGGACAAAGCATGCACTGAAATCACTCACAGCGCTGCCTAAATAAATCAACACTTATAAAGATATATTTATAGATTACAGGAAAAAAAGTCTTTCGTTTGATTACATTTGGCTGTGACAAAGAAATATCGCAGAATCTTGAAATATGAAATTGTTGAAGTTTACAATATCGTATATATTTAAAGATTTAAATTACAATTTGAAACACAAATTTGCCATGATGTCAGACTTTTAGACCCGTATAGACATATATTTAATACATGCTACTGTTTGAGGATTTATTCTAATGCTGTCAAACGATTAATCACATACAAAATGAAAGTTTTTTTTGCATAATATATATGTGTGTATATTTATTATGTATATAAAAATGCACATATATACAGTATATATTTAGAAAACATTTACATGTATTTAAATGTCTATATTTAAATTCATATAATTTATATTTAAAATATAAACATTTTTCTGAAATATATACATGCACATGTATTTAATATACACAGTACACATGCACATTATGCAAACAAAACTTTTATGTTGCATGCGATTAATAATGATTAACAATGATTTCTGAAGGATCATGTGACACTAAATACTGGCGTAATGATGCTGAAAATTCAGCTTTTATACCGCAGGAATAAATTTAATTTTAAAATATAATCAAATACAAAACAGGTATTTAAAATCGTTTTTTTTTTTTTGTATGTTTAATAAAATAAATGAGACCTCGGTGAGCACTAAGAACTAAAATCTTACCAGTGGTAGAGTATTAATATTTAATACTGATACATAAACCTATATGCTAACCTCGCGCATGCATCAGTCTTAGCTAAGCTAGTCTAAGCTGATACCCGTCTCAAACTCGTATTTCTACATTCCTCTCTGACTCGATGGACACAGAAGTGATTGACAATCTAATTCAGCGAGTGCATTACAGATGGCTCTTCTGCCATGTGTTCTTATCATTAGCAGTTAGCCTATGGTTATGTTCACAGTCCACCGCCGCTCTCCGCCCATAAGATTTAAAGGGCCTGCCCTTTAGAGAATATTTAACATAAAATTGAAATCTTGACAGCGGCGATTTTAATTAACCGGACCTACTGTACCGTGCTCCGTCCGACACGGCAGGCCGCAAATTAAACAGCCGAGAGCTCCCAGCATCCTCTGCGTATCACCTCCGCACCGATCTAGCCAGATGCAAATACGAGAAAACCAAAAGGAAAACACAAGCAAACAAACTCGACATATTTCCCAAGAGCGAAGACGCTTTTATGACCCGAGCGCGAAGCACGGGTTCAGAACCGGGACTGTTTTTCTTCTTTATGCTGAGCTGCATCTGTGCCCGAACTCTCCGAGGATTGTTTAAGTAGTAAAGGAAAACTGTGTGTACTCGGAGTGTGTGAGCTTTTGCATTTGACGGTAATGTGTCTGAACGTACAGCGGGTGACCGGAGGAGCTCAAACGTACCCGTTCTCCCGCTGTCATTACAGAAAGATCACGCTTCTGTTACTTTCAGCACGACGATCACCACAACAAGCACACGGAGCGAGGCATTATGGGTATGCTGGGAAAAGATGAGGTGAGATTGGAGCTCCGGGGGTTAGAAAGTGCTGCACAGGTGTGTTTCTATGAGGGTTGGAGGAATGGATTCTTAGTGATAAATAAAACGCTAAAGGAATGGTTCATACATAAATCTGCTATTCACTCTTTCAAATCCATATGATTTTCTTTCTTGTAACATATATATTTTTTTTGATGAATACACTCTTTTCACTGCAGCAAATGCATTAAAGTTTGAACAATTGCAACTTTTTATCACTTTTTTTTGTTAATCGCGAGTTTATATTTCGCAATTTTGCCTTTTTCCCTCTGAATTCCGAGTTTGCATGCAATGAGCGTATGTAGAACAGTTCATTTTTGCAACCCGAAAGTTTACATCCAGCAAACCTGCTAGAATTTAAACTCATAAACGCGAGCTAGCCCGGGGGAAAACAAATCTGCCGTTTTCTTATCGCAACTGCAAGATAAAATTACGCTTTTGTTATTTTTTATTTAGCTTGCAGAAACAAGCTTCCAGAAAAATATACTTTCATAAATTAATACTATCAATTGATACCCTAAAGGATTTATAAAAGCAGCCCATGATTTGTACGATGATCCTTTTGAAGTCATATTAATTTTGGATGACAAACATGCTAAATAGTTATATTCACTAATAATAAGAGTCATTTTGAATCATTCAGTCACTGAGCTCGAAGTCATTCGGGTGACTGACATCTGACCGATGTTTGCACAGATACCATTTAAACCGAATCTAGCCCGGATCATTACCGACGCACTATTTTCCAATTTGATAGTGTAAATTGCTTTGACATAATCCGTATTGTTCAATAAAAATAAACTTGAATCGAATCGAATCAAACTGAACTCTCATAAACAGCTCTTCGGCGAAAAACGAAAAAAAAGTCTGCTTATTGTCATTTTGAAGCTTGACATGCAGCTTTAGTCATTACATTGTAAATAGTTGCTGCCAGGATATCCTGTAAAAAAAAAAAAAAAAATATATATATATATATATATATATATATATATATATATATATATATATATATATATATTTACACAGAAGACAAAGTCACACAGGTGGAGTAAACAATCATAGAGCATTCATTTTTGTGTGAACTATCCCTTTAAAGAAGACGAAAAGTAGTAGAAGGGCACAGTGAGGGTCTCTCACGGGAACAACATTCGTTCTCTCTCTGAAAACGGGAGGCAGACAGGCAAACACATCCACGGCCACATCCTGATTCCACCCACTCCATGACACTGTGCTAATGCACTCTCAGGAAGGTCAATACTTACATACACACACACACAGACAGACACACACGCGTCTCAGCGCTCCGCTCAGCTATTGAAAGGAACCTCCCAGAGCACTTTTAATTGTTAGTCGCTACAAGCCACATACAGACACGCTGGAGTCAATCTAAAATCCATTAAATGAAAAGTCTGAGTGGCAAAAAGTGAAGTTATTTTTTAGAACTTTAGTTAGGTAAGTCAACAGGACCAAAGGACGAGGCCTTCAATTTCAAGCTAACATAACATCTTTTTAGGAATGAATTAATTTCTTTTTTGCTGTGTTGGGATGTAAAAAACGACAATAATCTATTCTGTGCTGTACTACAATGTAATGTTAGGGCTTTCAAATTGGTTTTCCAATTAAAAATGTTCTGACATGCTGACACGATAAGCTATAATAAGAAAAATAGACATAATTTCCATATTATGTATAAAGTGAGGTGCAGCAATACGTAAGCACACAAACAAAAACAAAATAAAACAAATAAAAAAAGCTTAAAAGACATGGTTCCGTATGTTAGATTAAATAATAAAATAATAAGATAAAATAAAGTCAAACAAAGGAATGCTGATAAAAATACATGTTTCTTAAAACAAAACGAAGCAAAACAAAACAAAAGCAAGCTTAAAAAACCCTAAACACTCGCGCATTCTAACATACAATAAAACAAAAATAAAGAAATAATAATAAAAAATTATATAAAATAATATAAAAATATAAAAAATAATAATAAAATAATAAAGAATAAACAAAATTAATAAATTAAATATTTTTTAAGCAACATCACTGTTTTAAAACAAAACAAAATCAAACTAAACCAAATGTCAAGCATGTTCACATATGGTTTAGAAATAAAAATAAAATAAATAAAAAAACTAAACTAAATGAAAATAAAATAAAATCATAAATCAAAGGAACAGTGTATACACTTTGGTTAAAAAATGAAATGAAATAAAATAATAAGTAATAAGTAAAAAATAAGTAATAAGTGACTGTATTTAATCTCAATGCGAAGGTAATCATGAACAATAGATCTAAACTGGTACTATAATAAACTATAACTAATCATAGACCACATTGAATCCAAGTACCAACACACTGCTTTAACCAAAATATTCCTGTTAAATATAAATGAATATTCCATGCTAACACTGAGCTGTATTACACTCCACTGAACTGTACAATAATACACTAACAAGGCCTATGTTTTGTCTGAGAAGCAGAGAAACAGAATTTTGGATAAATATTTTATGCTGGCTTTTTCTAAGTTTGGCTGGTTTTTTAGTACGGTGTGTGTTTTACTAAAGCATCATTTGTCTTTGCCGTCCATTCAGAAAAAGAAACCTGCTTTCTTGAAGTAGATTCGTTTTCCATGTCTATTTATACAGAACCGCACTTTAAAAAAAGCAGTGTGTTCTGTCAGACGAGCACTAAATGTATATGTGAGAGTGTTAGTTTGTAGGGTGTGTGTTGCGCTTGAGAAGTCAGAGCCTGTGATCTCGCAGGTATATGATCACTGTCAGCTGTGAACACACACCCACACACACACACACACACACACACACACACGCACGCACACACGCACACTGCAAGACTGATACTCTCCGTATGAAGTGTGTATGTGTGTCTCTTCCTGCGAGGACGATGTGTGTTTATACAAATGGGTTAAATAACTACAATCACTTCAGATAAGAGGTGGCTATTGAGCTCAGAAACAGCATGCGAACCGCGGCTCCTCATCCTGAAGCTTAAGTCTGATCTTATGCTTTGAGGTTTTTGCTGCAGGTAGGACAAAATAACAGCATATAAAATCACTTTCTGCTAAGTTTTTTGCTTAGAGCAACAATACAGCTCTCCCAGACACACAAAACCTTTCCTGATCATACAAGCTGACTGCTTCATAATATTTACAGCTTTTATGTTTCCACTTCGTACATATAATGATGTATGTCATGCTGTAATCACTTGCTCAATACTGGATCCTCCGCAGCGAATGGAGTCCAGAGTCCAGAAAGCTGATAAAAACATCACAATAATCTGCAAGAAATCCACACCGCTCCAGTCCATCAGTTAATGCCTTGTGAAGCAAAAAAGCTGTGTTTGTAACAAATAAATGCATCGTTAAGACATTTTTAGCTTCAAACCATCACTTCCAGCTAAATTTCGTCTATCATTAATACTGCTTGCTCCACTAAAAAAAAAAATTTAGCTCATCTGAAACAGGAGAGAAATATGCACACATAAAGTAAAAAACAGATCTAAACAGATATATTCGTAGATTTTGATGTGACAGAACAACAATTAGATGTTTGAACTGTTATTCTAACGGCACCCATTCAATGAAATTGGAATTTCTTTAATTTCTTTTAATATAATATAATGTAATACAATACAATACCATATCATATCCAGGAAGCCATTCTGGCCCTAACAAACAAAAAATAAAAATAAATAAGTTTTAAAAATAAAAATAATATTAATTTGACTAGGAAAATGACCAAATGTATTCATAATCAATAGTTTTTGATTGTCTCACTGTGTATGAGGGATGATTTTGAATTCAGGACTAATTACAGGACAAAATCAAACCAGTGAACAAAAAAGAAATAATAATAGAATATATATATATATATATATATATATATATATATATATATATATATATATATATATATATATATACTTTTAGGGATATTGGGGGTCATAGGGCACCCGACTGACTTTCTGTGGATGTTCCTGCACATCAACAGAACATCAAATATGCACCATTTAATATGTACCTCCAAGGCACTTCTGAAATGGTCCCGGCCTGTAACAGCTTTGTAAAAAAAAAAAAAAATAGCCAGAGAGTGTATGTTAATGAGCTCCCGGTTGTACAGACACTGTTTGGAGCTGACAGATTTCGTCTGCATAGAACCTCAAACTGTTTCCACAACAGCAAATTAGTTTCTTTCCATGAGACGTCCCCTTTAAAATGAAGCACTGCGGCTAAAGCCCTGGTGAACAACAGTACATCATAGGTATATTTGTTTCCAGGCTGTTGGCAGCGTCAGCTCTGGCAGCTCACGGGCCTTCAGGCGGAGCGGAGGGTGATGGATGTTTGGTGGGTGGAGCCGGGGAGACCCTTGCAGGCCGGGCCCGGCTCCGCTCCTGAGGGATGTCACCGAGCTGCAAACTGCCACAGCTTAAATGAGGAAAAGATGACATTGAGTAGTTCTGCTTACATAAAATACTGCTGCAATAGTTTCGCGATTAATTTTTAATGTTGCACCTCAGCTAGCCCTGTTCCTGTCTCCAAACCAATGCGCCCTTTTCCTGGTTTTCAGGATTGTGTGAGAAAGAGGTAGAAAGAGAGGTGTGGACAGAGAAGGCCAGCAGATAAGAAAGACTCTGGCCCTTGTCAATCTGTCTAAACAAAAACACACGCGCGCACGCGCACACACACACAAACAAACATGCACACACATACAATGAAAGAAGGCCTCATAAATGCCATTAACTATGCAACAGCACAGTGATACAGTACAGAGAACAACTGCATTCACATGAATTATTGAGGAAGGGAATGAACACACCACTGGTCTGAGAATATATCCCAGAAGAGAGGTGTGTGTGTGTGAGAGAGAAAGAGAGAACATAAGCGTTGTTAAGGCACAAAAAATCATGCTATGGAGAATGCACGACACTTGTTACTTGATCATACTGTTACCAGTATGCTTCTGTGAAATAAAAGATACAATCAATAAAATTGATATATCTATTTACTTGTCTATTTATTTATTTATTTATATATATGCCCTATTGTTTAGATAGCGGATGCTTCTATGTCTCGGAGTATAGATATCTATGGGTATAACAGTTGACCTATTGGTTAGCCCCTCCCCTCAATCACAGATGAACCAATGGCAGTCGAGCATCAGTTGCGCGGAGAGCGGGGTTCGTCATCTTTAAGCTTCAGTGCCATAGAGAAACACTGGAAAATCAAAAGTTATGGTGAATGACAACCAAAAAATGATTGTTTTTCTCTTCATTTAGATTGATGTTGAATGCTTAGGGACATTTTGCTCTGTTTTGTTTGGATTCATGAAATTTAATAAAATAAATCATATTGCCTATCCTCTCAGGATACCTGGAACCAATGTCACAAGTACCCCCAGACACAACGTTTTTCCTTTTTTGAAGCAAATACCCCCATTAATTTAATTTTTTTTGATCTGCTCAATCGGAACGTTAATGTTAGTGAGTCCATGTACAAACCTAAAAGTGGACTGTTCTGGCGTCTTGTACAGTCTAGGTCAAATCGCAAATGAAGATCTACATTTCATATTAAACTGGCTTAATGTACATTAATTTAATCGTACCCTGCGACACATGAACAGTGTTGATCCGGGATGTTGTTGCCATCCGCGATCGTGATGACCGACTGTAATATGAGACTAATCCGCTTGCAATGTTGATCTGTAAACCCTCGCTAGTTGTGCAAAATTGTGAAAAAAACATAGTGGTACAGTGTTACCACAATGCAGCTGTCATTGTAAAACAGTGAGCAACTTTGTTAGAACAGTAACTATAGGGGGAGGGGCTTATGGATAAGTCAATAGCCCTTTCACAATGTAATAGCAGTAAATTACCTTTTTGGAACAGTTTTACCGATAAATTAAAAAATGCACTACTCACGCAGGCAACGACATTCTAACAACAGTTTCAATGGCATCTTTTTGCCAATTTATTGGTAATGTTACAACTCTCCATAGCCAAAGCGAATCCCGCTAATTTGTAAAAGGTACTGTCCACACATGATCTTTTTGCTGTGATTTACTGTAATTTTCCAGTAAACTCTGTATGTTGTTTACATGGTCGTCAAGGACACACTGAGCGAATGTGGGCAGCCACACCATCATTTTCAAAAGTCTCAGACTTGCTTCGTTTGCACCGAAATGCAACGTTTTCGACTTAAAACTGAGGTCTGCGTCTGTTTTTGAGGGTTGAAAAAATCCACTAGTCTAATCGTAGCCGTACAGAAATACATACAGAAATATTCTAACATTTCATACTAAATATCTATGTCTGGTTGCTTTGTCAGTGGAAATTAATTCATTTTAACAGATGCAAAAAATCATTCGCAGAGTGGCATTTTTATTAAAGCGGAAAATGTAGTTGAATGCTGCTTTTTATCACACGTTTTTGGTGAAATTATGGTGCATTCTGATTTTGGTTTGCATTAAGTACACATTCCACTGCTGGTGTTGTGACTCCAATTAAATATTTTCAATGTTTATGGTTCACCAAGTAAAAATTGCCTCAAACTTGATAGCATCTCCTCTCCACCAGCGTGATCTGAGGCCTTGAGCGACACTAAGTGAATCTTAGCTTAGCAAGTACCACTAATAAATGGAATGGAAATGCTCTAAAGAAAGCGACACAGTCAGAATCCTTCAGATGTCAGTGGTCGGATATCAGTGTGAAATCCATCAGCATGGTCCCCATAGTGTGGTGAGGAAAAACATTATTCTTTTGAAGACACATCTGTCTAATGTCTTCATAGAGAGCCGTGCCGCGGAGGAAAACGTCAATATGCCATGGCAACCAGAGGACCGCTTTTCAAAGCTCTCTGTTGACGCTCAACACCAAGGATGAAAACGCTCCCCTGAAAGCTCTTGGCGCACACTCATAAAACAAAATATTCACACCGTAATTCTTCAGATGATGGAGAGGTTATCTGGGAACATCCTGAAGAACTACAATACATTACGAACTAGACGTGCCTGCTGGTTCTGTCCAGACTCATCTATCCATGATCAGCAGCAGAACCAGACAAGAGCGCAGCGCTGCAGAGGAAAGGAAACAGTACCAGGCTAAAGCAATTATAGTTCAGCAGTCGCAAGCCATTTCAGATACCATTCACTAAAATGACATACTTCGCTGGAGATGAGGGACTACATACAGTGAGGTCTAAAAGTCAAAGATCCCAATCTGGGATTTAAAACCAGAAGAAATCCCAAAAGTTACAGGAAGTTATAGAAAATGTTAAAATGTTATAAGTATATAATAGCTTTAATATATACAGTGTAAAAATATTATAAAAAATATCATATCAAATCTATATATATTGCAGAGTTGAACATATGCATTTAATTCATAATTACTAATATTTTCTATTTCTGTTTGTCTCTCTCTCTCTCTCTCTCTCTCTCTCTCTCTATATATATATATATATATATATATAAAATTAGAAATAATTAGAAATTAGTATAAATTAGTATAGTATATTTAAAAATGTTATGCTTGTATAATACATGAAATTATAATAAAAATCTATTAATACCTTTAAATGTTTAAAATTATGTTAATTCTTTTGTAATTACAATACAGTATTGTTTTGTTTTTATGATTACTATATATATATATATATATATATATATATATATATATATATATATATATATATATATATACATGTATGTTTATATATGTATACATATATAGTCACACTGTAATTTAAAATATATATGTGTGTGTGTTATTGATATGTATTTATTTACTTACTGATTTGTTTATTTTAATTTCTACGCTGTTCCACAAGATTCTATGACCTGAAGTTAATAAAACACGCGGTTTGAAAGAGCAAATGTGCTCATGCTCACCTCATGGCGTGGAAAATGAGCCGTGCTGCTACTGAACCCAGTATAATGTATGCCGGCAAGATGTCCATATTTCACATTATAGTGCACAAACTGTTTTATCTTGTAGCAAAAGCCCTGCAGATAAGCTGCTCTCCGATTTCAGCACTCCACCAACCTCCATTCCATCTGTCTGCTCTATTAGAGCTTCTGACCAGTGTACACACACACACACAAACAAACATGCACACGCATTCATATGCACTCCCACACACCTTTAACGGGGGCACGCATAGTCTGTCTGTGCCACATACCCGTTAAACCTCAGAGGAGAAAGAAATGGATCCAGTGAGGTGGGTGACACTCACCAGACACTCCACCATATGTGGTGCGCCTTCCTCGGCCGATGCCAGGCCAGGGAGAGCCGTCTGCCTTGAGTCCCATCAGCCCCGAAACCGTGTTGGTGGCTGTGACACCATCTGCTCCACCTGTGCCAACAGGGAAGAGACATTAGGCACGGTGAAGGGGGAGGGAGGCCAAATTCCTACAAAATCTGGAGCCCGAAACCTGCGGGTCTGTTTTAAACTCGTACAGAAGACGTCAGGCTGTTAGCAGAGGTCGTGAGGGGAAATGTGTTTCCAGGGCAGATCTAATGTCTGGATTGGGAAACTGTTTTATAGAGGACATGTTTTATACTTCTGTTTATTTTCCATTTATAACATTAGTCAAGGATTCTTGCACCGACAATGTGTAATGTACTTTGAAATGACCATTTTCCACCATTCTCTGACCTTTACAATTAAACAGGCCCCTTTAATGCAGCTGTACCTCCGGCAGTATTTATACATTATGTCAAGTAAAAACGAAAAGACGTTTATATACACTACCAGTCATTGGTTTGAAATATTTTTTTTTACATATTTTTAGTTTTGAAAACCATTGATTGGATCAACAACACAATAAAACAGTGATATAAAATATTACAATTTACAATAGCTTTTCGAAATCATTCTAATATGCTTATTGAAACTTGGTTGTTGTTATTAATGATCATCGGTGTTTACTCATTTTGTTCAATTATTAATAGTAGCTCAAATTCATCAACGTTGGAAAGTTTTGTTTTGTGGAAACTGAGATACATTTGCTTTTCATGATTTTTCTTAAATGAAATTTCAAAAGAACAGCATTTTAAAGAACATGCCTATTAAAAATAAATAAATATTCTGTAAGGTTATAAATGCGTTTCTCTCGCTTTTGATTAATTTAATGTATCGATGCTGAAAAAAATTATTAACTTATTATAACAAAACAAAAATAAAATAAATGCTTAATTAACTTCAGACTTACTGGTTTCCACAAACTAAACCAAAAAAAGCCCCCAAAATTAATTGATAATAGAGGACATAATAAGAGAGTTATATAAGAAAGTGTAAAGAGAGTGTTTCTTAAGCAGGAAATTATATTATAATCATTTTTAAAAGATCATTACTCCTGAAAATTCACCATTGCCATCACAGATATGAAAAACATTTTAAAATCTCTTAATTATTCTAAACTTGTGTATGTTTACTGTTTTTATGTGCTATAGAATTATGGCAAATGTAGTTGGGTTGCACAGGCCTGTTGCCTTCACTGGGAAAGCTGAGAGATATTATTCAAACGAATCTACCACCACTCTCAGACCAAAACGGTATAAATCCACCAAAAAAAACAGCCCAATACCTTCCTGTGCAGCCTTGGCAATGTCCACGATGTTGGTCACATTAGGGGTGAGTTTGGCAAAGAATGGGATCCGAACAGCCTCCCGAACCCAGCGACAGATGTTCCGCACCAGCTCTGGATCCTGGTCAAATGGGTCATGAAAGCAACAAACAGCATTAAACAACAACAAAAAAGGCTTGAGAAAACAAATCAGCCCAACTTCAATTAATAGTTAACATCGCCTATTTTTTTGACTGCTTTTACGGTGTTTTGCATACTTTGCTGAATCTTGAAAGCTCTAGTCACCATTCACCGTAGTTAAAGTCTTGAGAAGTTCTTCAGAAACGCGTTATGTGTGGAATGAAGGTAGAGAAATTATGAGATTTAACAAATTTGGGATAAATATTCCTTTAAATGTTAGCAGACGGTTAGACCTAAATGTGTGTGTGTGTGTGTGTGTGTGTGTGTGTGTGTGTGTGTGTGTGCTAGAGAGAGAATGAGCGAGTGATAGATGGAGAGGGGAGCCTGTAGTCACTGGTGTGAGGGAGAGAGGGATCATAACAGTGTGAACTGCTGTTCCAGGAGGATTCATGCTTTATTAAGCTGCCCTGGTCTGTCAGTCTGTGCTGTTTAGTGAGTGAGAGAGAGAGAGAGAGAGAGAGAGAGGAGGGGGCTTTGGTATTTGTGAATCTGAAAGAAAAGATTGCATTTGTCTCTTTAATTCTTTTTAGAAAAGTAAAGTCACAACTGCAGCTATTTCCTGTAACACCTGTCTGTATAATGCTAGATTAAAAAAAATAAAAATCTAATTTCCCATTGAAAACCAAACACAAAGAAATATGGTACAAAAGTCTGAGAATGTCCTTTATACTGATTCAATAAAATGTATACATATCAAATAAAAATAATAATACTAATAATGTAGTAAAATGCATTATACTGTACATGGAATTTTTATGATTTTTTTCTAAGTAAAATTATTATAAAATAATTACTGCATTATTATAACACTTTAAAATAACAGGTTTTAAGTTAAATATACAAATTAAAAAACATATTTTTATCAATGTTCAAAAAAGTCGTGCTGCTTAATATTTCTGTTGAAACTGATGCTTTTTTTCAACATTCTTTTATGAACAGAAAGACCACCATTTATACATATAGAAATCTTTTGTAATATTATAACGTATATCCTTATTGTCAGTTGAGATCAATCAAACACATTACACATTATATAAATATATAAAGAGATTATTATATTATATTACATGTTTTTTTCTTCTATGCATCCACTACCTTCATGCTATTGTTTGCCCACCATTGTATTTGGCCTCTTTCCTCCAGGCCTCAAATAAAGACGCAGAACCACATTAAACCCTTTATAACCCTATGAAGTAAAACAGACCTGGTTTAATTCAAGCGGCGAAGCCTGATGTCAGATCAGTCTGGATGCTTTAAAAGACTGTAAGCCCTGCATGAAGCTTCCATTCACTCCAGCCTCAGTTCCCTTTCTCATCCCTGTCCTTCTCAGTCTCTCTTTTCTTTCACAGGAAATAGGTCTCTGTTTTGACATATCCAATAACGGCTGGCATATATTCCCTTGAGCAATGGGTCTGTCCGGCTCTATAAAGAAGTGTGATGTACAAGCTGTATGCGCAAAGCTGAGTTCTAAGGTCACTCCCCGCACAGGAAAAGGTTAGCATTTGATTTCTAAAACCATTAGCCAGAATTGATTTGTAAGAATACAGAAGTCCACAAAAAACACATCTCCTCCTGACTATTTCCTTTCCATTTCTAAGCCATGCTGAGTGATTCAGCACAGCACAAAAACGCAGAGCGGGAAAAAGTGTCACTGTGGGATCCGCTGCGTCCTTGGGTGTGTATTTTACCTGAGATACACACATGAAGTCAGGTTATATTTGCACCCAAAAGTATTCAAAATGCATTCGAAAGGCACTGAAAGAGAAGGAACAGGAAAGGTTACTCCATTTAAGATGATAAACTCATTCCCAGATTTTTTTTTTTTTTTTTTTTGAAGAAAAATATTGGATTTATGCACTCGACCCAGCAGTGAGCACCATCCGTGGCAATTTGTCCTGATTTATTCAAGACTTAAACAGGGTATAAACAGGGCTGGAGTGTTAGGTTCAACCTGTCCACTCCGAGCCGTCTGCCAGAGCGGGAGAGGCAATATCTGGGCTCCCGAGAGATGTTTGATAGTGCTGGCGGGTTGCTGGAGAGATTCATTGGTTGATATAGCGAATCCTGAACTCCAGGTTAAAAAAAGCGGTAAGAACAAAAGTGGCAAGACAACACAGCAAAGAGAATAATAGAGTAGGAAAACAGGAAACATATTTTATATGGGTAACAAGCTTGTCTATATTTTAGTTTCTGTATTTTAATAACCCCTTAGCCTTCACTAGTGCATTTAAATGGTCTTATAGTACAATAATTAATATTTCGTTTTGCATTTCGTATACAAAACCAACATTTCTAATGATGCAAACAGTATGCATTCTTATGAACTAAATAATCAACCAATTTGACAATTTGCACTTTTACATCTATACATCTTGAAAATCTTTATTAATTTGTGGCTATGGTAATCATATATATATATATCACTATAGCAATCATGTTTTTTTCCTTAGCTCCCTCTAAACCTCTAAAATGATGTGAATATGTGTCTGCTAAATTTTTACAATAGTAATTATGTCCTTTTTTGTAATTTTGCAGTACTTTATTGACTACTACGGCTAAACAAAGACAAAACTACTAGTTTATTTAAAGATGTAACTGTAACTCGACATGTTTTCTTGGGTGTTACATAATGGCAACAATAGTAAATTCAGCATACTCCTACAAATGCATAATTAATAAGGTAAAGCAGAAATATGACTGTGTCCACTCCTTTTCAGTGCTAATTTTTTACTGCGCGTCTTTAGTAAATTCTGACAGTGCAATTTTATTGCAAAAGATTGATTCCGCTGGCCCCAATAACTAATGTAAAAAAAAAAAGCTAAAGAAAATTGTTTGTAACATAAAAAACATCTTTAGGATATTTCTTTTTTGAAGCACACAGATTTTTAAAAAGCCACTGCCGGCATCTTTTTTTTTGCATCTTAGAGCGTTTTCCGAGTAAAAAAAAAAAAGACGCCTTACGTCAAGCGTCCTTTTGACGGTTAAGAAGTGACCAAGTGAGTAGCGAGATCTGTTGTTTCCATATCAACAAGAAAAAATGGAGAAGCTGCCAATAGATAAACTGATCGTCCTCCTCTCGGAGGACAAGAAAAGTTCGAAGAATCGTCATTTTCCTCCCGTTAACTTCAAAAGCCAATGCAAGAGCCCACTTTTTACACTTTCTTGCCATTTGTTAGGCTACTGTTGTAGCTGTTGCTATAGCAACAAAAGACGCTCTCGGCTGCTTTTTTGTAACAGACGCACAGTGTTTTACTTTTCTAAAAAAGCACTCTTGTCAACTTTTTCTTGTCAGAAAAGTCGCCAACTGTGAACATGGCCTTACTGTCACTTTTGATCTATTTAAAATATCCTTTACCGACAACCACCATTTCACTGAGCGCAAACCTTTGAATGGTCATGCATTCAAACAGAAATCAAAAAATATATTGTCCATGCTCGTACAAATATTCAGATTTTCTTAAATACAAATTCAGAGCTGCCTGCCATCACCGAGGGCTGAGTGAGTGGCATCTGCCTGAGCCGCAACCGAGCCCTGCGTCCTGAGGGAACGTTTTTTCCGACAAGCCCGACGTTGGTAGCATTTGAAGGAAACAACAACAACAGACTTACAGGAAAGCAGGACAGGCCTTCCTCCCAAAGGGTCATGGGAAATTGCATTACGCCTGCCTCAGTACGAGGCGCAGGGGTCGTGGCCCGCAGCCAGACACCAGCCACCAAACAGATGCTGCCTGTAAGAACTCTGCTCTCGCACCGGGGCCGCCGCTCCCTCCGAGGGCTTCCCGTGACAGCTTATTACAGGCCAGATGGGGGTGAGAGCCGCTGTCTGTGGGCCAGGGAGTCTGGAGCAGGGACGCTTTTTTCCCTCCAAGCAGTTTGCTGTACACGGTATTACACGCTTTGATGGAGAGAGAGCGCACCTGTGTAGCTGGCCTGCTTTCGGGAACGAGTCTGTGACCCGTCGTCACCCGGCTTCACATGGAGAGCTGCTTTTCCACGGGCCTGAAAGAGCAGCAACCGTGAGTGCTTTAAAAAGGCAGACGGAGCTTTAAGAAGCACCGAAGAGCATTCAGAGATGAAAATCGACTCGCGGGCTGCAGTGAATTGCACGGCGACTCCGGCAGCAGTGATTTGGCAGGTGGCCGCCTGGTTAAGGGCTGGGGGTGGGGAGGGCCTTGTACGAAATTAAAGAAGGGGGCGTGCTGGATTCTTTATTTTTTTTTCCGCACCATCACTGCAGGGCAGGTTAAGCAGGGGACCAGAGCGCTTTTGCAACTGGAAGAGAAAAAGAGAGAGATGGAAAGCGTCCCGAAGCCCCCTCAGGCTGTGAGGAGAGGGGGCGAAGGGGAACGCTGGGAGGAATGTAGGAATAATAGCAGCTTTACACCTGAAATTTTAATTTTACAGCGCAAGGTCACGGAAGGTGGGCACTCTCGTTAAGGGCTGCCGGGTCTCGCAGGAGGCATGATGGAAGTCGGGTGTCATTCGGCACTGTTTGGTAGGCTCAAAATAGCTCTGGGAACGAGAGCCGGTTTTAATTTGCGAAACTGGGGAACTGTGTTGAAGGCAGAAGGTGAAAAAAAGATGAGATCCCGGAGGATGCTGAGTCAAACCTGAGCGAGAACTCCGTGACCCCCGAGATCTTTAACTCACACTTCTTTTCTGGTGATTACGAATCGCTAAAAAGTAATTGTGCCCACCGAATTAATAAAATGTTTGGAAGATTAGACGAAAAATATGCATTGTGAGAATTAAGGAATTTAATAAAAACAGAATGTTGAAGGGAATATGCACGTTTTTACGAATGATAAGCAAATGATAATCAATGAAAAAGGTGAAGCTGAACTGTTAAAATGAACCGCTATGTAATGGGTTTATTAGCTTATCCAACGCATCAAAATAAAGTAGTTTAAAATAAATCTATTAATATGAAAGCGCATTACAGAGCGCCACATATGCAATGCATTAGATAGAGAGACATTATTATTTTGCATTATTAATTATTATTTTGCACAAATTAGTTAGCCATATAAACTGATTATTATTTTCTGGTCACATAATTTTTTTTGCCCTGTACAAAATATAGCAGAACTTTAAATGATGGACTTTAAAAGACACAAAAACAATAATACTGCTTTTTAAATTGTTTTTGTAAACATATTAAATAAATGTGTTTAATGCATTAAATAATGCCTTTAAATATAGTTTAGCAAAAAACAAAAACTATAAATGGTGCGTTGTGCTGAAAATAAGGACAATAACATTTAATGCTCACAGCAATATTTCAGAGCATTTAGTAAACGTTTACGAACAAAACGTTTTGTTTTTTTTACAGAAAATACCATGCAACTGCTTTGTGAATTTTCCGCCGTAATGTTTGAAGCATTAATCAACAGTAAACAGGAATTACCAGCATTAATGTTTAACATATGTAAACAAAAACATCTCTAATCTGCTGCAAGTTAAATGTTAAACAGCTTTGAGAAAATAGGGACCGTTTCATAGCAAAACAAACCGAAATGAGAGCAATCGAGAGAGAATATTAACATCCCATTAAAATCAAATTGTATCTCTTTTCATGCAGTCAGAAACAATGCTGAATTAATGTTTTTCCCCCTTCTTTTCCACAGGCAAGGAGAGTAGACGAGGTGCCAAACGGAGTGATTAAATGATATTGCGTCTCTTTAGTTCTCTTGGCAGATACCTGCCCTCGGGCTTTGATTAGCTCTTTGTCTTACAGCGGAAAAATCTACAGCAAACCGAATGGATATGACTGCAAATTTACAGCCACGTTGGAGGGAAATAACTCTGTCTTTGTTCGGATGGAAAAGCTGGTTTATTTCCTGTGGTATAACACGCAGTCGGGTGAAGGGAATGAAGAGGTGTGCGTTTATTCAGGCCTGATACGGGGCAAAGAGAAGCGCTAATACGCAAGGTCACGTACATCACCTCTGGGCTTAATTCATGTGACGGACCTTCACAGTCGGATCGTGTGCAACGACTCATCAAGTGGGTGTACCGAACCCAAAGGAAAAAAAAAACACAGCGTGAGCATGTTCAGGATGCACTGAAGATACTCCAGAAGGTATATTGTGAAATAGTCGGTCATGGTTTAAGCTGTTCTCGACTGATTTGGAAACTATACGAGGAATGCTTCAAGCTAAAGTAAAATCATTCAAATCATCCAAACACCTACAGTTTACTGTGCGCACCAAAAGCTTTTCTCTCATTGCAGTTGAACCACTGCTTTCACTTGGACTATTTTAACAATGCCCTTACAACTTTTCAGGGCCTTGAACTTATCAGTTGCATAGCTGTCTATTCAGAACCAGAAAGCTCTTGGATTTCTTCAAAAATAGCTTACGGGTATGAGTAATTAATGGCAGAATCTTATTTTTTTTCTATAAAATGTCCCTTTAATAGTTAATAACCACCAAAACTAGCCTTAAGCTTCCCAAAACTAATTTTATACTGGTTAAATTGGTCTAATAATAATTTTGCAATTTTTTACCCGGGGAAGACCAAATTAGATGTTTTGTGGAATGTTCACGCTGATATTTTTCAGTCAGTGAATATAAATTGGAAAAAATGCTGATAAACAATATGCTTTGTGTGTGTGTGTGTGTAAAGAACTGAGCAACATTTATCACCCAAAATCTTCCTATCTGCCACTAATTTTCAGTTTATGTCTGTCCAGAAAAAAGAAAAAGAAAACCGGTCATAGTACTTTTGTGAATGTGTGGTGGAGAATGGCACAGAAGAGAAGAAACAGTTGAATTTTGTTGAATGGTTGAGTTATTTTTGTTTTCTTCATGCACAGAAAGTATTTTTGGACATGTAGCTTCATAACATGGACTATTTTTATGATGTCCTTACTAGCTTTCTGGGTCTTAAATATGTCGGTTGTATTGCTGCCTGTGGAGCGTCAAAAAACTGTACCATTTCAACAAATATATCTTAATTCACGTTCTGAAGATGAATGAAAGTTTTACGGGTTTGGAACGGCATGAGGATGAATAATTAATTCTGGGGTGAATTAACCCTTTAACTACCAGAGGTTTAATCAAGCTTAATCAACTTAATCAAAGCAAAAGCAGACTGTATTTAAATTTAAGCTTTTTTTTAACTGGTCTAAGCAGTTTATTTTTCAGCAAAGATGGCAGAAAATCGAAATGAAGCTTTCATGTTACATTCTTGACCGTGACAGCTATACTGTTTCAGGCTTTTAGGCTCTCTTTCTTGTAAAAAGAGAGCAATTACCCGATATTTTCTTTCTTTTAACAGCGTTTTATACTGTTTTACGACTACACATCAGAAATCCAAACAAAGATTAAGATATCAAAGAATAAAGTCCTCTAAGGTGCAGAGATGCAATGTTTTCCTATCAAGCACATCAGTTGACAGGATGTTATTCTGCTTTTCACAGTTGCTGAGGGTGTAATCATAAGCAAAGATGCTGTTTTTTCTCTGTAATAGGCACCATGCCCTGGTGTGAAACCCAAAAACAACAACAACGACAACAACAACAACAAAATCTCCACCTTAATCTCAACGGGCCAAAAACACAAACACCGCATTTGATTCTAATAATGGATTTACGCATTTGAAGGAAAATTGTTTACGAACCGCAAAAGGGATTATTCGTGGACTATTAAATTCGGCTAATTCTGTGATGTGATGGAAAAGTGCTATTAAAACACTTTGACTGAACGCAACGTTACGGTAAAGTGGAGAGGCACTGAGGCAGGTTTGGCAAAGTTGACAGCGTCTCATCAGCCATTCAGAAGTGCTGAATTGAGCTCTGATCCGGAATGGTACACATAGGAACGCACATTTGACCGCACGTGAATCTATACCTTGTTAAAGCAATACCAAAATTCGCATCACAGCCTTAAGCTATATTTAGGAACATCAGATTCATGTCCGTGTCTGTATAATAGCTGAATTCAAGCTCAAACAAGCTTCCAATCCCATTTAAATTTGCATTATAAACATCGCATGACCAATAAGAGACTTTCAAGTAACCGATCAAGAGAGCGCTAGATAGGCATAAACTTGAAAATGATTTTTACATAGAAATCACTGATATACTTGACAACTATAAAAAAATGGCCAGTAACAACCTGAATAAAATGTGAAATTTTGAATTAGAAAAATTTAAATAGTATTTTCTTGTAAAAAGTACTCCAATATTGTGCAATTTACAACTTTTTTAAAAAAAAACAATTCTTTACAAAGATACAGGAGCCTCGCAGAGATGACACTTTATTCTTAAAAATACATGATACACAACCATATTGTCTGTTATTATACATTTTAATTTACACTTAACTATTATTAACAAACATTTGCTTAAGATTTTGCATGAAGTAAACTGGAAAATGAGTTTCTATGTGTTTCAAGTAGCTCTATTCTTGTTTTCTTGTAAATTTCTAAAAATGTACATGAAGTTACGTGAGAAGTAACGTTGCATGAGATTCAATTCTTTTAAGCGCGAATTAAAGCAACACAGACAAAGTTGTCATTAAGACAAAATACGCAAAAGTTTTTAGATTATTTACTGGACTTCAAAAATGTTTTAAAACGCTCACTAGGTTTTGGAACAGAGCATGTGTTTACTGTCAGATCCACAGTATGGCTCTACTGAATCCATAAAATAAAACACAAAAAGCACAAAACTGTGGGTGCCGCATCTTTCCCAGCAGGCCTCATGCTCATGGTCTCCTAACACGTTTTCTCTCCCTGCTGAGTGACAGCAGACTACAAATACCTCAGGGTACCAAACATCATCTGGCATAATAATCAACAATTATAGAGAGAGAAAAAAATCCAGACAAACCATCAGTTCGTACAAAGGCGTTACCATGTTTTAAGGCATTCATAATGCTAAATAACATTATTTTTATGCACGGTGCACAATGTATCTTTTTGTACCAACACAGTTAATATCTTTTCCTGATTTTCACTCACCTGATTTCCTGACAAATAAATATGCATTTAGGTTTTTAACAAAATAGGACTCTAAAAAGCATGTGCGGTCACTGCTGTAGCTCACAGCCGTGGTGAGTGTGTGCAATAGGTGTTGAATGTTGGATTTACCTGCCCACAGGCGAGCCCCATTCCCCTTTCCCCCATTCCATGAGGACATGATAGATTCAGCTCCAGGGCATCAGCGCCAGACTCCTGTGAGATGGATGCAGAAGCCTCCGATTATTTACAAATAAATTCAATGCATTTTTCACCTTTGAATCACAATCAAGTTGCGGATTTTCACATGCAACCCTCACACATGCCACATACACATGCAATATATGGAGGAGAAAAAACGAAATGAATGGCATCCACTGCATAGTTCTTTTTGGACACAATTCACTAAGGATTCAAGCAAATTAGACAATATACAGCAAAAATAGATTACAACGGATTCTCGTGTGCTTTACTGAAACTGCATCACTGTGATCCAGACACAGATGAATTGGATGTACGTTTACATTTGAATTACTGAATTGAATTACTGCTCTCACGGTCAATAGAAAATGTGCTGTAGAAAGACATATTTGATTAGTTACAATTAATCCTGTTTGTAAGAATTTATAATTGGGCAAATTCATATTTTAAAAGAAGCAGTCACTTAAAAGAATACAAATTTGTTTAATGTTAATTGGTGCCGCTCTATGTAGGAATGGGAAGCAGGTCTTTGAGCTGAAATACAGCAAAAATTGTTTAGTGAAGAAAATTTAGAATAAAACCTAAAATTAGATTCAAATACAACAACAACAAAAATGTAATCAAAATAAATCATTCTGTCATATTTTTTTTAATCATGTCATTTTAACCATTTGTGACCCCGGACCACAAAACCTTAAGTGTTGATTCTAAATTTATGAAAGTGGAATAAATAAGCTTTGCATTTGTGTATGGTTTGTTAGAATGGGACAATATTTGGCAGAAGTACAACCAGTGGAAAATCTGAAATCTGAGGATGCAAAAAAAAAAAAAACAGATTAGGAAAACCGCTACAGTTAAATAGTTAACAGTAAAGTCCCGTAAATTTTGTTTGAATTTAATGGGGTTTTTTTTCTTTAAAATCACGTTTCTTGTTAGTTTTTCTTATCAGTTATGTTTATTAGGGTTGAATGTTACATCTAGTGTTGTTAAATACATTTTTATTGCATATTTCAGTTTAATGAGTCTCACCATGATAGTGTTTAGTGCTTGTGTGAATGATACTCAGCATCTTCTATATATGTTACTATTCAAAAGATACTTGTGCTGGGCTTCGGTTCAACATGTGACTTTCTCATTACCACCTCCATTTGATGGCTATTAGCATATCTGAAAGGTTTAAAACTGATTTCAGTACTTTAATAGGCTGGTATATTAACATTATATCAGTATATGAAATTACTGTATTTAACTGTTTAAACTGTAAAACCTAAAACGTCAATGTATTTTTTTTAAGGTAGAATTCCGGCAACCACAGCTGCTGTTTTTTTAACATAAATTTCGAGGATTTTTTACAGCGTGGTTTTGTGGTCCAGGGTCACATTTACGATAAAAAAATATATATTTTTTTTATCCACTTAAAAAAGTCAATGGAGTTTGGACCTCACAGACATTCTCTGTATGGACAATTTTCAAAAAAATCGTCAAGCAAGTAAGTAAAGTAGGTTTTGTTGTTTCCAAGGATGCCATACCAAACTTGCAGAAACTATAATGAATCATCAAGAAACAACTCAAACACAACAAAATTCCTCAATGCACTTCAGCAAAGAATGCTTTTCTTTTATTTTTACATGTACAGAGCATAACTAATCGCATATGCAGTCTTCCTGCATTGTACTTTCAAATAATCTTTTCATGCAATCTAAGTCTATTCACCACGCGACGGCGAAACGAAACACAAAAGACACACACGCACAAGCTAATAAAGAATATAACTAAAAAACAAACAATTTTATTGTTTATCAGACTCAAGCAGATGCAAACAATGAGCGAAGCAAATCAACGCTGACTGAGACATCGGCTCTAAAATAGATGAGAGCGGTGATAAGTGTTCCACACGGATGCATGAGAGACGAGCGAGCGAGCGGGCGGCACGCAGACCGGGGTGGGGTGCGTAGCCGAGCCGAGTTTGACAGGCAATTACAGATCCACGGGGGCTTTAAACCACATCACATGGGGGATTTAAACAATTACAAAAAGCTCTACAAACCTGCCACAGTGACTCCATCTGTAGATTTATGATTTTCCGCAGACTGACAGCCATTAAAGGGGGAAAAGAATAATAAGCATTTTAGCCTTACAAAGTGCAGAGGACCATGAGGTGGGCTGATGCTATTTATCACTGTCAGCCGGGGGAACGGGACAAACCTGCCGCTCTTACAGGATTAGGCCCCAGATTTCATGGTCAATTAGGACCGAATACAGGTACAAAATGGATACAATGTGCCGTGATCCCAAAGCCAATTATCAATAATGTTTAATTTCACCCGGTTTCTTTTAAGCCCTTTATAGAACGAGGAACGGGAGGAGGAGGAGGACGAGGAGGAGGAGGAGGGGGCAGGCTTTCCTTTTCGCCCTCCCGTCCAACAAAAGGGGCGACACGCACACAGTGAATTAAGTGCTATCATCTCTCATCACGGTAAGCTGCTTTCAGAGAGAGAGAGGCCAGCAAGATGACTGTTTGATATTGCGGGCTTAGTACTGAGAAAAGGGATAGATTTAAAATAAGCCAAAGGAAGCAAAAACAACAACAACAAAACCGCCAAGAGCATTTTGCCGGGACACCGAGCTCTCTATTTTCTAGCTGTATGAATCGTGAAATACAAGTGTCTGTTTATGGAGAAATAAAGCCTTTGGATTCATAACTAGGAAGAAAAGTCACAGCCACAACGCTGGGGGTGTCTGGATAGTTGCCAATGCATTACTATAGGGTTGATAAGGTGTTCAAAAGAGTCTCTATGATATTTTGGTCTCTAGATTCACGTAAGGACAAAGCATTTGAAGAATTTCATTTAGAACCTGTTGCATTTTCTTTCTGAGACTGGCTAGTTACCTTAATTCTTCTGATATTTGGTAAAACAGTTACGTGGTCCTGTTTCAAGTAAATTTTGGACTCAACATAACAAAGAACCAACCAACTATCCAGAAATTTGCCTTTTCATTTAAAAATATATTTTGGACTCTACAGGCAATATTGTTTTCTAGGCACAGGCATGATGCCTGCTGGAACTGATGATTGGAAATAATTGGTAATTAATACAGTATATAGACTATAAGCACAGACAGCTTCTCTACATCTATCTTGCAAATTAAACATGCCACTAAAAGCATTTTCTTTTAATATTCTGACAAATAAAGGTTCTTTTTAGTAAAACATTTAGGTGCATTTTAGGAACAAAGCAAACAAACTACAAATACCTCAACATATGCAGCGCCAGATTTGTTCAAAACCTAGCAATAGTAACAGTGACGACAACTTCAATAAACACCAATGACTGTGCACTGCAATCCACTTAAAGCACTTCTAAAGCTTTTGATTACAATTAAAGTAATCATAAAGCACCAAATTATCAACTATAATGACCAACCACAGTATTTTTTTGCGAAAAAGGGTATGATCCAAAAAAAGTAAAAAGATACGGATCAAACCTGACACTGTCTTTGATGAGGATTATCAACTCTTAAGCTGATAAGGACAACATTAGCCATCGCTGTCATACTCCCTGGATCAGAACAGCTAGTTTGACCTCACAGGCATTAGAGAAAGTGAAAGAGAAGGAAAAAAATGCATTCAAGAGGCGAGAGGAATGACAACAAAATACACTATAGACAACAAATCTTGTCTTACTAACAATACTTATTAATAACCTAAGCAAACTGACTTGCATAGAACGATAATTTATAGACATTCAACCAAAATCGGTTGAATCTGCCTCCTGGTCTTTCACATGGTGTCGTCATAGAACAACACCCCACTAAAACCACTATAAGCAACATTTTAGGAATACAACACATAAAATGTCCCAACTATATGACAGATATCGCTGAAATAGGTGTCCTGAGAAATCAAATATCTCTCTGTGACACCCCTAGGCACTATATTAAAAAAAAGTCAGCGATGCTCCAGTGGAAGCTGAAACTGTACAGAAACAGTCTCTTAAGAGCAGGGTTGTGCATTTATAACTGAATTGGGAATGTGTTTATGGAATAAAATGAACTGAAATTAAAAAGAAAACAAAGACATATTTTTGTAATTGGAAATTGCCCAGACAAAATATGAATGTTGGCACAAAAAAGCCTTATTTGAAAGCTTTCTGAAAAAAAAAAAAAAAAAAATTGAAACTGTATAAGCCTTACAATTAGAGCACAGACAGACAGACAGAATTGGGCAGGCAGACAAGCAGACAGATGACAGACAGACAAATAGATACAGAAAGACAGACAGATAAATAGATAGACAGACAAATACATACAGACAGACAGAGAGAGAGACAGACAGACAGACAGATAGAACAGTTTATTAGTTTATATCACCCTCATATTTTGAGCGAGAGACAGATGCAGCAGTGCAGCCTGGGAATCTGGCATTTGAGTGACAGCAATGAGGCTTTTATTAGTTTAAATTCACGTATTCACAGATTCCGTAGCTATGCCACTCACGAACAACCGCACATCGTGCACTTATTATTGGGCCTGCTTTTAGCCATTTATCTGCAATCCACTGTTCCTTTTTCTTCTGCCAACTTTCAATTGGATAAAATAGGAACAGCTCACGGAGAGACTTTGACATTTATGAATTATAGCCTCAGGCACATCGTTATGATGTAATATTTCTCTCAAAGGCAGCGATTTTATGGAGGGGAAAGTAGCTGAGGAGAGGTGGCGGCTGCAAGTAGAATGGTTTACTTCAGACTGACACTTCTGTGAGGGGAAAAGAGAGAGAGTCTGGATGATACACAGAGAAAGAGAGAGATGGGCATGCAAGGGAGGGAAAGAAAGCATGAAAAAAAAAAAACTTTTAAGTAGTATCCTTAGGCGAGGAACAGTGTTAAGTGTTCCCTTAGATTTCAAAGTGGGAATGAATGGTTGATTCTCTTTGAAAACGGAGTTGCCATGGCAACTGAGCCTTTATTTCATATTTGCTGGCACAGGTAGCTAAACAGCAGACGCGAAGAAGACGAGGCATTCAGACCACAGAGGAGTTCACAGACCACTAAAACCCACGGCGCCAGACGAGGTCCAAAGACAAACGGTCTTTCACCGCTTCACCCCGATCGTCCTTATCTCCCGCTCATCCCTTTCTCGTTTCATCTCTGACAACAGATCAATGCTTTCACTTTCATCCAGTATAGGTAAAAGAGCAAGACCTTCAAATCAGTCTGTGCTCGTTTTGTTGGGGATTTTTTTCAAGCTTAAAGCGCAAAGTGAAGTGTGGTGTGACATGGCAGCCGTACCCTGAAGCGATGTTCTCACCGTACTTTACATCATCAGCTTGCCTTATGAATACACAATATGCAAAATGTACCTGGGCTCCGGTGACGGGGGATGTCAGGCGAATACATAATGACAGTAATATGGAGGGGGGTGGGGAGGCAGGAAATACCAGATGTCCATCTTTGCCGTTAGTAAAAGAGGGTTTTGGGTGGGTTTGACAGGCCGGTTTAATGAGGTGAGAGAGAGGATAGGACGACGCGTCGATGTAATCGATAGCAGAATTAACACATTGACATACAGACTGTTTACTTTCAGCCATTTTCTCTGCACAATTAAGCGCCTGAGATCTGCAAGTCAACTATGATTAATCCCGGGGTCACTCCACTGTCTCTCTCTATTTCCACTTAAAGTATCAAGGCCTGTGTTTATAACTACAAATGTGTGTGTGTACATGGCGCGTAGACGTATCTGAGCACTTCACCTCTATAAAGTGTTTGTGTGTATGCGTACGGCAAGGGCAATGCATAACTCACAATCAAAGAATAGGCTCCCTTCCAATTTAAGTGTGAATTTGAATGAAATTGTGCTACCACAATTCAAATTCAGTTCAAATTCGCAAACTGAATTGGAACCGAAAAAGGCATTCTAAATTTCATTTGACTTTTTTTGGGTAGATGCCATTTGAAGTTGAAGCCATTTTGATTTGATGCCATCTTGGAGTTGGTGCTGTTTGAGAGTGATGTCAATAAAGGGCTCTTCTGTTTTTGGGTTGGGCCATTTGGAGATGACATTTTGGGGTTGATTCTATTGATACCTTTTGAGAGTTAATGTCAAATGTGTTCAGGGCCTTTTTGGAGCTGAGGCAGTTTTCAGTAGATGGAGTTTGGGTTTGATGCCATTTTGGTTGACGTTTTTTTTGGAGTTAAAGTTGTCTGCATTTCGGGAGTTATGGTGCTTGGAAATGATGCTGTTTTGGAGTTTATGACAATTTAGGTTGATGCCTACTTGGTAAGGCTGGGTAAATAAATTGATGCATTGCAATTAAAGAAATTATTCTGCATCGATTCTGGGATTTACAGAATACATTGGGATACTCTCTCAAATCGATTCTAAGATGGCACTGCATGCTATTGAAAAAGCTATAATTCTTTGCACACACTAAAATAATAATTCATAAAGTTTGAAAAGGTTGAAGTGAATTACAAGGGAGTTCACAGCAGGGTGTGTTTACTTTAATCTTTAAGCATTCTGAGCTCTGACTTTATGTGAAATGCACATTTTGTGAGCATTTGACTGTGATCAAAACTAGATTAGAATTAAACTAGACCAAAAACTAACCTAAATCTAATTGATTCCAGAGAAACCGATGCATCACTTCATCATCGCTGTTTGCAGATCAACGTTGATGTTGTTTGAAGCTGATAACATTTTAGGCCGTTTGTCTTTTTGGAAGTGTCGTATGTTGATGCTGTTAGGGGCAGATGCCAATTGAAGTTTATGGTTCCTTTTACAGTCAATGCTGTTTTGGAGTTGATGCCAGTTGATGCCTCTTTGGGATTGAGGCCTTCTGCAGTTGATGTCATTTTGGAATTAATGAGGTTGATATCAGCTGATGCTCATGCCATTCGAGGCTGTTTACATTTGATGCCTATTGAAGATGCAGTTGATTGCAGTTGCAGTCGCCTTTTTGGGGTGATTGAAGCCATCTGCAGTTAAAAGCATTTCGGGTTGATGCTGCTTAGTTTCACTGCAACATCCTGGGATCTGGACAACTCTATTCTCACAGATGGACCAGCCTGATGATGTCTGGTCTGGGAAGTCCTCTCATTTTTTCTCTTCCATCCTTCCTTCCCCCTCTCCATCTCTCCTCCCATCTCATCCAACCATCAGCGGCTCACTCCTTGGCATCCTCTGTCTCATCCCTCTCAGCTTCTTGGCAACATCAGATTAGTTGCTTCCGAAGAGCATTTCCCGTAAATGTAGCCTACTTTAGATCCAGGATTAGCTGCCAGTGATTCAATAAAGGGCTTTTTTTTGGATAACAGTAAATGTTGGTTTTGCAGTTTGGTACAGGACAGTATGCGATGGCGTGGGTACACATGTGGTGTTATCAAAAGAGCCAAATTATCCCTAAGGGAAGAGGTTATTATTTCACAACTGTGTGTGTTCACAAATTAGCATAACAAAGACTCACCTCTGCCATTTTGGCAAGCTCGGTCCAATCAGCTTTGTTGTAGCTGCACATTATGCTGGATATGACAATCTATGGGGGAGAGAAGAATGAGAAAGAGAGAGAGAGAGAGAGAGAGAGATTTCAGCATGGACAGAATTCAAGAACAGGTTTTCTTTGTCTCACCTTGTGGCCTTTAACAGAGGCCCGTTTCATTGTGCACAAAAGGTTTCCCCATCAAGGTCCCATTTCAGCACATTATAAAATGGATCTGAAGGCCATTATCTTGTCTTTAAAAAGCAGCTGCCGCCTTCTCCTCAACCCTCAAAGTCACAAAATCAATATTTATAATTCACAAGACCAGGACAAATCCACTGTTGCGCTGCCTTTATTAAAACAGTATCAAGCCCCAGAGCAGGGTGTTAGATAAGAGCATTTGCTGGATTAGCCTGCACCGTTTGTTGTTTCTTTTTTCCTTCGGACACACAATAAGCCAGTCATAAAACAGGTTACGGAAGGTCTGTTTCTCAAAAACAACTCCTGGTTTTCAGTAATCACCGACATAAAAAGCTTTTGAAACCGTACCGAGTGTACCATAGCACCAATTCTCCAGAGATGGACTTTCTGCCCACACTCGCGAGAGGAAAGAGTAGCTACCAGGTCAACATTTCAGCGCACTATGTCCCTCGTCGTGATATTTCTCCAGGAAAAATCTAACCGTGTTAACCGCATATGTGGCCGCACTCCATTATGTGCCTAATAGCTGCAGAGATGTGGAGAAAAACCCTGCAATGAAGGCCAGCCTATCTTGTGTTCCTTGGTCCAACAACGCGATTACATCTAAACTCTTGTCTCATCAGATGTCCATGACTTACACTCGGCGCTGATGAGGTGGAGGTGGGCGGCACGGGGGACGGTGAAGATTGGTGCTAACAACAGGAGAACAGGAGTCCGGGGAGACTCGGAGAAAACTGATTTCATGGGAGGATATTAAACTTGGAGGCTGTGTTGTCCCCCCGGGACAAATTTCCGCTAGATATAAATCTCTCGGGCATTACGCTTTCCCAAAAGCAGCAGGCAGTTAGGCGCTAAGCTTAGCCCACCTACACGAGAGCAGAAAATATTGCCAAGTTTTAGGGGGCAAATAAAGTTAAGCACTCTGACATTTACCGCCGAGATTTACAGTACAACACTGACATATAAGTGATATTTGATACACCCTGAAATAGTGTTTGGTAATATTACCATAAACCTCAGGCCATCGGCGAGCAACAGCAGGGTTGCTAAAGAAGACGAAGAGATCAACGCTGCAGGCTTCATTTCGGTTATTATACGAAACGCTGGTATTCTGTTTTGATTTGGGCTTGACCTTTGCTTGCTTTAACGTCACGTTATTGCAGAACAGCCCTTGAGAAGCTGGAGAGGGATCCAGTTTTAAGTTTATTAACAACAATCCAGCCTGAGCCCCCCTGCCGGAGCGTCACATTAACCGATGCCGAGGCTGCGGGGTTCGAGAAAGATCGGGGATTACCTGGTTATAAGCTCAATAACCTCCCTCCGGGCGAGCGCCTCCGAACCCACCTTACACTCTAACAATGTGTCTCCATGGAGATGAGTCACCTGGAGGCCATATGAGAACATGTGGAGCGATGATTCTCTAACGCAGTGCTGTGACCATTTCCTAATAATGGGAAAAAATGGAAGCACTGATAACGGCAAACCACAATTTGTCCAGTTCAGAGCCACAGCAGCCAGAGCAGCATCCTGATGAGGTTTTCTTTTTCAGGAACGGTAAAGAGAGCGTTTAAGCGCAGCGGGTGTACGTGTGAGGGATCGGTAGCTATGAATTGCGCGAGAACCAAAGAAACCAGAAAGTTCACCAGCCTGACCTCTCCCTCGCACACTGACTAAATTAATAACAGACTATAATAACTATAATCGCGCTAACAATATGCTCAGACTAAAGCGTCCGATGGTTAGACAATAGTTACTTCAAAGGAACATAAAAACATTCATTCAATCTTTTGTTTGATGAAGGTTTAGAGACGAAATTTGAGTGTTTTTATTATTTGAGTTCTGGTGTCTATTTTTGCCTATTCGTCTAAATTCTTGAACACAAAAAAAGCAAGTCTAATTTCCACCAGCCTGATCCAAAACTCTTTTTATATGGTTTGAAATTCAATCAGATTTTTACCTCAGTTGTGTCATGGCAGGAAGACCTTATTAAAAACTCAATATGCCAATTTTTTTTCGTTTTTTTTACCTTCATATTTGGATACTGCTCTTATGAAAATCTGCTCTCTAAAATCGAAACGAGTTGCAGTTTGTTTCATCTTTTAACAAAAACATAAGTATTTAAAATAAAAACATTAAAAAAATAAAAAAAAAAAACTAAAGAGCTTCTGCGTATTTAAATGTGTATGAATAGCTAAACATGTTTATGATTAGCTTAAGCAGATATTACATTTTATATATTCTTTTCCAGGAAACAGCAAAAATACCCTACACTCGTGGCATACAAATATGTCAGCTCAACTTTCTGTTTTAACAGGAAATACGCTCGTCAAGCAATTTCTTAAGGTGCTACGGCAGCAAAGCATATCTCAGCTCAGTCGGGGCCCTTAAAAGAAGCTTCTCTCTTTTTCTCTCTCTACTCTCTCTTCACCTTGTTTCAGAAAGAAGCGATACATCTCTTCTGCTTTCATCCTCAGTACAAAAGCCGCCCCAGTGAATGCTGGGCATCACTTCCATTAGTGCTGCCCGTGATTGCCGTCAGAATGTCCTGCAGAAATCAATTAATCCTTTGATATTTCTTGAGCACAAAAAAGAAACCCAGATACAAGAATCTTAGAAGTGAACAAATGAGTTGTCATTTTGTAATTTCAGCAAGCATATGCCGCTCCTGCTGTACCGATACGACGGCTGAATAAAAAAAAAAAAATGTACTTATGGATGGAGCTAGCTCACATCATAAATATTTGGATTTCATTAACAAACATGAGGATCACATTACTATGAATAATAAATGGAACAATGAGAAATGAATATTGAAATCATATTCAAATTTTATGACTTCAGAGCCAAACCACTGAGGAAAAATTGAAAATAACTCACTGCCACAGAGTCCCATGCGGATTTTACCAAGACCTCCTCCCATACATTGTGCGGAAGAGATTACAGATAACAATTTTTGCTTCTCAACATGTTCATGTGCATATCTACATTCATTAATGTACAAATAAGACAGCAGCCTCTCTGGTTAAAGACTCTAATTCAAGCTGAATGTTTTAATATTCTTACACCTTGTCCAACTAGCAACGGATCCATAAAAATCACATCACTAAGTAGCAGGGACTGTCAACACTGTGACACATCATGACATTTTGACGGACTCGTGCATTCTATTTTTGACGTGTCACGCTAGGTAGCCCCGCTGTGAATCTCACTGGTCCATTTTCTCAATACAATGTTCCACAAAGCTCTTCTATCCAACTTACATTGTCAGGAAAGTCGGCTTTGAGTTCCGTCACACTCTGGCACCAATAGGCAGCCGTCTTCTCGCTGATCAGCTCAATGTTCAGGAAGGAGCCCTGCCCGGGACCAAAAAGTGGTCCAGAAGTAGTTCCACGCACAATACGCGGAGACACATTGGTGACCAAATCCTGCATGAAGAGAGAGAAAAAAAGAGAGATATGGATTTAAGCAGTTACCATTCAGATCAAAGACTCCTTCAGAGGTGCACGACCTCACGGCACCTCCATTAGCGACTAATAATTAGCGTGCTAAGGGAAAAGACCTACACCTACAAATTTGCCTCGCTCCGACTATCCCAACAGACTCCACTGCTATAAAATATGCTCCGCGGCTATAATTTCCATGTAGAACAACATAAAGAAGACAATTACGGCCATATTCTACAGAAATTCATGACACAAATTCAATAGCGTTATTTCTCCTTCCCTCTCCCAGGGGGCTTTGAAGTGGAGCTAAATTCATATTTAATCATACACGTTTGAAATTGTGCCGCGCAGTAGGGAAAATGAAGTCTACTTGAACCACAAAAAAGGGTTTTTACATTACAAAATAAAGTCATTCATCCATCAGTTCGCACTAATATCTTCCCTTTCTTACACTTTCTCATACTACATTTCATACATGTAGCAGAGGCTTGTCTTTTCTCAAAGTGCCAGCATGCCCACAAGCCTTGATAGATGTGCTCTGTACTACATTAAGCAGGAGTTGAAAATTCATCTCTTGGCATTAGAGTCCCAAAGGATTCCCTGCCAAACCGCTATAATATTCATCACTGATTGGATGTATAGAGTACAGGTCATCCTGGCCGGACAGTAATCAGTCCACACGGTAAATTAGAAGCCAAGCTAATGAAGCTGGCAGAGTCACGAGGATCGTGGCATCCGGTGAACCGCTATTGGCTAATGGCTTTGGCCCTCAATATGAGGTTCACCCAAGCCAATGAATTGATGCTCTCACTGATGTAGATGCATCTTCTGGGGATTGAGCCAAGAAATCTGTTGTGTCTCATTTCAAACCTGTGTAAATGACAAAATGAGATTATATTTACAGGTTTTTTTTGTGGCGAAGCTGAAGATGAGCCATTTTTGGTTCCCCGAAAAAACTTTCAGTGAGCAGGTCTTGTGTATAACATTAAAAAGTATAAAGGTTCCTCACTGGCTTTGATGGTTCTATAAAGAACATTTAACTTCCACAGAAGATTTCCATTTCACAAAAGGTTCTTTGGATTATTAAAATGGTTCTTTTAGTAACTGTTCACTTGAAAGTTCTAAGAAGAACCTAAAATGGCTCTTCTATTGATGAAAAGGTGTGAAAACACACTTTTTTTAAGTGTTCCATAAAAACCATACACTGTTAAAAGGCTACTCCACTCCAAAAAAAAAAAAATGTTTTAAATTACCCACATGTTGTTCCAAAGCTTTGTTTATCCTCGCAACGCAATATATTTTGGATGAAAACCAGGAGGCATCGTGAGAATAGTCCATCTGCTATCAGCGGTTCAACCGTAACATTATGAAGGTACAAAAATACGAGACACGTACACTACGAGACATATATTTAACAATTCAACACCACAAGCTCATCGTAGCATACCATACTTTTCTGGGTCTTAACAGTCAATGGGACAGTCCCAAGCCTCCTGGTTTTTAGCCTAAATATATCTTAATAGTGTTCCGAAGACAAGCCAAGCTTTTACAGGTTTGGAACGACATCGGGGTACGTGAATACTGGCCAAATTTAAATTTTAGGCTGGGGTAACCTTTTAAAAATAAAGGTTCTTTATTGGCATAAGGTGTCATGAAGAACCTTTATTTTTAAGAGAGCGTGGTTCTCTGACCCTGTCTAACATAGTAAAAGTAAAAGTGCACCATCTCCTCAAGGTATCATTCATGTCTGTAGCCCTAGGGATGTGTGGGACAAGATATGCGCTGACGCTTAAGAAGGTTAGTTGGGTTTGTTCTAATCCTTAGCAAGCATCATTAATTAAAGACAAAGAGGGACTCGTTTTAATCCAATGTGTCTAAGACCGCGGAGCTAAGAGGCTAAAGGGTTAAGAAATTACATTCCGTGTTTCGTCTTCTTCTCTTGCTGTGAAAATTGAACCGATAAACTCAACAGAACAAACAAAAGGGAGTGACAGCTTAATCCTTTGAACTCTGATAAACCATCCATCATAATTTAACAGTGTGAGAGGACGATTTGCATATCCTAATTAGAACCTACGCCTTTACAGAACAATTACAATAATGGCACGCAAACTTCATTTTACAACATTTGAGCACTTTTCAAGCTACGGAGGGAAGAAACTTTCATTGAAAATGTGATCTAATTAGCATAAATATGATTTAGAATGAGGCTCCAAATATGTGGTTTGTTTTTGTATTATTCATTAGGCATTTTTAATTCATTTTAATTAATTTTTGCACAAGTTTATTTATTTCTTGTGCTTGCAAATCATTAAATCATTATTGTTACTGCCCATCTTCATGCTTAGGTATTTTAACAAACTTTCAACTATAAAAGTATTAAACGTATAGCTCATGCTGCGGACATAAATGACACCTGAAATCATGCAGCATGTTGAGAAAAAGTGTGAACAGGCTTTTGATTTTTTTGTCAGGAGGATTAGGGGCAGGAAAAAACAAAAAGGAAAACCCACATATCTAGAGACGA
This sequence comes from Puntigrus tetrazona, assembly GCF_018831695.1. Taxonomy (NCBI): domain Eukaryota; kingdom Metazoa; phylum Chordata; class Actinopteri; order Cypriniformes; family Cyprinidae; genus Puntigrus; species Puntigrus tetrazona. Next base: position 793,764 of record NC_056722.1, on the reverse strand, counting down.
AAATATAGAGGCTATGAAAAGCAAAGCTCTAGTTCACCAGAGACCCTCTAGAAATGCCATAAAAACACTTGTAAACCCCTGGATACCAGATATTAATGCCCTGGTAACTACACATGACACTCCAGGTTCATGGTAGTAAGTTTACCTGAAAATCTGTGCCGACAAATGAGAAATCAAAAGTAATCGCATCCAAAATAAAAGGTTTTCTTTACATAATTTATGTATGTGTACATTTATAAGGTATATACAAACACACCCACATACAGTATATATTTAAAAAAATATTTACATGTATAAACATTTATACATTTATATTATATAATATATAAACAACCCTTTTTCTTAAATATATATACACATGCACGTGTTTGTATTATATATACACATCATAAATATATACAGTGTGCACACACATACTAGGTAAAACAAGCAGTCAAACATTTGTGATTAAATGTTTGACTGCTAAAAATAAAATAAAATTAAAAAAACATTTTATAACTTTACTAATCTAGGTGGGCTACCAAGCAATCAACCAATAAATAAATAAGCAAACATATATACATGAAATAAACCTAAATATTAGTTGAAATTTAATGTAAAAAAAAAAATAAAAAAATATAATATATATATATATATATATATATATATATATATATATATATATATATATATATATATATATATATATATATATATATATATATATATATACATACATATATATATATATATATATATATATATATATATATATATATATATATACATATACATATATATATATATATACATACATACATATATATATATATATATATATATACATACACTACATACACTAAAATCCACACAACTTCAATTTCTGATTTCAGTTCATCACTGAAAACAAGAACAGTTCCAATATGCCAGATCTTTTCTTCAGGTACATTCAAACATTCAAGTGCGTGAGTTCTGTCTGACGCGTGACATTTCCATACATGGCTTGTGGTTGAAGATGAAGACGTTACCTCTTCTTTAATGAAAGTGTTGCGGCCCTCCAGTCAAGACTCTGTTGGGAATTCAGACAACCGTCCCATGAGCTCCAGGCCAATCTGTAAGTCTATATTTAATGAAGCCGTGACCAAGGAACATTTGGCTGCCGGCGCTTTGGATTATCAGGCGAGGGTGGAACAAGACGTTTAATATTAAGCAACTAGAAACCATGAAAATTACCCAAAGACAGAGGTCTGGCATGCTGAAACAGGTGCCTCACACAGCGACGGGAGATAAGACACGCACGCATACACACGCTCGCTTTCCCATTCTCTCCTTCCCAGCATGCATCTCAATGCAAATTGGATTCCCAAAGATGAGCGCCGATGGACATAAGACGTAAATTCATTCCTCTACACAGACCGTAGTGTTAATATGCATGACTGCCACCAGCCAGCGGAAGACGGGATAAAACCTGCCCGGGACGGACTTCTGTTTTAACCTACAGTATGGTACAAATGTCTGAGAACGCATTATAAATCTAGGATTTCCTCTCTTTTTTCCAGATGCTGTGAACAAAACAGAAATGATAAAACTAAGAAATAAATATTTCTCGATTTAGAATTAGAGCTAGACTTTCAAGCTCCAAAAAAGGCCTGAAAATCATAGATATGTTTCAATCATTAATCCTTTTGTGAACGATTTCGTGAGCTGGATTAATTGATTCATTTAAACGATCTGATTTGAATCAGTCGAGCAGTTATCGTTAATACCCGTTTTGTAATTTAATGAAAGGATCTGAACGAAAAGAACCAAATCAGATGATGCATTGAAAAGATCTGACCGAAAAGAATCAAATCTGTTGAGTTGCACAAACTTGAAAATATTTCACTCCAAGGAAACAAATCGTTCCAATAATTAAACGCTTGATTCAGACTGGTTTTGTTGGTTGAATCAAATGACTCATTCAAAGAATCTGATCTGAAAAAAACTAAAACTGGATGAGCCCATACACTGAAAAGATCTGACTTCAAAAAAATGAATCAGTGTGATTAGTAAACATGCAATTCAGAGAGTCAATTGAATCACTGATTTGAAAGTGACATGAAAAAGAACCATTTAAACTGGTTTGTGAACTAAACAAACTAATTCATTGAAAAAGTCTGACCCCAAAGAGACAAATCAGTCCAGATATTAAACAAATTATTCTGACTGGTTTTGTTATCTGGATTAAATGATTCATTTAATTAATCTGACCTGAAAGAAACAAAACAGTCCAATTAGTGAACAAATAATTTTGACTCAATAATTAATATACCTGAGAAGGTCTGACTCAAAAAAATTTAATAAAAAATCTGAATCATTAAACATGAATTAGTAAACATGTAATTCAGTCCGGTTCTGTGAATCTGATCAGCTGAATCTCTGAAAACCACTGAATGGCTGAATCACTAATTTGAAAGGAACAAATCAATCTAATTATTAAATGAATCATTCAGAGCGGTTTGTGAACTAAAACAGTCTAGATGTTAAACAAATCATAAAAAAATGGTTTTGTTATGTAAATGAAATGATTAATTCAATGAATCTGACCTGAAAAAAACAAAACAGCCCACCCAGTAAACAAATAATTCAGTTAATTTTTGCGAAACCCAGTGAATCGATTTACTGAAAACACTGGACGCAAAAAAAATCTGAATTAGTAAACATGCAATTCAGACCAGTTTCGTGAATCTGATCAACTGAATCAATTAAATCACTGACTGACTGAATCACTAGAAACTTGAAAGGAACACATCGACCTAACTACTAAATGAATCATTTAGACAGGACAAACTGAATCCTTGAAAATACCCGACTCAAAAGAACAACACTGGTGCAAACCACTTTTACGATACTGCTTTTATTCACTTTCAGTTTCAAAGTGGTTCGCTCTGAAAATGCGCAAACGTTCACTTTTTATTCTACTGAAGCAAGTCGTTCAGGTTTGTGTGTTTATGTTCATGGTGAAAAATGCAAAAGTAAGCATTTTCACTGGTGCTCTTGCTATACGCTGGAATCATTCCACTTGGGGTCCCACTGACCATTCGCACACCGCGACCAGTAGAGAATACGCAGGAAGGGCCATTTTTCCCCCCTTTTTTCCCTACAGAGGCTCAGTCTCGCTCACCATTTCATGTGTGTTTTTGAGCTAACAACGTTTTATCACAGCACAACAGGCCCCTAATCCTCCTGTACAACAAACAGGCTTTCAGAAGCGGACACATGCAAGAACTACTAATCAAAATGCAGCAGACTACACGGCGGCGCTCACGCGCTCGTGCTAACATCACAACCCGCGTCCACACGCTTTCACATACTAATGAGAATATACTGTACTCTGACCTCACACCGCTGGCGAACAGACTGCGCACAAGCAATAGAGTCTGGAAGAACGATCATCACGCAATCATAATTCATTACTACGCTGACGTTTACTGCGATCATCTGCATATCTTCAAGTTTTTCAAACCACCTTTTGAAACGCAGCAACGGAGTATCTGTTTCTCCTTACACGTTTCATTATCCCGCGGAAGATGCATGCCGCTGTTTCCCATCTATCTCTTGCTCTCCTCCTCTCTAGACACGCAGGGGAGATCAAGTGCGGAATATACTGCTCAATGGCCGATAATCCCGCACATTAAACCACAGGCTTGAACTAATACCATATCAAATGCTTTGCTATTCAGATCCAGCATCCCGCAGTAATTGTCTTATTTCAGAAGATCAAAACTGCAGGGAAAATGCACGCAGTTTCTTACCGTCAGTTTGGATCGTAAGAACGAGCTGGCAAGACATTTAATGGTGCAATCAGAAAAAAAAAAAGTCCATTCAGAGCCAGCGAGGTCAAAGCTTTTAAAGTGTTTAATACATAAATGTGAGACATAATGAAAATATCATACTGAGGGAAAAAAGGTGGGGAAATGTATGAGAAAGTACTTTTTTGAAAGATATATTTTAGATATTTTTTTGATTTATAAAATCTTTCATTAGAATTTTTTAAAAGAAATAAATAATTTTTTTCAGCAATTATTTAGCAATTTTATGCTTCAAATTTCTGAAAGCTAAATTAAAATTATGCTGGTCTTTGAACGTTCGATTCATCAAATAATCATGAAAAGCATAACAGTTAACATACAATTTAAGCAGTTTAACAGTTTTTTTTTAGCATCGATAATAATATGATATTTTTCAAATCATACTAGGATGATTTTTGAAGGATCACGTGACTCTAAAGGCCGGTGTAATGACTGATAAAAATAAATAAAGCACATTTTAAAATGTATTTTTATCTAAAACAGTTATTTTAAATTATAATGATATTTCACAGTATTACTGTATTTTTCCATAAGGCTTCAGGCTTTTTATACAATTTTTAGACAAACATTTTTAACAGTGTGTATGCACGGTCTCAAACCGCTGATGCTAACTCGCTGATTAGGGAAAATAAATATTTATTTTGTATTTTTAGAATTTAAAAAAATATATATAAAAAAAAATGTCCTGGTTTACATTAGACTTTCACTGTGGTCCCACTGTACTGTCTCGAAAAAAAGAGTCAGGTCATTAAGCTTATGTATTTCACATAAAACACCTGTACTAGTTGTGCCAGCCTTCCTTTGACACGAAACACAAAGCCTTACTCTAATGCAAATTACACCATCAGTCTTGCTTGTTAAATGCATTATAGACTCATTTGGGTGAAACGCTCAGCATTCTGCATGGATCGTACCTGCTTTCCAGACAGCCTGCATCACCAGAATTGATCTGCGAGATTAGTCTCCTCTCACTGCATTTGTATAACCATAATATGCAAGAACCCCGCTCACACAAACATAAGGAGAAACAATGAACAACACACTACAGAATCTGCATATTTCATGTTATGATGTATAGATGCATTAAAAACACGATGGATAATTGCTATTCAGCATGAAGAATTAAAAAAACCCGATTCTTCAAGGAAGTTAAGAGATTCACATAAACCCTCCCTTTGGAAATATCCATTAAAAACGTCTCAAACTGAAAAGGTGCGTGCTTTTGTGGATGACATTTGCTCTGGTCCTGTATTTGATTTCTGTGGGGCCCTCAGAGTCACTGCGGGATGGAGAGCAGACAAATAAAATAATAAAATCTTGAAGAGCCATAATTACACTGAGTGGCCCCAAGTCGGGGCATTAATCATTATAAACAGCCATGACAGAAAAATCAAACCACGGCTGGTACGCTTCTGCTGTGTACCCAGGCCAACAGAACACCAGAAAAAAAGAGAAAAATACTGTGAAAGAGAGAGCGTGAAGCTGTAGTTCCTTAATGTTCACCAGGGATAAAAAAATTAACATTCATATATCATTCACTCAGCCTCGCGTTCCAAACCTGTATGAGTTTTTCTTCTGTGGAATACACAAAAAGATTCTGAAGGCCAGCGGGGCCATAGAACATTATAATAACATTTTACATGTATCATTGTTTTGTTCCGCAGAAGAAAGACCGTATTGCAGGTTTGGAATAAATTATGATTTTTTTTTTTTTTCAGGTGAACTAAGTGTTTTTCTTGTGCATAAATGTAAGGAACATGGGGTGTTGGGCCCTCTTAAAGGGATAGTTCAACCCAAAACAAAATATTTATGAGGAAACAAGCGAACAGTAAATAAACACAAACAAAAAACATTTGGGCCAAAATTTTTTGCACAGAAAAAAACATAAATGTTTTTTTTGGGGTAAACTTTGAATCTCTTTAAGAGCATGTGTGAATGTGCGTGCTTGTGTATGTGTGTGTGTGTGTGTATATATATATATATATATATATATATATATATATATATATATATATATATATATATATATATATATATATATGCACACATGTTGTTCTTGCATGTAAATATGAGAAACATGGGATGTTAGACCCTCTTAAAAGGACGGTACACTACCCTAAGCTAAACAAATTAAAAAGCAAAGCAAAACAAAACAAAACTAAACAAGAAAAACATTTAGGTCAAATTTGAAAAACCTTACATTTAAGTCACCTTTTTAAATATGCATATTTGAATGACATTCGTAAAATTCTGACCTAAATGTGTTTTTCTTTCCCCTGAAGAAAGAAACATAGCAACACACACATGCTTGCATGCACACACGCATATATATGTAAAGGATAATCAACGGCTAGCCGTCCATTAAATGCGCGACACGGCGGCTAAGAACTTAAGTGTTTGCCTCTGCAAAATGCATTTAAAATCCTTTAATGCACGGCTAGCCGTTGATTATCCCGCTTATTCCATGGTCATTTGCCAAGTTCTAGACGAGTTAAAACTAGCAGCTCTTTGCAGCGCAATATTTGACCGGAAGGGTAAAAATTAGTGTGCATCACTGAAAGCAGCGGATTAATATGGAACGGTGAATAAACTGACTTGGAACTACCTGTGCATTAAAAGGTATACTACACACTATAAAGGTTACTGCATACCTGCCAGCCAATCAGAATCGAGTATTCAGACTATGGAGAAAATTTTTATTTGGGTATAACAGCTGTAGTCTCCATCCACCTTTATTGTAAAAGAGCAGCCTGCGCATTCTTCAAACAAACTACTTCTGTGATCTATGGAAACAACAAGTGACCTAACGGCGAGTATGTTTCATGTTTACACAAACCGTGCCTTTTAAACATCAACTGATCGCCATGTCACTGAAAGAAAGTCTATGAATTTCGATTCTAAACACCCTCAGCCCTATTTGAAAGCGCATGCAGACGTTTAGCGCGAGCTTCTCTATACGTGAATGTTGAATGTACACACGCTGATGTCTGCTGAGATTTCGGACAATGATCTCCGCGGCCGCTGTAGTCCTCTCTCCACGGCTGTCACTTAAAATCGAAGCAACCTTGAATCCATGACAACATCCCAGAGACACATCTGCACTCGCAGAACCTTGATAAACCATGTGACAACTTTCTTTCCTCCAGTGAAAGGACTCAGAGGCACAATACCACACAACTGCCTTTCATTCCACTAACTCGTATGAATAGAATTCAGCTCCAGTAAAAAAAAAAAAAAAAAAAAAAAAAAAAGCTCTTTAAGTTTCAAGGCCCCATGCTGCTTAAAATAAGACAGAGGAACAATTCTGGAATAGAGGCAAGCATGACATTCACTGAATCATGGAAAATGAATGTTGGTTTTGTAAAAATTGATTCGAATCTCATGCAGTCGATAAACCCACTGACTTCATAGCGCATGCTTTTGGACACAATATCTTTCAAAAAGAAAAAAAAAAAAAAAGACAAATAAATCCAGTGCCTACCTACACGTATATACGGACAAGAACCAAAACGGCAAACTAAAAGCTACTATTGGAGAAACTATTGGAGAAATAGGCCGCTGCTGAACATGACTGCAATCCGGAGGAGTGCGTGAGATCAGTTCCCCTGAAAGAGACTTAATAAATTAAAGTCAGAACGGAGGATATTAACCCCGTTTGATAAATGAACAGGGATATTGTCTGTCAGCTTGGTCATTAGTTCTTTTCACCAATTACTTTTCTAGGTGCAAAGGGAAGTCACAAGCACTGGCCCGTGGCTTCCCTCCTTCAACGGCGAATCAACGCAGGCCAACAAACAAGTCTGAAATTAGACCATGCAATATATTTGTCACCCTCAGCGATAGAAATAAACATTCACTTGGACATAATTGTTATTGGATTGAGGGTCTCAGCAACGGCTTTGATTCATTATCTTAAATGTCTATAACACTAGGATTATAACTTATGGGACAGATTTGCAAAACTTTTCTGCAAACAGAACTAATATGAATTGCATTATCTACTTGAAGCACCCTTGAGATTTTAAAATGTAGATTTTTTTTTTATTAAAATGTAATAATGTAATAATATAATATAATATAATATGCCTTTGACATTTTAATAAACTGTTATAATTTTTAAAACACAAATTAACCCTAACCCTATATTATAATTTAATAAAACCCCAAAAAAAAAAAAAAAACAAAAGTGTTCTTTTCACATCAACAAACTACAAATCTATCATATGCTTCAAAGAATGGAGTAAAAATGAATTGCAAATGTTTTGTAGTTCAATAACTCCTAAATAAACGATTATGTTCAAGGTCGTTCAACATGCATCATATTTTTAATAAAAATGCTTGGTCGAACCATCTTTTAAACTCAAGCGAACTCATCAAATCATCAGACAACAGAGATAAAATGAAAAAGGATTCAAATGCAAGAAGGTCAAATACACCACAAAATGTCTCTTTTGTTTATGGCCTAGAAGTTGACGAATTCAACTTTTAGGCCGTAAACAAAAGAGACATTTTGCCATACCGCAACAATTCCAATCTCCATTGTATTAAAAGCAGCAAAAAAAAAAGTCCTTAAATGCGACAGATGCTTTTAGAGGCTCATCATCGGACGTCTGCTTTAAGTACTGGACGTAACAACTCAACATTATGCTCGCACGACCCAACAAACACATCCCGTGTGCTTAATAAAAGTATATGAAGCAGTTAAAATTGCTGACATAAAGATTTAGCAGGCTGCACTTCAAATAGACCAGAAAGCAGAGCGGCCGGCTCATTGATCATCAGCCGTCAAGAAACATGAAAAACACAGGAAGCAACACTCATCCACCCGGTGTCACGCTTTATAGGGAGTGAAGTGCCCAAAGACAGAATGAGTTTGATCAAATTAGCAGACTAAAGATATCTGCGAGGCACAACTTATTTGCCCTTTCAGCCACGCAAAAGGTAGTGAGGGGCGCTTTGATCTCCCAATTAAACGGGTATATTTATAAATGTAAACATGTAGCTGTAGCTAATGAGCCTGGGCGATTGGACTTCTCTCTTCTTTTTTTTTTTTACGCGACGAAGCCCCCGATCGGCACCACCTCAGCTAATTTGCTTGTTAAATAAACACAAATCGCTGGACTGTGACTGTTGTTCTACATGTCACTTCTGTCTTGCTGTTGTGCTATTGTGTTTTGCTTTTTTTTTTATATGAAAACTAAGTGGTAAATAAACTTGCAGTTGATGCTTGCGCTATTTCTCGGTTCGTAATTTATTCAAATTAAGGGACACAAAAGATGCGTGTTCAACACATGATTGTTTTCCTTTATTCGGTTGTTTTTATTGTTTTTTGGCCTTTTGGGTCTGGGGGTTTTTGAGAGAAAGAGAGAGCGAGAAAGAGAGAGAGAGAGAGAGAGAGAGAGAGAGAGAGAGAGAGAGAGAGAGAGAGAGAGAGAGACAGTAAAAAAAAAACAATGATTATCTGACTTTACAACTCACTATTGTGTGATAAAAAGGCATTAAATTATTACATAAAAATGTCTGAATTGTGAGATAAAAAGCTGAAATTCCGTGAAAAAAGTCAGAATTGCGTCACATAAAGTCGCAATTACAAGCTATAAAGTCAGAATTGTGAGATAAAGTCGCAATTTTGACTTTTTTTCTCTGAATTGTGAGATATAAACTTATGAAGTTCAATTTTAAGTTGAAAAAAAGACTGATATGTTCTCAGAATTGCAATCTCACAATTCTGACTTTATACCTTGCAATTGAGAGTTTATATCTATAAAAAGTCAACTGTGCAAAAAGTCAGAAAAATGTATATCTTGGAATCCTGACTTTATAACTCACAACTGTGACTTTTATTATGTAATTGCGACTTTATGCCTCCTAATTGTGAGTTTATATGACAATTCTGAAAGAAAAAGTCAGAATTGCGAGTTTGTATAATGCACTTTTCGAGAAAAAAGTCCAAACTGTGAGATAAAAGTTACAATAATGTTTTTTTTATATTCAGTGGCGGAAACGAGCTTCATACGCTGGCCTATGAAGCAACATTGCGAGAAAAGATAAATGTGATTCTTTGTCCATTCATTCTATGGATGTGGCAGTTATGCCGAGGTTACAGAAACCGTGCAGGCTTTGTCTAAAAGTTGTGGATTTCACCTTTGACATTTGCTGAATTGATCTGCTGGCTGTATTCACTGCATCTTGGCCGACTTGAAAAAGCAGTGATTGAACAGTGACTGTGTCCCTATCTCCGTCTGTATTGATTAGATGACAGCACAGATTGAGGGAATCGCCTTGTCGTGTATCACGTCTCTTCGTTTCAGGCAGCTCTTATCAGGATAACCCCAACAAAATGCCAGCGACGAGACGGCACGGTTTACAAGCGACGTGATTCTCAATCTGCACTCGTTCTGAGAGAAAAAAAATATTAATGTAAATAAAATGGACAGTAGAATCAAAATGCATAAATCAGAGTTGTGCTCCAGCAGTAATGCACATTCTATTGATATTGTGTCTAGGTTATACTTTGAATGAATGAAGATTTGTTAGTGAATGGTTGCACGGTAATAGACGTTAGAATCAATAATACACGGTAAAATAATTTTAAAATGTCAAAGAATGTCAAGATATCGTTTATGTAAGTATACATTTGTTTAAATGTTGGATTAAGGATAATTGTGACAGTATTGTTTATAATTTTGCTTTGGAAAGAAATCTAAATGGGAAATTCAGTTGAATTATTTATTTATTTGAATCTGGATTGCAATGTGCCACTTCATTTCAGAGGCAAAAAGTAAACTAAACATAAAAAAATACAATTAAATTTAAAACAAAATTAAATAATTTTTTTAAATGAATTGTAAATAAAGTGACCCTGGACCACAAAACTATGAGGGTATTTTTTTTTAACCTGAAAGCTCAAGGTAAATAAGCTGAGGAATCTGAGGTTGCAAAAAAACATGATCTTTGCTGAATATCCTAAAATGTTTTGGTGCAAAAGAAAAAAAAAAAACGATAATTTTGAACGATACAATGTATTGTTGGCAATTGCTACAAATATACCTGTGCTATTTATGACTGGCTTTGTGGTCCGGGGTTACAAATAAATAGTAAGACACATAATTAAACTGTAAAAAAAAATTAATAGTAAAAATAAAATGCAAAAGAATTTAAAGAATGAAAAAATAAAAAAATAACATTTTTAAAAGATATAATTATCAACAAAAATAAATAAATGAAATATTTAATAATGACCAAAAAATACATATAAATATATTTATGCGTTTTATATATATATATATATATATATATATATATATATATATATATATATATATATATATATATATATTGCAGTTTAATTGCTTTACAAAAAGCAATCACACTGAAAAAAAAATAATAAAAAATACGGTAAGTGATTGTAATCAATTTATTTCAGCTGCATTTAAATCAACTAATTTAGTTGACCAACTTTCAATTAAATTTATTTAAATGTAGCTCAAGTAAAGTGTTCGCAACCACTTCCCTTAAAAAAATGTAGTATTTAAAATAGTTTAATTCCAGACAGAATAAAAATGGTCTCCCACTTTAAAACACAAAAGCTGGTGTAAGATCAGCAGGCCTAGGACTCTGTAAGGTGAAAAAAAAAAAAAAGGAGGGGAAACTGGTTTTGAGGAGTCTGGTTGAGTGCGGTGCTGTTGGCTGTCACAGCATCGCTGGCGACGCGAGGGGGGCCGCGGCTCAGGCCCCTGCACAAATGACAAGTGGCGCTGTTTGCCGCAAACCCCCGATTCTGTCAGTCTTTACTTCTATCGCCTCTCCGTGTCATGTTAACCGCCAGTCACTGCCAGTGCGCCAATTACACAGCCAGGTTCCCGGGCATGCCACACACTCTCTCACTCTCTCTCTCTCTGTTAATAAAAAAAAAAAAGAGAGAAAGAGAGAGAGAGAGCGACTTCCACAAGACTTGCTGTGCAAGCTTACCCTAATTAACCATCAGCTTAATTAGACAATTTACTGTGTAATTAGCAGGCAATTAGTCAACACCTCTCAGATCGTAGTGACTGCTTTGACAGACCCACTTTTCCGATGCTTATTCCGGAGTCGAAAAGCACCTTAGTTGTTTATTTTCTCATCCCCTCCCCTAATGCGCGCCGACTGCACGGAGGCACAGCGTAATCACGGCTGATGAGACAGGTACGACGAAAGACACATGTTAGTTAAGCGGGAGGTAGTCGCGAGATGGGGACGGTCTGTCCCCCCGTCAGCACAGACGGCTCCTCTGCATTACAAACGCTTCTACGCCATGTTTTTCCCGGGGGGAAGCAGAGAAGCTTCGACAACGATCTGTGATTAAACAGGGGGCGTGAGGACAATAATGATAGATTTTACAAAGCAATCATGAGGAAGTTCTCGGTCAAAAAAACGTCTCGTCAACAGCCACTTTAGCTAAACCACTGGTACACAGAATACCGTTAAATAGCGCTGAGTCTCAAAGAAAGCAGATATAATGAAGCCTGATCTAGAAGTTATTTTTTTGAGAATTATTACTGTACGCTGTTGATAGAATGTTCTGAGAGGTTTCTAAGTGTTGCTGTAGTCGTAAATAAAAAAAAGAACACCTTCATCTCTAAATACAGGCCATATTGTATTTTAAGCTTTGTCTTTTTAACCAATTTCATTTAAAAAATAATAAAAATCATGCAGCATATCACATATGGCAACAGACCAATATATCGGCCGATATTTGACAGTTACCAGATTATCTGTGCTAAATAGAAGATATTTATAATATATATTCCATTTTCCTTTTAATTTTAGTTAAAGTTTTGGTAATTCTGCTGTGTGTTTTTGCTATTTTTAGTAGTTTTTATTTATGTTTATATAGTTTATTGTTTATGTTATGTTTATACTTGCTTATTTTTATACAGTATTTATTCCTTTTGATTTCACTTTTGAGTTAGGGCTATTTACTGTCTGCTAAATTAAAATCATGCCATACCACTCATGGCAACAGATCAATATGTGCTATCGGCCTGTATTGATTATTTTGTGGCTATCTGCATCAGTTGCAGCAATTAATAGAAAGCCATTTTGTCTACTAACTATACAAACGGTCTTTTTTCAAGGTTTACTCGTAAGAAAAAAAAAAAAAACATTTGTGTACATCTCATTTGCCAAGTTTATGTACGAAATGACATTTTCAGCAATATATAACCATCATGCACACGATATCGGTATCGGCTTTAGCAAACACCAGTAATTAGGTTTGTTAAGTGTGTGTTGGGTCCTTCAATAGAGCTGTGCTAGCTAGTCTCTCTCTCTCTCTCTCTCTCTCTCTCTCTCTCTTCACAGCAGGCCAGCATGCAGCTATGGGAGGCTATCCATCTCTCCGCTTTAACTCTGTCACAGAGCTGGAAGTGCAGAAATGGCTGTGTCACTTCCAAATACTCTCAGGGGGCCCCATCCCAGAATTCTCTCCTGCTGGTGTGAAATGGAAATGAGCCTGAATACAGTGCATGCTGGGTTGTGCCAATCTCCAGCTACAGCGAGCACTCTAAAGGAACAGAAACAATTCTTCTTAGTACTAGCGAAGAAAAATTAATAGACGTGGTTTTCTTTTTTCCTCATTTAACACGTTTATCACAAGCTTTCTTGGTTTAATCAAGAGAAGAAAAAAAAAGGTCTTTCAAAATATGAAATTCTAGTTTAAATTCAATGAGTCAAACTGAGTCTATTTACTGAAATAATAAGAAATAAACAAATAATTATATGTTTAAGTCAGTGCTGTCAAACAATTAATCGCAAACAATCTAATCCAAAATAAAGGTTTTTGTTTACATATGTGCATTTACTATGAATATTTATCATGCATATGTAAAAAAATACACAAAATTGATTGTATTTGTGAAATATATGTTATGTATATACATTTAAATATTGAAAGAATTTACTGTATGTGTGTGTATTTATATATACACAATAAAAATACACAGCACACACATACATACGACTTTTTATGTTTACATATGAGTGCATACTTATGAATATATACACACGTATGCATGTATATATTTACTTACACGCATATATGTATGATTATTTATAAATATATTTAATCTATAAACAACATACCTTTCTTAGATATATGCATGTATGTGTGTGTATTCATAAATACATAATATAAGCAGTACACACACAGCGTTTAAACTGAAAACTTTTATTTTAAATGTGATTAATCGCAATTAATCACGATTAATCGGCACTAATATACATATATGAATACAGACAGATATACTGTACTATTCTTGCATGGCAGAGCCATATCAGAAAATAAATACTTTACGTAAATAAATAAAAATCAAGTCTGTTTCACAGCAGACTGAGCCTAAGCTGTTAGATACAAGCTTGATAAGAATAAAACCGACAGAATATCTCATTATCCCACCCTGAGACCTGTAACCCTTTAGCGCACGAAACGCTCATTTACAGAGTTAGACATTACCGGCGCCACCTATTAAACACTCAAACCATAAGAGGGTGTGTACGTGAGTATTGTGAGTGCGCGTGTGAGGTTCGCGACCTTTAACCTTTCCGTTCTTGATAAAAATGCTGCAGTTGATTAAATCCCGGTTGCTAATTAGCAGAGAGACACATAAAGCCATGCAGAAGATGCCGAGAGAGAAAGTGACAATAATGCGCGGTGGGGTGATGGGACACATCACACTTCATCTGCGTTACCATGGAGCTTCATCCAACATTTCTCATTAAATTAAAAACCTCGATCTGAGATGTACAGTAAACGTGTGTGTGTGTGTGTGTGTGTGTGTGTGCCATTCCTTTTGTTTTAACTGTGGTTAAAAAGTTGAGAATCCGTCTTAATACGTCTTCATATTTAGTTCATTCGGATTTGCCCACTAAATCCTCCTACGCCGAGGTGAGAAGGCACGTTCAAGAATAGACTGATGTGCGCAGAAACTTTTGTAAAATAAAGTTCAAGACTTTAAGAGCTTTATGCGGTGGGCGGAAGTCTGGCGGGTCAGCAGCCATCATTCCTCATTCTTACGGGGTTAAAGAAATCTCACGTGAAAGAACTATTAGTGCACAAGTATAAAAGCCAACGGCTAAAACTAGCACCTACGGGCCCCTTTTGGGGCGCTGATTGGCGGCAAACTGGCGCATTTGCCATTAATCAGGTTAGCTCCAATTACAGGTGTGATTTAACCAGACTTGACCAGTCAAAAAGCTAATTGGGCTTGGTTGCCTTCGGATCTCGGCCTCGGCCCTGGAGGTAGCCTACGAATCCGTAATTAGTCCGAAACGAGCCAAATGTATCAATCACATATCTAACAACCCCGCGTTTGGTGTGATGCGTTAAAAAAAAAAAAAAAAAAGAAAAACCCCGTCATTCGTGAAAAATGGATGTAAGGCCAGTGGGTTATTTAGAAGACGGCGTCCTTCAGCCTCTTTTTCAAAGGAGTTGCAAGAAAACAACACGTTTTCGTATGCTATACAGTTCATTAATCCTAATTAACGGTCACAGAGCTTTGTTAGGCAGTTCTCCACCGGTCTAGCGCGCAACCGAGCTAATTAGCGATGCCGAGCACAAACGACGAGACCCAGAAGCGTGAAGATTCTCATATTCGTAGACAATCCTCTAAGCATCTCAAATTCTATCAATAGCACGCAGCGGTAATGTTGCGATAGGGAGGCGGTCGTGAAGAAAAAAAGAAAGAAAAAAAAAGCACAGGATATTAAAAAAAGAGAAATCCCCTGTGTTTAAGGCGGGTGATAGCGGCGTAGCGGCTGTTCATTCATATTGACATTAAGAACTTCTTTATCTTTTTTCCCCAAAGAAAAGCCCCCTTACAATCTCTCCCACTGAGCACACAATAAAGAATAATATGATTTCTGTTTACCGAGATATCAGGTGGTATTTCGGCATATGCTGGCGGGCAATAGATGCAACAGTATATTACAGCCCAATCTGGCATCTACAAATGTCAAGAGGAAAGCAGGACTCGAGGGGCCGGGGTGGGGGATCCACTCGAGCTACGAAGTTCGCGCTGACAACTTCGCGGGCGAGCGTCAGTCGTCCACTTCCTCTTTTAGCCCGAGAGAGAGAGAGAGGATAATGCGATCTTAAGCGAAACGAGGTGCAATTTCCAACCTCCGTTGTAACGTTTCTCACCACCTCTTCCCTCCCACCGCCGTTTGTCTCTGGAAATAAAAAGCTGACCTTTTCCGAAGGGCCTGTGCGCAGTTTATAAAAGCAGAAACGGAGGCAGGTGACAGGCGTCTATAAAACAGGAACAGCTACATCACTCACTCACGCATCAGAGCGGGAGAAACATCATTTACACACTTCACATGCTGTCCCTCACCGTCTGAAATCAGCCGAGAGCCGAGGACCATGGGTCGGAATAAACAATTTGACTCGATCTTTCCCGCTGCCGCCTCCTGTCAGTAGCATACAGAACTCTACAGCGGTGCCTATCAAGAGTTTGAGCGCTTGTCTTTCGGTTGGGTTTTCATTTAGCAGTTCGTTTAATATCCCCAGTGCTGCTAATGAGCGAAAAGCAGCCAATACAGAATAAACATATGTTCCTGATTAATACCGACACTGCTATAAAAAAAAAAAAGAAGAGAGAACATTTCAAGTTTATAAAACAGCGTTGTTCAATTTAATTTGTGTTCATTTTTTATTCTTTGACATCGAAAAAGAATCGTTAAAACTGTTACGATCATAACAAATCATAATCGCACTTAAATAGCTTTAAGCACAGAATAAAGATGAGGTGGAAATAACATCTGTCATGGTGTCATATCACCTTTCTCTCGACAGATTCATCTGTTAATTAAATCGAATAAAAGTCTCAGAAAAATACACTGTAATTGTTACCTGAGATACCAGGTGAAACACGTAGGAGAAGAAGAACGCAAATGAGAGCTCTCGTGACAAATGCGATTAAATGGAAAGCAAATGCTTTTACCGTGCTTTTAAGAAAAAGGCCCTCTCCTCTAAAATATCAGAAGAGATTCCGATTTGTCATGACATGACGGAATGAAATCGAAACAATTTCGATACGAATTCAGTTCAAAACAATTTCTTCCTAGACAAAATGTTCTGCTGGTTTACATGAAAGTAAAATCAGTGAAAGTATTAATATTTCAGGTAACAAAACTAATATCAGGGGATTCAACCAGGGCAGTGGTTCTCAAATGGGGGTACGCGAACTAAACGCTGAGATCGAAATGCTTTGAGTCATTTAATTCTACCCCAACATTAAAACCAATCGTTTATTTCTTACAAGCGAAATGCTGCTTCTAGCGCAAAACCTGGAAAATTGGAGTGCCGTAGGCGGTCACGTTACATCAAATCATCTTTTGCAGTCAAACCTGAGTGCATCTAAGCAGCGTGCCTATGATAGGATGCGCTAAATATGCTGATTGGTATCACTTGATAACATAAAGATCAAATACTGACGGACTGTAGATTGAAATCGATTTAAGAAACCTTTGTTTATGTTTATGTTCGTGTTCAAAATACAAGCAAGAACGCAACTTTCCCTGAATATCCAAACGATTGCATGTGACACTGATTTTAAATAACAACAAAAAATATATATTAAGTGAACATTTTATGTTTTAAATGTTGCATTCAATTGAAAAATATACAAATATTGTCAACAGTATTTGTTCTTTTTTACAATTAAATAACAATAGTTATTTAAACTAGTGCGCGTCTTCAAGCAACAGCGATGTCGTAACCTGCATCTTTAAACGATTTGAAAAGTCCGCGATTATAACTCATAACTACCGCCTCTTTACTGAATGAACGAATGAATAACGTTACGCCTCGCTCATTTAAACAATGACTTACCGCCACCTACTGGCGAAAAAACACCTGTAAATCAATTTAAGGAGGAAAAAATTGGTGTGACTGCAATCTAAGTGGAGGAACTTTCTGACTAATGATGACGCTTTTTTGCAAACACTTGAATATTAGGTATATAGGCATATAGGCTTTGAGTCACAAAACATGTCTTTAAACATTTAAATCAATATACTGTTTGTAAATGATTTTCACATCATTTTGAAGTAAATATTCTAGCCTAAAAGACCGGCTACCGGTATTATGGCCTTATTATAGCTACATTTTTTCCCATAACTTACAAACCATGCATAATATTTTTTTTTCTAAAAAACGCAAACATGCACACATCTGCCTGCAGTTTGTGCTGGATACAACGTAATAACAGGTTGGTTAATAGTGTGTTATAAGTAGCTGAAATAAACACGGTAAAAAAAAACGGTACTGTAAAAAGTTTGAGAACTGCTGAACTAGGGAATACTGTTTCGTGATTAATGAGTCAGATTTATTTGATAGGTGATTTTCATTAGGAATTTGAGGAGAAACACTGGAGACGGTGCAGATAAACATAAATTAAACATAAATGTCAACACAATTAAATCTGCTATCTTTGTTTTTTGTAAATAAAATCTGATTAAAATATTAGACAAAACTATTAAACTTAAAAAAAAAAAATTAAACCTAAAGTTACTAAAATTGAAACTGAAACTAAATAATAATAAAACACTAAAATTAAATAATGGAAGACGGAAGACTGAATATACACGTAGAAACCTAAAACGAATAAATACTTTAATACTATATTAATAATACTAAAATAACGCCTTTGCAAACTGGGGTCTAAGGGCCCCCTGAAAGCTTTTAAAGTCCATGTTTTCAAAATATTAGTATGAAACGTTCCATACAGATATTATGTTATATTTGAGGTCTTTGGCATTGAAAGTTAAAATAAAAAAATGTACTAAAATAACACCTTTGCAAACTGGGGTCTAAGGGCCGTTGGAAAGCTTTAAAGTGCTAGGAGGTCCACGTAAATGTTTTTTAAATAAAATAAAAAGCATTTGAAAACATTAGTATGAACAGTTCCACACAAATAAGGGGATTGTTATATTTGGGGCCTTTGGCATAAAAAGTTAAAAGCAAAACAAAATTGGTAACACTTTAAAATAGATAACACTTGTTAATTATTAACTACTACTTTTCCCTTAATATTTTTTTTAAATTTGCTGATTATTTATTAGTTAGTAAGGTAGTTATTAAGTTAAGCTACTGGATAAGGTCACGTAGAATAAGGCATTAATATCTGCTTGATTAGCACCAATAAAATGGCTAATATTGTAGTAATGTGCATGCTAATAAGCAACTAACAGGTGTAACCATAAAATAAAATGTTACCAAAAACTCTTTTAAAAAACATCTAGTTGCATCACATGCGTTCATTCTTGGCACCTTGTCCAGCGAGAAGGTTTTGGTGAGGGCGAAACCCCAACCCTGCTCGAAGGCCCTGCGGATCATGGGTGCGCTGGTGGTGGGTGGAGCGCTGGCCAGCCCAAACGGGTTGAGGAACGTCATGCCGCACATCTTCACACTGATGTCCACGGCGTCTACCGGCGAGTAGAAGAGGGGCAGCCGGGGCGGGCCGCTCACCAACCGCCCGAAGATGGACTGTAACGACAAAAAGATCACAGTGCGCTTGTAAGACTTCATCGATGGCTTTTTCTACTCTGTGAGATGGAAAACTTCCAGCATTCAGACAAAGCTCGTGAAGGTTTGTGAAGGTTACTCCGCTTCGGCGGGCCTCCGCACGCGCGCGTTTAAGGCTACAATGGCGCAGCAGATTTTTTTTTGTGTGTTTGCGCGAAAGCATTGTTTATCTCTTCACATCGCGGCACAAAAGCGGCAAATAGCAGTCATACATCAGCTCTCTCTCTAATGAGCCTCACGTTTATCAAACACGTATGATTGCCCTTGTGGTGATGTCACAGACGCATAATGAACGAGGGGGTGTCAAGTGAAGAGAAAACGAGAGCAGGAACATGACAGCCCACATCCTCCGCAGAGAGGCCTCGTCACTGCGAGAGAGAGGAAGCTAGCGAGAAAAACACCCGAGACAAACAACTAATGCCGGGGGACGTTCCTGAACCCACTCGGGCCCTGAAGGATGTTGTAGTTGTCAAACACTTTGTACACCAGATAGATCTTTGGCAGATGATACGCTATTGATTTTTCTTTTTTTTTTTCCAAAAGCACTTGGGGTAATTAGCCGCCACGATTTAAGATAATTTGCACAGCGAAAAATCTGTCATTGGTTACTCACCCAAAAGCTGTATGACTTTTATTTTCTGAGGTACACAAAAAGAGAGGTTGTGAAGGGCTGGCATAATCGCTTTTTCGTGCTATATTAAGAAACTATCAAGCTTCAAAAACCGCCATATAAATGTCATAAAGGTAATCCATCTGATTTGGAAGTAGGACAGGTTTGTGCGACGGGCATCAACGTTTAATTGATCATGGGGTCGGTGAGTCAAGTGGGTCAAGAATCTGATCAGCCCGATTCATCAGAGTCTAAAGAAAAAAATCAAAAAACCTTTTGAATTTGTCGGTTTCATCTGTCCTTCAAGCAAAGCTATTCTATGACTTTAGAAGATGTGGAATATAGCATGTGTGATGTGTGAATAGCTTATGATATATCGGTAGTCGTCGAATCCATTAATCGCAATTAATCGCGTAAAAAAAAAGTTTGTGTTTAGATATGCGTGTACTGCATATATTTAGATATAAATGTACACTATATACATATAAACACGCACACACGTGTATTACGCAAACAAACTTTTATTTTGGATGCGATTAATTTCGACTATTCGATTTGACGTTTTTTGTCATTTCGAAGTTGAACTGCTGCAGTTCTCCTTCATTTTTTATTACCCTAAGTACATATGACCAGAATATTATTCAAAAACGTGCCTTTTAAATCTAATTCCATAGATCGTTTTTAATTCTTGGGTGAGCTAGGATGTTTAAGACCAATCCAAAAATCACCAATTGATTACAACGATCATATTTCAATAAATTAAAAATTTAGTTTTTTTTTACTGAACATTGAGTATAACAGTCAAGTTGCGGAAGCAAAAAAATTCCATTAATTTTCTCTGCAGGGGAACTGATTTTTGACGAGAACTTCAAACCTTTAAAGGCAGACCTACTGTGAGATACGAGGTGGTTGAAGCCATCGGTGCGCATTATTAACTTTTTTTTTTTTAATAATTATGTTCAACATCAGAATTTCAAGAACTATTACACATAATTATGCCAAGAAATTTGCATCGCAGAATCGAAATAACCAAACTGTGCTCTTTAGTGTTGCTCACTCATATAAAAAGCCTGTTTTTTTGACTTCTAATCAAAGTTTGTAATGTTGTTATTCTCCATGTTGCTGGTTGGATCCTGACTTATAATGAAGACTTTCCCTAATTCCCTATTTGAGAGCAAATATTGTAGCCCTACTGTGATTGCTCATGTATTTCTACGGTAGCATCTGTTTGACAGCCGAGCAGGAGAACCTCTAAAACCTAAGCTTACGCTACAATTTTTTTATTTCCAAGCACTATTGTTTCCTTCAGGAAACACAAATCTAGTCTATTTTATTGAAAAGCGAATGGAACATATATAAAAACACGAGTAATATTAAATGCTCAGGCACAAGTACATGAACACACCTCAGAGCTCTCAGGTGGGACTTGTTGTCGAGCTGATCTGAGAGCTGTTCTTACATTAGTCTTGCAACCTTTCTGCAAATGACTCTATTGGTTCCCTCAGCGGCGGTCCATTACCGTAAAAAACAACAATGCAATCTGTTGCCTTCCCTTGAACACTACACATGGTAATTTCATCAGCAAATAAACAGTTATCTCTGCTTTGCTCTGGCCACAGACATGGACAGACTATTAACCCCTCGCTGACCCAACACTGCTGGAGAGGAGCTGCACTTAACCGTGAGATTCCCTCATATGGAGGTCAAATACCTTCAGGAACTTCACCCCCTATGTCTCAAAGCACTCAATGGGACATTTAGTTTGAATTTAATGCTATTATGACAGAGGTCAGAAATGGCTTTATAGTTATTTTTGTATAAAACATGTATTACAAGTAAATGTCAAAAAGTTAAACACAACAACAAAAAATAAATAAAATAAAAAAATAAACATATATACATTATATATATATATATATATATATATATATATATATATATATATATATATATATATATATATATATATATATATATATATATATATACACTTTATATATATATATATATATATATATATATATACACACTATAATATATAAAAATATATATTTTTATGAAAATATATAGACTTTTTTTAAATATATAATGCGTTTGTATTTATTGATATACGTACACACATACGGTATTACACAAACAAAAACTTTTATTTTGTATGATTGTTCACAGTTGTCCCGTTCATTATTTCCAGCCAAATATTCTGTCATGGATATTATAAAGACGCATTACGAAAGTTACTTCTCAATCATATATCTCTAACGTAGCAGGAGGAGCTTTTCATACAAAACAAGTCCGGGAATGCGTATTAATATAGCAAACAACGACCTCCTTTCATATCTGCCCGTGAATAAACTGTCATGCAGTCGTGCAAGCAGTCAGTGTTTTGTCACATATATCTTCATAATTACATAATACATGTCACGGCTCCTTAATTTCTGCCTGGATTCTGATGGTTTTGATGGTGTACGGGTTTGATGGCTTTAGCAGCGTGAACAGCCACTGATGTCTCTGCGCGCGTGCGCGTGTGTGTGTGTGTGTGTGTGTGTGTGTGTGTGTGTGTGCTTGACAGGCAGGGGGCCTCTATAAGCCCCTCTCAGGAGCCCGGGCTGATCTGGCTCAGCTAACGGGACAATCCTAAGTGCTCTCTCTCCCTCCCTGACCTCCCTCCTTCACTCTCCACAGTTACTTTGCTAGTAGCAAACTAATTAAGCCGAACAAGCTGGTATCGCCGGTGCCTCTGAGGTGAGATTTACGAAATAATCCCGCGCAGAACGGCGCGCTCGCTGCTCGGCCCCGGCGCGTGGCTGTGCCGCGTGAAGCCACAGGAAGACCATTGTCCTACCGCCCGCTATAATGCTAATTTATTCCTTATTGTGCTCTGATTACTCATAAACATACTCATATTGAGAGGCTTTTGTATCCAGCGGTGTCACAGCTCACTCTTTGCGGAGAGCATGTAAAGCTCTCATCTACATAATTAATCAGCACTCCAAATCCTCCTTTTCCATTGGGTTTTGTGATCTTAACACGGGACATAATCAGGGCAACATCTGTTTCGGTCTCATCAGCACAAAAGCAAGTGTTTTCAAATGTGGATGTGTGGAGAAAATGAACTTGGGTGTGTGTTTACGGTGTCACAATATTGTCATTCGGGCAGCTGACATGACATCTCACAGCAGGATCGGCAAAGTCCTGCAGAGTGATGATACACTCTGTCTTAGAGTATTATAAATGGCATTTTCTGTAATTATTTCGCAATTATTACGCGTGTGGCTTGTATGAACTCATCTTTTAACTTTTATTTTGGCGCTGTCATGTTTTACTCGCCAAACTACGCCAAACAACGCAGCGTAATATATTATCACGCATCTCATACAACAGAAAAAGGTCATTATTAGATACCAAAAAAAGTCATTATTTGCTGAATGATTTTTACTAACGAAAGCTTTCTAACATCTTAAAAATGTCTATAAAAATGATATATTTTTAAAAATACAAAATAAAGTAATAAATATTAATAAACACAATGTTTTACTGTTTGCTATTATTACTTGTATTATTAGTATTTGTATTAGTAATAGTATTAATATTATTAAATACAAATATAAACAAATAGTGAAAATTAGTAATAAAACTATAAATACAAGCATAAATAATACAAATAATGTTAATAACAAATTGCAATAAATTAAATTAACTAAATACATCTATTAATAAACAGGTTTTTTTTCTAATCCAGTCGATCAAATTCAAGTTTTACGATTGATTTTCTTTTTTAAATCCTCATAAATAAATGAATAAATAAACACACAAATAAATAAAAGAATAAACATTAATAAAACAAACAAGCATATGTTTATACTTTTTATTATTGTTATTACTATGAAATCCATCAACATATATTGTTAATAAAGTAATGCTCATAATAACAATTATTTTATTATTATTATTAAATAAGTAAATAAACCTTTTATTAAATTGCTAGTTTCCAGTGGATTATTTCAGGCTGAATATTCTTAGTCTTATTACAAAAAAAAAAACACATTACGCAAATAACTTGCATCTTCCACGTTTCTTTAGCACCAGCATGGATAGTAGGAAGTCATTACGCCCATTTTTGTCCAACTGCTATGCATTTTTATATACACTTTGTATACACTGACATACATTTCTTTCAAATCTCATTTGCACTTGTGTGCAAGATGCATCACGGTACATCAATAACGTCAAACATCATTGGTTCGTGTGAGTCTCATGCCCCGTTACAGCGCATCCGAATACAAGTGCGAATGATATTCAAGAGCCACAGTGTAAAGGAAGACATTTTTATACATACGGCTTCCTGAGACTTGCATTATAGCCCAATAATCATACGGCTGCTTTTGCGGTCTTTCTATTGTGTTATTTTGGGAGCTTAATGGTCTGAATAGCGGGGCTTTCTTTCACTATGTGGAAAATGGCAGCTCGGATATTGTGCAAAACATCTCCACGTGGGTCTGGTGCAACGCACGGCCCAGCGAATGAAGACAGTTTTCATTTTAACTTTATCCCCCGATCCCTTTTTCGACACTTTTCTAAAAAGAAAGCAAGAAATAAAAGCACCTGTAAGTATCTGTGCATGTGCCAGGAGGCCTGTTTCCCGTCATTGACTGCTTCCACGGTGGTGTTGGCCAGACCGGCCACATCGCCCCCAGCGAACACCCACGGCTCACTAGCCTGCATGCTCTCTGGGTCCAGCTCAGGAAGCCCCCATCTGTTTAACCTGATGGGAGCCATGGCCTCTATCACTGCAGAGAGAAAGAGAGAGAGAGAGAACCGATAAAGAAAAGAGGAAAGAGGTAACGTGGAAAAAGACCTGCAGAAAAGGAAAAACCTGATAGACTGGAAATGGCAAGAAAATAATACAAAGTCACTGACAAGACAAATGACAAGAGGGGTTTTTTTTTTCCCCCCACTGGCATTTCTTTTTCTTTTTGCGAGGTTAATGTAACATCTCCTGGTGCATTTCATTCACTGTTAGTAACGTTAGCGGGAAGATAGTCTGTCAAACTGATCTACATTCTGAAATGACCACCCCTCCTCTCTCTTGAACACACACCATCCATCTTCTAAAGGCACGGCTGCTCGGCACGGACCACGTCCTACATTTATCAATGAAGAAAATTCCAAATACAGATCTAAGGACAGGATGCCCAAGATTTATTGCGCATTATGAGGATTACTATGAAGGAAAGGAACTCCTCTCTCTCCTTATTGAGTAAAAAAGTCAGCTGTATATTGGACAATGTTACTCAATCACAAATGACAGAATATCATCGGCCATGGAAAGATGACATTAACTGATGAAACATAACATTAACATTGACTTCACACAACCTCAGATCATAAAAATGTATATGTAGAAATGAATAATATTACAAAGTGTTAACTTATAATATAAAGTACTCATTTAACTGAGATTTAAAATCCTTGTATACCATGGCAGAAGACTGACTATTAAAAAGTTTGTAACTATAAATTATTTTAAACTGTTACCAATTAAATATCTATCACATATCATACTAATGTACTAATAATTAATGTATTAGATACAAAATAAACGTATAAATAAGTATATGCATATGAATACATTAAATACACATTTACATTTTACATTTAAATGTAGTTATTTTATCCAAAGCGACTTATAAAATATATTATATTATATTAAATATATATTTACACATACAGCTAAGGCACAGACACACACACATTATCAAATAAATATATAATATATCACACATTTTAATATATATATATATATATATATATATAAAATAAATGTATAAATAAATACATTAAATACATTTTAAACCCATATGCATTTAATTTATATATAAATGTAATTATTTGAATATATTACAAACTTAATTGTTTGCATTTATTATATTATTACTGTTTGCAATTATTATATTATATTATATTATTATACAGTATTATATTATCAACAATTATTTCTTTTTTGAATATTAGTCATAATAAACAGTCTAGATCCGGGGGACTGTTTACACGGTACACTGAAATCATTTACATTCTGTTTTCCATGATATGTCTCTTTTAATAACAGGCAGCAACAAGCATGCACAACAACAATCAGATTTTCCAAACGCTGAAACCCAGAATTCGGCATAAACTCCAAACACCAGAGCCCATCCAATACTTCTAAGTAAAAATAAATTGAGTTTTTCTCTTCCTCCTCATAACTAAGCTTTCGATTTTCTAGCGGGCGATTAAAGAGAGCGGCTGAAGGGAAGTGATGTTAAGAACAAAGTTGTAATATCCTCCAGTGGGCTGGCAGGTCAGTTCAAAGACAGAGAGGAAGAGAGATTGGCTCCTACACTTGACACTGTGCCTGTAATCCTGATCGTCAACACTTTTTCTTGCTCTTCTTCTCTATTATTTTTTTCCCTTTATCTCCCTCTAATGTCTAGAGTTCTCTGCAATTGTCTAGACCTCTTCAACAGCCTCACTTATCCTATTTCAACACACACACACACACAGAGACGCTAACAGCGAGTTGTTTTTCTTTCTCTCCTGTCCGCTCTGGAGAGGTAGTAGAGTGTGTCAGGCCTCTCATAGCCCTCAGAGATCATTCTTAAGTAAAGCAGCAGCTCTCTCTCGCTCTCTCTCTCTACCCATGGGCATTCTCCTCACTGACAGATGCAAATTGCAAGGGTCCATTAAGCAGAGGAATACACACTGGATAAAGGAGAGGACGGGGATTGTGGTCCAGCACACTAGGATAGTCATCATTCCGTCAGAACGACTTCCCCTTGGTCTCTACTGCAATGGCACAAATTCCAATCTTAAGGGATTGGTCGCAGAAAAATTATATTCCTGTCATTTACTCAACCTCGTGTGATTTTAAACATGTATGTTTTATGTTTGCTGTGGACAATATGAGGGATTTTGAAGAACCACTTAGCAGCTCTTGACACAATGAGCCAGTACACTGCGAAATTCAGAAATAAATGGAATCAGGAAAAAGACATGATTTATGAATGTTTATGTGTGTATATGTAGTGGTATAAAAAATTGGTTTACACATTTTATATATATATATATATATATATATATATATATATATATATATATATATATATATATATATATATATATATATTTTATTATTTAAGTGCCAAATATATTTATATATAAATTATATGA
This sequence comes from Puntigrus tetrazona, assembly GCF_018831695.1. Classification (NCBI taxonomy): domain Eukaryota; kingdom Metazoa; phylum Chordata; class Actinopteri; order Cypriniformes; family Cyprinidae; genus Puntigrus; species Puntigrus tetrazona. The sequence goes on along the minus strand of NC_056722.1, from coordinate 766,553 downwards.
ATATTAATGTTGTATGTGTATATACTGTGTGCTTTTATATATACAAAATAAATATACATTACTTTACAAATGTATTATTATTAATAAATAAGAAAATGATTCAACTTTTTTTTCCCTTTAACACTACATATTTTTGATAAGTCTACTGTACCTGGAACACTAAAATGAGGTTGTTTCTGATAATATTTTGGCTAATAATCAATATAATATAACATGCACAAATTCATAAAATGAAAATAACATTCTACACAAAATTCAAATATTTATTTATATTTATACTGGTGCTGAGAATCTGAAAATAGCCAAACAAAATAACATTATTATTATTATTATTATTATGATTACAACTATTAATTAAATAAACATCATTTTCGTAGTTTCTTTGATTTTCATTTTCATTGTGCTTTAGAGTTTGTTTTTTGTCATCTTAAGCACTCGACAGTCCCATACCATTCCTATTTAGACACATTGTGCGAAAAACATCTGTTTAACGTTCTACAAAAGCGCGGAAATCATATTATTCTGGAATGACAACAGGGTAAATAATGACAATATTTTCAAGTATCCTCAATCTGTTAACTTGCTAATTTGCTGGTTTTTAATAAAAGAAAATCGATGCGCAAAGCCTCGCGTTCGACTGTGTCGAGCTCAAATGCGAGTTGCTGTTCGGTCTAGCGCCGGAGAAAGCAAGCGGCCTCATTACGGCTGATGGAGTGTGATTAATGGAATGCTGATGTTTGAATATTCGGGCCGAGCGGGCGGGTGGGGGCGGAGCCTTGGCTAGAGTGACAGGAGCCGGATGCAGAACACTCCATCACAATCCAGCCCCCTCTCCCCCACAAAGAAGAGACGTGGAAAAAAGAAAATGGAAAGAAAAAACAGCCAAGTGTGGCGAGGGATCAAATCATCTGTTAGCTCCAGTGGGCAGGCCTGCTAGATTACCAGCCAACTTTTCTAGCCATGTCAGCTGTTCTGGTACCAGCCCTCGACGGCCGCGGCCAGACCAATCTGATGAGACACTTGAGTGGGCAAGTAATTCATATTTCCTAAATGAAAGAACACATGAAAAAAAAAAAAAAAAACACCATCCCTCAGCGTTTTTTGCGAAACTAAAGAAAGGTACGGAGCGGACGGAAGTGTGGCGGTTGCTTTAATAACAAAACGGCAATGTGGAAGTTCGCTATGAGGACAAAAAGAGATGAAAGCGGGCACGTCCGGACAAGACCGCCTGATTCCATTAAACCGAGAGACAGCCGCGCAACAACCTCATCGAACACAATAACCTCCCTAAAATCTCTTTGCGAAATTACACTTGCTGGCTTTCGGTCAAGTGCACTATTTCCTGCTCCTGCTAAGAGGTGATTTGGTGTGCTTTAATTAACCTTGTAGACTAATTGCTAATAATGATAACCCTCTCCTGCTGCGCGGACCTTTCCTGATGTTTAACATGTTCCGCAGATGCTGTGAGCAGGTCAGACATCGTACAATAGCGCTTATAATACGTACCAAACGACCGGAGGTGCTGCATTCAAGGTGAGGACAAACAGCTTAGATTAGGTGCAAGAAAATTAAGAAATTATGGAACCAGAGAAGAGGCAAGTATTAATGTCCTTGCCGGTATAATTGCATTGTGGCGATGCTTGCTGAAAAAATACATTTAATAATGCTTAGTACCAAAATGTAATGCAATCGTATGTTTTTATATATATATATATATGTAACATATAATAAATGCAACCATGCTTAAATTACTATTTATTCATTATTAGCCAAAATTTAAAATACATCGATGTTATATACATTATGATGTTATATCCTCTTATATCTTCGATTGATTTCAATTAGTTTTGTAGATATAAGACATGCCTAAACATGTTTTTGTAAAATACTTTGCAAATACTTTGTAATTAGGCCCAGAAAGTAATATAATAAATAATTAATATAATATAATATAAAGTAATAAATAATATAATACACAAAAACAATAAAGTGTTACCAAAGATCAAAATTAGAGCGCAAGCTGTACATTTATTTTTCTGAAATATTGTTAATCTTGATTGCTCAAAATTTCAAGGAATACTGACTGTATACCATTGATGAGAAAGACATGTATATATATATATATATATATATATATATATATATCATAAAATTAAAACAATCAAATAATTACGATAAATAATAATTCAACAATTATTTTAATTTAATGGTACATAAAAAGCACGTCCCAGCGTCGAGTGTTAGTTTGAGATCATTTGTGCTGTTTCTGCAGGCTGGTCAGTGAGTAAACTCATAGCGTGGGTGGGATGAATCTCATTATGGTGAATTCATGTCACCTCCAGTCAGCTCTGGACACTAGTCTCTCAGTGACATTACACCTTGTTTTTTTAATGCAACCCTAATTGAAAATCATAGCAGGTCTGCCCTTTAGCAGCCTGATCTAATTAGTGGACTTCAAAATCATGTCAGAAAAAGTTCTGCTCTGTCACCAGCCCTGAACATGTTGTATACTGCAGCCCGCCGATAATTAGCAGGTCTGCTGATTACAGTAATTAAATGATTGAATTGTAACAATTTCTATTAGTAATCAACTGGTAACTCGGTTCATTTTACTACCTGAATGACACGCTGTAATCACAAGCGCCCGACCACGTCCATCAGTGCTGCAGAGCGGCCGGATGGAAACCCCAAATCGGCTTTTAGCACAACCGCTTCAGTTAGCTTTATCAGATGAATTACACTAAAATTTGTTCGAAAAGAATTACAAAACAAGTCCAGCAATTAACATCCGTAATAAATGCAGCGCATTTTCGCGCACCGCTATTGGTCACAGTTCAGGGACTTGGCGAACAGATAATTATACGGCTGAAATGAAGACGGTGACTCGGACGCTGGTGACTCTCACTCTAATGGACACGCGGTCTCTCTCTTCACCCTGTAATCACGTCACTAAGACCGTCCAGGAATAATTTTGAGTTGTAACTGTGGGGTAATGACTTGCTTTTGCTCCCAGAGGGCTGACTGCAGGAGCTCAACGCTAATCCATTCGCACTCTGTTTTAAGACGATTTCCATTTGGTAACAGCATAAAACTTGTTCGTGGCCGTTCATCACCATCAAAGACAAACACATACAATCTAAATACCATTACAACAACGTGCCAGTTTAATCAATCAATCAATAAATATTACACTCCTCTAAATATTATAAATATGAAATGTGTTCCAATGGTGATATATAGTCACAATTAGGAGAAATAACGAACAATTTTGAGATATCAATTTGCAATTGTGAGATATGGGTAACATTTATTAGAAATAAAGTAAATACTGTGATACAGCAGTACTTACAAAGCCGCCGATACATTTACGTATATATAAATAGAAAAGAAACTAATATTTTTTACATTAACATTCCCGTGTAAAGATATTAAAGAAAGGGTTAGGGTTTTATTTCATATAAAATGTACAATATACAAATGGTACATTTGGTACAAGTAATGTACCAGTAATGTTCTCTGTTATAATAAGTTTTAATATCTTATTAAAAGGAATTTAATATTATATTATATTATATTGTATATAATGTTTTAAATTATGCAATAATATTTTATGAAAGCAAAAAACTTCACATTTCAATGAAAATGTAATGATTTCAGAAATGCATTTAATATCGACATATACAAACTGTAGCAATGTTGTAAAGAGAACTGATATAATTGTATATGTTAGTTTAGAATAGAACAGAATACGTCTTTGTACATACAAGAGTAAATTATGCGAGCGATCTTTAAACACCAACTGATGATTTCCAGACTATCTGTTAAAAAAATCATGTATATTAGCGGAGGACCGGGATGCTTGGTCAAATTTACCCTTGTACACTTCACCACTTATTCAGAGAACACTGGCGCTGCTAGACGGCCAAGCTAATTCAACCTAAATCAAATGAATAAATCCCTGAAACAACACCAACAACATGGGCCTCATCCATTTGAAAATGGCAGCCATTCAGAGAGCTGATGGGTTTACTTACGGCGTAATGAGCCCGAGTCCAATCCACAAACACTGTGCAGAATCACTAAATTTACTGTGAGACGCCACGTCTGTTCCAATACCTAGTGACTATCCCCTGCGTCGGAAGCATCTTGTCTAAAATTGGACCGGGCAAGTAACTGATTCTGCATATTTTGAACGAATCGTTCTGGAGAATTCTACTTGAAAAATAATCACATTTTGTGTTCATTTGTAATAAGGAACATAAAATACCTGCGGGGTCGTTCATCAGAGAACCGAAAGCACTGATGATATAGTCGGCCTTCAGTCGTATGATCTGCTCCTCGTCCTCCACCCACTGACCCGACTCTGTTTGCTCGCTTCGGCAGAACTCCATCCCATGGACCCGGCCTGCCTTTAGCAACACCTCACGAGGAGAGAGGAAGGGCAGGAACTCACATTTCTCCTCCTTGGCCAGCTCCATCTACACACACCATAAAGACTCCAATTAAAGCAAACAGTTTGAATGCAATATCCGATGTCCCACACAACGAAATATGCAATGAAATCTGGTTGTGCGCGCTATTGGTTGGAATGATTATCTACGCATGATGCTTATGGTTTAACATACAATAGTGTGTGTGTATGCTGCAGTATGTAGTGAGCTAGTATGTACTTAGCCTATGGCGAATTTCTCTTTCAAGTCAACTAATACCGTCTTGCCGGAGCTACGGTTTGAAGAGTATGTTACTAAGCAAATTAGTTAAACTTGGCTGTTGACGTGTTAATTACCAGGGAACTGAATAGCAACACACATAATGGCCCCTTTAGTACTGGGAAATGCACATTTAGAGTGCGTTGATCAAATAAACGAAACCTGCCTTATTTAATAATCGCATTATTTAAATAATAAATGAAGATATCTGAAGGTAACTTAACCACACATTCAGTACTGAGAAATGCACACTTACAGTGCATCAGCCAAATATTTACATATTTTTCTTGCACATTACTGTTCAAAAGTTTGAATCGAAAATTGAGCAAAAACAGTCATTATTCTAGACTCTGGGGAAGGATGACGCTTCAGAATTCATTCTAATATGATGTTTTTTTTTAAGTGCACTTAAATGCATAGTTCACAAAAAAGACACACTCTAAGTGTGCAAAAAGAAAATTCATTGATCGTGATTTTTCAAAGCTGATTCCAAAACCGATTTTTTAAAAGCAAACTGGCCGATTCCGATACCGATTTCAGATCTTTTTCGGTTTTTTAAGCAAGAAACAAGAAAGAATGAAAGTATACATAAACAATACGTTTATTTGGCATTTGACAGGCATTTGTCTTTTGGCTATTGAAAACAGTAACTGTAACCTGAAATGAATGGCAGTACATTCAATATAATTGGCATCAGCATTTAGCTTTTGTTTTAAATTGGGTTGAAACTACGTAAAACTGTTCTTTAATGAAAACATGAACTGTAACCTTGTGAAATTAAAGGCAACAACTGCATAGTTACAATCCAATGCTATAAATAAATTACAAAATGTTAAATCCAAAAATGTTACTTAAACAAAGATGCTACAGTAAGTGCTTTTTAAATCAAATTAAGTAAATGCAGTTTTAAGATAAAATAAAAGTAATCCTGTACAGAACTGACATTTACGTCTGGCTTTTCAAAAGTGTGTGCAAGCTCTTCTTTACAAGAAGAAGCATTTCAGCTTTGTCACAAGTTTGTCTGTTTCGTTTCTCATCCAACACGTTATACCGTGAGCTGTGCTAAACAACCATTTACTGTTGCCTGAATTTCAGCGAGTGAGAGGAAGTGACACTTATTTGTGCATCATTACTGTTTTTTTGTGTTTGTTATGCACAAATTATATGTTCCATGCTAATGATTATAATGTAGTGCGCACGCGGGCGTACTTCCGGAAAAATCGGCTGAAAAACACATTCTGATTTATGGTGTGCCAACCGGTGCATCCCTAAATGTGACCTCTTTTCACCTGCAGGTGAAAAAGAAGAGAAATCGAATTGTGTGCTACTGACTTGCATTGTAAATATTTAAAAAAAGGAAGGCATTTTTCTCCCAAAGGGAGCGTTGCACAAAAGAAAAGAATCATACAGACTTAGAACCAAACTGAGAGTAAATGTCTAAAGACAGTATTTCCATTTTTAGGTGAGCGACTCCTCTAAGTACGCTTCTGCTCCTAAAAGTGTGAAGTTATTGCACATAACAACAACTAGCAAAGGTCACGTCATTTATCCGGCCATGAGATAAAGAAATCGCGTGATTATGGGAGCGCTGTACCTCGTTAAAAAACATGGGAGTGCGACTCGGCTCGGTGGAAGCACATCAGAAAGTTTACAGAAGATTCTTTACAGAAGAAAAAACATGAAAAGCGCGGCTGAATCGACTAAAAGAAGCCCACTGGCTTTGCGGAGGGGGCCAGTGGGAGGGATGTAGTCGTGCGGTGACAATTCTATTTTCTTATTACTACGTTTCCATAAATTGTCTCAGTTCACGTCAATGCACAATCGAGCGCTCTGTTCTGATTATGTACGCCTACAGGAGTCTTAAACTTAATATAGCTTATAAACAGCTTTAATGAGTTGAAGATGATGGCGGCCGTATTAGGCGAGCGTCTTCACTGGAGAGTGTAAACAGATGTGAATAATTACTGCACTTTACCGTACTTTATCCTAATGTAGTGGGCGAAGTGAAGAACAATGTGTGAATCAGACTTAAAGGTGAAGTGTGTATTTTTTTCCGTGTTAAAATAGTTTCCGATTTCACTTTAATGCACAGAGACAACTACAAGTGAGTCTTGAATAGCGGCTCTGAGTTACTTTCCTCCGGCTCAACCAGCGGCGTGAGTTTCGGGGCGATGCTTTGTGTCCGGAAAGCGATTGTTTTTTTATCATTTCCGAGAAGTTATACAGTTTTACGCACTTCAAAAATAATACTACTAATAAAAAGCGCACTTCGTGACGGAAAGGCAACTATCTGGGCCAGTGCTTTGTCCTAGCCGTGTCTCAAAAACATAATGGCGGAAAAAAAATAAGTTCTCTCGGCACATCTGACGCACATATTTCACAGCTTTGTCTAAATGGAGCTGATCATGACACGTTTAGCCGGCTGGCATCATTACCAGAGTGGAAGCGGGTATATAGCTCACCAGAGAGCCCTGTGTGTGAGTAGGACAATTGACAGTAATCTCCCCCTGAAAGCAAAGGCAAGTCTGCAATAAATGAGAGTGGAAAGGCTTAGGAGCGGTGTCAGTGGTCTAGAGAGAGAGGACACTCTCACAGAGCTCTTCATAAATCTCTGCTTCACACTTCTCTCACACCAAATATTAATAAGCTTCACTCTGCTGCCTGATGTTGACTCTTTCTCTCACTCACTTCCCGACTCTCCTCAACTTTCTGCCATCTTGGTCTCCTCTTACTTGTAATCTTTTGATGTAATGCATGTAAATAATAGTAATTTTGGAATTAACCTCCTTAAATTTCTATTTAATATTAATTATTTATAAATAAATAATCCATTTCTAGTAATAAAATCAAACATATCTGGATATCTAAATATAAAAAAATTAAATATTTAAATATAAACATTTGTGGCAGGGGTTTTAAAACTGCGGTTACCTAAAGTCGGTAAAAAAAAAAATTAACAAAACCCAAAACAAGACAGCATGCTTCTTTTAAACTGTAATGCAATGAGAAAGCAAAAAGAGCTCACTTAATTATTTTTGGATATATATATATATATATATATATATATATATATATATATATATATATATATATAAATAATAAATATTTTTTTAGGAAGGGAAATAATCGTATTTGAAGGACCAAGGCATTAAAAAGTTCTCTGGCATTGATAACAAAAAATCAAACCAAATGTATCATATGCTACAAGCGTATATTTTATCATTTTTCTCCTAAATTCTGATTCCTCACCTCCTCAGGAACTGCTCGTATGTTGGTGAATCCTTTCCTGAAGACCACGAACACACGGCGAGCTCCGCAGCGCAGGGCAGAGGTAGCGCAGTCAAAGGCCGTGTCTCCGGCGCCCAGAACAATCACAGTACCACGGAGCTCCGGCGGAGCTGAGCGACAGCCACACATCCCTGAAACACAAGAACGAGGAGGAGGAGAGCAAGAAAGAGTGAGAAAAAGAAAAAACTCTGCCTATAGAATAATTCTCACTCAACAGCTCAACAGATGCTTGTTCATAAAGTGCTGTAAAATTGCATCTCGGAGCCTGACAGCACATCACTATCAAATTTTTCTCCTTCCACGAGAGCCCGGTTCACTTCATTTTCATATCTTTGTTTTTTTTGTTTTTTTTATGATTTCATATTTTTCCGGAAATGTCCTCGTATCAGTAATTTCACACTTCACACCTGTCGTGGTACTTCCTTTATTTTTTTAGATGCAATAACGGAGGCTGCACCAACACTGAATGTAACGATTTCAACATTTTTTGACACTTTGTACATAAAAATATCAAACATAAATATTTTTTTTATTTATATGTATGTATGCATATATTTCAAATAAATTTGTTATTAAATACTACTGTGTACATACATCGTATAAAATTATAATACAGTATTACATGCACAAAAATTCAAAAGCATACATTAATAAATAATAACGTTACCTTTTAGATATGAATTTCTATATTTAATTTTTCTAATTTAATTTTTATTATTTATTTTAAAATTAATTTCAGACTTTCAACTTTTAGAATATTTCCTGTGAGTGAATATTGTGAATGTTTCCCATTTTAGCACAAGCTATTTTTAAAGCACTGCAGCATTTTGTATGAAATGCTTGTAAAGATTCAGATGCTCCTATTTCATTAAATCCTTGGCCAATTGCCTTAATGCAGTGAGTTGCAGTAAGAGGCAGAACGGAGCATTGGATTAAGATTTATTCATTATTGAGGTTTTATTCATTCAATCAAGCTCTTTCCCCAAAATTTCCATTTTCATTTGATTCTGATGCCAATATTATAAGTCTAAACCCCCATTAATCTGGGGAGCAGGAACAAAAACTTCTCATCTTCTTTTCTGTTCTTTTCGATTATTCAGATACACCTTCAGAAATAGCAATTACATCTGGCATGGCGTAGTTTAAACTATACCACGCGCCATTTTGTGGTCGCCACCCATTCTTCAAAGTATGCCAGTAAATAATTATATCATGGTTAAAGCCAACACAAAAACAAACAAGATAATCTTCAGAAATCACCGGAAAAACATCACGCCAATATCCAGAACAATGATTACTGATCACAATTATGAAATTGTATAATTACAATGTAATCCATAATGGTACTGATTAATTACTATACCCGTGGCATTTCAAAAGACACATCTGAAAAACAACACCAAAAACTATAAAAAATCTTACCGTAAGTGTAGTTTAAAAAGAAAATGAACTCAGACGACCCTTATATGTGGTGCTTGGGGATAGCTTTAAATCATCTGGTGTGATTGTTCACCTGGTTTACTGGCTTTCGAGACGAGAGGAAGAAAGTCCTTCGATGTGTAAAAACCCTGTTCTGTTGAGAGGCCATCGAAGAGCTTGTGCCTATTAGCTTGAGGTAGACCTGCAACAAAACAACAGCCAAAATCCAGTGAAAAAATCCACAATGAAAGTAGACCTCGTTTACTTTGCCCCTAATGTTACCATGCATTATCGTAAAATAATACTTCTAAACATTTAACTACCTGAGATAGAATTATAATAAATTAGAATTTAGCTATTTTTATTATTTATCAACTGTGTTATATTTCTTAGTAATAAATGTTATACATAAAACAATACAAATTATATACATAATTAATCAGTCATGGACTGTGATTGATCATGGTTAATCGCAAATTTTAAATACTAGGATTAACCTGTAAATATGTTAAAATATGCTATTCAAAGCCTTTTGCGTCGCTGTACAAATTAGCATTTCATATGGTAATTTCGTTATGAAAACATCCCAATCTCAAGAAAATCGCATACAAACCATATCCTATAGGAATCGTGTGATTATTATAATCTATAGGGGCTGTTGTCATGTTTATTTATGCTGTGTAAAAGCCAATTAATTTGTGTTAAAAAATATGCACGGTGCACGCACATACACATATATATTTTATTAATAATTTATCATTTATTATATTTATACACAAAAACACACACACACACACACACACACACACACACACACATATATATATCCATTTTATAAGGTATCTTAGGTACTGAGGTGAAATCTCACATCCTCAGATTGCATTCCAGTTTCTCTTTCCTTCCTATGTTGACTTCTTCCTGCCTCTAATGTCTATTGTGCATCAGCTGCCCTTCCGAATGTTTGCCACTGTTTAGTGTCATTAACATCATTACACATAATCACACATAATGTAGTCTTGGTGGTTTCAGTAGAAGCGATGTTTAGACATCAGCATCAGGCCTCTGATGCCTCAAAACCCACAATTATCATCCGTTCTAAAGAAGCCCGGACAAAGTGAGTTCTGAAAATCCCACTCTTCTTGTGCGTAATATCTAAATCGGGAAGCGCAAGCATGATTTTGTTGTTTTGTTGCGGTTTAAATGCAGCGAACGCTGCGCCCCATCCAAGGCACGATGGCGTCTTAATAAGATAAAAAAACTCTTTGGCAGATATCTGAGCATTTGCGAGAAGTGTAACGTGAGAAGTTCGTCAAATCCACTGTGACTGAGATGGAAAGCAGAAGACAGTGGTAATGAGGCACTAAGTGATTGAGAGATGGAAGACTGGGGTGTTGCTGTCAGAACCAATCAGCTGCATACAGTCAAAGTGATTGCAAGGAAATGCATTACAACATGCATCAACACCTTCGTTTGCTCAATTCAAACAAGCCTTTAGTAAACGCATGGATCCTTTTTACACCCCTAGCAAATATCAAGTGAAGATACGAAAAGCAGAAAATAGAGTTGCTGAGATTTTAACAGCATCCTGCGGTGTATCATCCAGGTATCCGACAGGACCTCTCCACCCACCATCTCAGATTCATCCGCTCTGTCTGGCTTAAAAAGGCAAGGGCAGAGAGGTGAAAGCACGCAGCATGATTTAAAAAGTTTAACTCGTTATTAATGAAACCGGTCATTAAATCATACAATAATTAGGCGCCCACCTCTCATCAGACACATCTCCAGAAGTCGTCAATAACATGGCAATTATCACGTTTTTAAAGTTAACCTTCACCAAACAAGCCAGCGTGCGGCCTCCGAATAAACGATAGCTCACCAATAACCAGCGCGTTTTCCTTCGAGCTGTGCTCGCACTGCTGATTCTCCTCGACAGAGCAGTCTTTTAGATTTCAATTGAATTTTACAAGATGTTTATATAAAACGCTTTATGTGGTGCAAACTGGTCCAAGTAGGTTTTCCAGTTGTTGCATATCAGCGATAAGTTCAGACAATATGAAAATATGCATCCATTCGTTAATTTAACATTTAATATTGGGGGCAATATTATATATACTAACGTGATGCAATAGTTACTTTCCCTGGTAATTAGTTCATTTTATAATGATGTTACCAACTCAGTTACTATTTGCTAGAAGTAACTAGTAACTAGAACAAACTACTTTTTTTAAGTAACGTGCCCAATACTGCTTAACTGTGGCAATAAAATAAATAAATGTCTTATTAAAAAAAATTATAAAATAAATAAAAATATCAGATAAAAGACTAATTATATTTAAAATAAAAAAATAATTCCTAAACTTAACAACTACCTTAATAACTATTCAAAAGCAGCAATTTAGGAGTTTATCGAGGAAAAAGACTATATATATGACTTTTTTTATAACCAACAAACAAAAAATTCCATATTCATGACATGCTAATGTAAATTAAATACTGTAAATGTATATTTAAATGCTCAAATGTGGCCAATCCAATCAGACTTTAGAGTCTACTATTAATAACTATTAATAAGCAGCAAATTAAGAATCGACTGAGGCAAAGGTCAATGTTAATAGTTAATTCTAATAACTAACTGAAAACACAACGCAAGTCTACTCTCTTCACCATTATTTACATTCAAATCTTTACATTAGCGCTGTTTTGGACTTATTGTTTGAAAGCCTTCACTTACTAGACCATTGGAATAAAAACTGTCCCATAGTTTAGCTGTGTAAAATGATTTGATCAACTTTAATTGTTATTTTAACATGTTATGGACACTACATGTGTTAGCACATTACTATGAAAAGCCCTATACATATACTGTATACACACATGCTTCACATCAAATATCCCCATGCTGAAGGTGTAGTATCACATATTAGACTTGGTGCAAATCACCAGTGATTCTCATTAGGGGATGTCGAACACATAACGTTGAAAGCTGCTAAATGGCTTTAATGATATCCTGATGATATTCTGGCATTTCCACCAACTAAATCCGTCAAGGTGTCATGCCTAATGAACAACATAAAAAAACACAGACTTTTAAAACTGCACATAGACTTCCAAAATTGCAGACATGTGCCTGAGCAGGTACTTGAGTCTCGTTAGTACGAATGTCAGTCAATAATGATAAAAGGTTGCTTTTATGTGTTTGAGGGGTTTAAAAAGGCTGTCCTTAATATATGCGTTTGTGTACTCATACGTAGCCTAATTAAAACTAAAAATTATGAAAACATAAAAATGGCATAATTGGTGCAAACCAATATTTGTATATTTGTCCATAAACATTAGCTTGTTCAGTGTTCATTTGTTGCAAATAATGTGTTTTGTGTTACATTTTTGCAAATAACATCCCCCAAGACTGTTCAGGAAGCATATCCATGTCACCTCAATCACCTGATCATCGCTAAAAAATACAAAAGGAAGTTCAAGAAGAACAGGAAACTTTGCGGTATGGCGTGACAAAGTGGGTTTTAACAAAAGCGCCAGGGTTTGTGACAGCACTCTTTGTAAGTAATGCGTCTCCATTTGTCTCCTGCTGCATCGCATTTTCTTCAGCAACGAGCTCAAATATCCCATGCTGAAGGTGTACGACTTGGTGCAAATCACCAGAGACCCTTTTCACCATGCAAAATCAAAAATAATACATCACCCGGAGAGCAGAACCCCTCTCGTTAATCAGGGCTTATCTATGGGCATCTTTTGAGAAGAGGGGGCGACAACGGCAGGAGGCCCTTTTCTTGGCAGTCCCTGACCTCTCTGACCCTTATGAATTGCATAACAGTGAAAAAAAACAAGGGTGAAGAGTTAAACTAGATTTTTACAAATTTATGAAGAAAAAATACTTGGATACTGTGGTCTACAGTATCTTCTTCATGAAAGACTTCTTCTGTGGGATTATTATATCTCATCCACCACCCAAAAATATAAGGTAATATATATCCATAGCACAACTCTTAAATATGTGCTATAGTAATATCAATGCTCGCCATGTTAAAGTTCAGTATGTAAAGATGTTGCGTAACTTCACAGATTATAAATTACCTCTATATAGGTGTTAATTAACGTTGCTGCCAGTGTCAACGGAACATTCCGCAAGAACAATGTTTCCATTTTTGTAACAGTGCATATTCAGCGTCAGAATGTTTAATGGATTTAAAAAGAGCTAGATTCTTGACATCTCGGGTGGTATTTTAGAAATGATGGGTCATTTTTACAGTGTAATAATATAACCTCGTATTGACTAGCATCCAACGATCTCTGCCGCCAACTCGTAGCAACTATTGATTGCAGAGCTTTTAAAAACTTCAAGTATTCTCCAGAAATGTCTCATCTTAGTGCTGAGCGTACATCTTTTAATCATGCCCTTGCATTTATTGATCGATGTGCCTTTTAATAACATATATACCAATTTTGAGTAATATTTTGTGGTTGGTACTAACATTTCACTGCTTTTAGGGCATTCTGTGTGCATTATATCATTAATAGGCCATGTTATTTAATGTACAGGGTTTCATTCTTATCATAAAAGTGACAATGAAATCAAAAGAGACGTCAGAAAATAAGACAGGGAGATCGCAGACCTCATCACTCAATGGCAGTTAAGGAGTTAATTCACTCTTTAAAACCATTGAACCCAAGCCACTGACTCCTGAGCCTATAGCCTAGAAACAATGCTCTTATCTGACTTCCTCAACCTGGCTTCCACTTTGCATATTTTTGCATATTGCCACGGAGAAATTAGCATGTCAATCATATGAGTGGATGACATTTAAAAAGACCGTAAAGGACTCGTGTGAAATTACAGAAATTAATTGCAAACACTCAGCGCTTTCATTTTCTCCCTCAGCCGAAATTTCTTTACATCCCTTTGTAGAGAAATCCAAAAATGCTCTACGTAAAAGACTCATAATTAGGATGCCAGTATTAAGAGACTCAGCGTTTCGAAACAATGAATTATACTAATTCTTTTTCTCATTGTGTCGGTACAATAAGACAGCCACATGGACAGCTTTAGGCAATGTTTGAATTCCTAAGATCAATGCAGGGGCCACGTAATCACAGTTTAATTTCTTTCTATATAAAGTTATATTATTTTAGTAATAAGATTATTTTAGTTTAGCAGATATAAGTTTCTTAGGTTAGGAGTCATAATTAGAAATGCTTTACAACGTAAAGAAGAGCCTCTTTGATTAATTTTAATAAGAAACAAGGGATTGTAGAACACACATAGCCAGAAGATATCATCTCGAAGACTACATTTATTTGTTCCTTGGCTTTGGGGAGGAAAAAAGGAAGGAAAAAAATAATAGCGAGGAGACTGCAGACACAGCCACACAGTTTGAAAATAAAAAGCAATGCCTCACTGCCGGCACCAATATGATAATCATTATTTGATTCTTATAGCAAAAGGTCACATCTTATATAATCCACTGATACTGATAACAGTCAGTAAACACAATGAGAGAGAAAGGAAAATAGAGAGTTAGAAAAAAAAAAACAGAAAAGTAAGAAAGAAAGAAGCCAAGAAAGGACAAACAAATGAGGAAAGGAAAGGAAAGGAAAGGAAAGGAAAGTTAAACAAACCATTAAAATGAAAGAAAGAAAGAAAGAAAGAAAGAAAGAAAGAAAGAAAGAAAGAAAGAAAGAAAGAAAGAAAGAAAGAAAGAAAGAAAGAAAGAAAGAAAGAAAGAAAGAAAAGAATAAACAAAAATTTTTTGAGCAGGTTTGGGTCCTGGGATTCAGGTGATTCTAGAAGATGCTCGGGAGCACAGAGAGTCAACGTGTAATGGAAGTGAATGGCTCAGCTTGAGGAGAACAGGGCAGAAGGATCTGATGAGAAACCCGGGTGTCCTTCATTGAGAAGCAGTGGGCAGCCAGACCATGCACTGTTAGGTTAGCATGGCAAAAAACAGCAGCAGCTCAAGGAGTCGGGCGGAAAATGAGATCTGAATGGGGTTACTGGTAGAGGGGGAGAAATTGTCAAGTGGATCATCCACAGCCATTAACACGGACAGAGAGCCAGCGAGCTGCCAGTGATTCAGAGAAAAAGAGGCTTTCTCCATCTTTTCTGTGTACATGCTTGTCTGTCCACATAATAGACAACAAGACAATGTGTGAAGATGCATATAAACTGACCGATTCCAATGAAGACAGCTTTGTATTCCTCCTTCAGCGAGAGAAGCGTCATTCCATCTTGGCCGAGTCCTCGGTCACAGACAATCTGAAATGGAGTTCAAACAAGCCTTATCAATAGAAGCAAGACCGCAGAAATGCTCCATGAAAGACCAGAAGCTCATCTGAAGGCATGTAAAACGAGGCCTGTTTGAGATTGCAGGAGGGCATCTCTGAATTCATCATATGGCAGCGGAAAAGGCAGTCGGAAAAGTCTCTGAAAAAAAAAAACAAGAAAGAAAGAAGCAACAAAACAAACAAGAAAGAAAGAAAGAAAGAAAGAAAGAAAGAAAGAAAGAAAGAAAGAAAGAAAGAAAGAAGCTCATTCAAAGGTCTGTAAAATCATGTCTTTTAGAGGTCTCAGGAGGGCATCCCTGATTCCTTCTTATGTTAGTGGAAAAACAAAAAGCCTGAGAAGGAGATGAGAGAAGAGAAAAAAGGAAATAGAAAAAGATCAGAAAAAGGAAGGACGGAAGAGAAATTAAGAGAAAGAATATGAAATAGAAGAGGAATGATGGAAAGGAGTAAGGAGGGAGTGAAGGAAGAATGGAAAAGAATGAGGGGTGGATGGTGGCAAGTTAGAAAGAAAAAAGGATGGACAGACAGAAGTAAGGAAGGAGCTTTCATGTTGGCATCTTCAAATATTTCTTGCCAATACAAGAAAAATCTCAAAAAAAGTCAAGAGAAGCCAGTTGCAAAGAAAAGACGAAAGGAAGGAAAAAAGAACAACTTGAGAAAGTAGCAAAGAAGAATGAAAAGAAAATAACAGAAGCCCAGTTGAAGGCCTGTAAAGCCATGTGTGTTTCACAGGAGGGCGTATCTGAATACTTCTTGTGTCAGCAGAAAAGACGTTGGAAAAGTGTCTTGTCCTCCTCCAGAGCCTTACATCCTCTCTCGCTCTCCCGAGTCTGTTTATAGGTACTGAGGGAACATGCAAATCTGTCATCTTACCCCACTCCCAATCATCCTCAGCTCTTCACCAACTGCGGAAAAAAGCATTTCCTGTGTAAAATGAATCCTGAGCAGGTGTGCCGGATGACGACTATTGATTGCCCTTTCCCGTAGCTGAAGCGTTCAGGAAACAAACAGACAAGCGTGTGCAGCCCTGAGGTGCTCGGCTGCCGCTGTCTGCCACCCATAATGCAACTTTTAATTGTTCTTTATTAATGCGGCTGACATTTGATCCTCCCTGAGACCTCTCGCCCTTCCTGGCTTTAAAAGGGGCAGGTGGGAGTGCATGGTGGCACAGAGGAGGGGTAGGATAGGGAGGTGTGATGGCTTTCATTACCTTCACTCCCAAGTCCTTCATCAAATCCACCTCGAACTGAACCACATCGTATGGCAAGCGGAACTGTGGGATCTCGGAAGAGCTAGAAATCAAGAGAGGAAAAAATGTAATGAAAAGAAAAGGAAAGAAAATAAGTCCTTAAGTGTTGGGAAAAGGATTGTTCCTGGAATTCTTTCTTATGTTATAGGTCCTTTAGTCTTCTACATGCCAACACAGTCTTGCTTCTACTACAAGAGACTGCTTCGACTACTGCTGGGATTTGAGTTGCATTGGATATTCAAGACCCCCCATATGCAATCGACATGCTGGTTAAACTAAACAGCGGTGGAGATACAACAGTGTGTAATTGATAACCTTATCCCAACTCGGCATTTGAAAGATGAATATTCCCAATTACAGAGACCATTCATTAATTATTCTGACCTTCTACAATGTGCCCCATATTGATTGTGGCTGGCTGGATCAACAATGCCCTTTAGTGGACCATCTTAGATACAGGATGAGAATTCTGAGTATGAACCGTGGGTCAGAGTAATTACAGACCTCAGTCCTCCAATGAACCTCTGCTTCTCGAAAATGGTGATGTCGTCGTACCCCAAGCGGGCCAGGAAAGAGGCACAGCTTATGCTGGCGGGGCCGCAGCCGATCAAAGCTATTTTAGAGTGATAGCTCTCAGGAATCTGATGTGGAGGTGGGAGATCGGGATTACGTATCTGAGGAACTCCCATTTGTTTGAACACCTGCAAATACAGCAAAAGAAAGGCAAAGCATGTTAAGAATTGTACCTCCACAATTGGTTTTGGATTTGTTTGACTCTCGATTGACTATCTATCCATCCATCCTATCCATCCTTCAGTATCTTATCTACCTATCGATCAATTCATTAACCTATCCATGTATTTATGAATATATCTGTCTATCCTTGATCCATCCATCAACTTATATACTTATACAACTTATATAATCAATATACCTACCTATCAACCTATCTATCCATCCAATCACCCACCCAATCACCCACCCATCAATCCATCCATCCATCTATCTATTGATGTGTTTGTCCATCTGTCTATCTTCCTTCCATCCATCCATCCATCCATCCATCCATCTATCCGTCAATCATTATGCCATTCTGGCCGTTATTAGAGGAAGCTGGTGAAATATAGTCTTTATGGTGAAGTTGGGGTTAGTAGACCATCAGGACCCCAAGCATCACAATTGTGACCAGTTTTTCTGGTTCAAACACCACTCTCACATTAAGAGGCCACATTAAGTGATACTGTCTCTATTGAGAAACTGTCTTTGAAACACAACAAGCTTTGAGTGCCTGCCTGGATGCAGAGTCTAACATGCTCTTAATTTGCCTGATGAGAAAAAAAACATGACACACATGAACACATAAATCATGTAGCAATTTGATTCATCGCTTCACTATTAAAAGCCAAAGCAAAAGCCCACTCAGAGGCGCTAAAACAAAAGCGACACAAAGAACTCATTCAGCTCCTAAGAACAGGAACCAAATGAGAAGACAAAGAAAAAGGAATTACAAAAACTCATTCATTGCGCCAGAGTTCTTAACGCAGATGAAGACATCAACATAAAGATAGTTAGCAGATACATAAAAAACACAGCAAGTTATCCAAACAGGCATTAATGAGGAGCCTGTGGCGGTATATCCATTACGAGTAGTAAAATAGGAGGGCTGATGCTTTGTCTTCCTAATAAGATTAGCCAGATCCATATGTAAAAGCCTGCATTGTTAATGCAATATTATGCCTGAACAGGCAACAATATAGGTGATATTAATATAGTTATTCATGAGTTTCATGGACTGTGAAGACCAAATTGCCACATGACAATGCATTTTTAATAATCCCTGAGAGCAGTTTATAGACTCTTCTTTTATTGCAGTTTGAATGAAACAAACAATGCAGCAGTTCAAAGCACAATCTCATCTCTTGACAGATCAGTATGGCTACATTTAAATTTGAATGATGAACTACACCTGAAAAACCATGTGGCAGTGGGCCAAACATCATATTAGGTAAAAGGTATGGGGAAACATTAGCCCCACAGACATGCAAACAACTTTCATCAGATCAGAAGAAATAAAGGGAATTAAAAAAAAAACAAAACATCCAAACATAATTCTATGACACATGCTTAGATATAACTAGATATAACGGTAGAAAAATCTAACCAATGAGAATATAGGTATAAATATAATATTTTATCAAAATAAATAACTAGGGATGCACCAATATTACAATAAAAAAAAACAATAAGTAGATTATGATGATGTTGATGATAATAATATATTTTACATATTAAAGTATTTTTTCTAAATTATAAATAGTTATTGTAAATGTATAAATTGTAATGATTTTTTATTCAATTAATCTTTTTTGTTAAAATGAATGCTGCTTTTGTTGACCGTAACAGGCTTCTTTTTAAAAAAAAAAATTATGTAATTATTAAAACTTTGACCAGTTATTTTGGGATTGCTGAAAACTTCATTTAACAGTGTTATTAAATTATAAAAAAATTCTGATTAAGTTATTTTTAACTTTATTTTTAAGTTATTTATACATTTCTTATATCACTGATGACAAATCCCCAGAAATAAGTGGTCTAAATTACCTATAAATCACATAACCAAACCTGATGGCAAATAGATACTCAAAACTGGCAGTGTTGGCATGTGAGTGGGAGTTAGTCAAATTCCTCTAAAGATGCTAATGTGCTCGGCCACCTCTGGACACCAGCGCTGCGTTTCCTCTGTAATTGAAAAGAGACACCAAGTTATCTGTGATTGCAGGCCGACTACAGGAGCAGCCACTGAATGACGGTGGGCCGTGATAGGCCCTTTTTCTCGGGTTATCTAATTATCGGCTCGATAACCAGACTGACCTCTCACATTTAAGGAGAGAGGAGCTGCCACCTAGACAGAGATGTCTAATAAGTCACAGCAGAGGTGGGTGGCACAAGAGAGAGAGGCTGCTTTTGTAATTGCTCTTCTTATCCTTCATGAAGTAATGAAACTTAACATGCCAAAGCGCTTCCTTTTTTTAGCCTGTGGTGATTGTGTGGAACAGGTGGGGTCGGGTTACAAAGGTGGGCGGAAATGAACTGTCGTCCTCGCCGTTTCCCCCTTCTAGAAGTCTGTTAAGAAACACGCTCGCCCGAAAACCTGTTAGAATTGCAAACAAATTGCTTAAGGTAAAGAAAAACAAAGCCTCCGGCAACACTGAAATGCAGCCAGCTAAACTTATTCATGTCAGCGGGCATGTTTTTAAATTGCATTTGTAGTGCGTGCTTGCTTATATACATTCTGAAAAAAAAAAACCCCGAAGCTTTAAAAGGGCACAAAGGTAAGAGCAGAAACATTTATGCTGCTTTCGCATCTAAATAATGAACCTTCGAGTTATTTTCGCGCTAAATGGGTTTGCATTAATTTGAACATGTTTACAGTGCTGGGAGAAGAAAAAAAATACAATGATAATATTATATTATTAATGAAATATGAAAACAGCAAGCTTACAATCATCATGTTGTAGTCCATTATCATGTTATATAACGATTCTATGCTATATCCTATACTATTTTTATACCATTTAAGTTAGAAATAAAATATTAAAAACTAAAATTGATCACTTTAATCAAGCAATTTACAGTCTAAAAAAATACAAGCTCATTTAAATATTATATAAGTGTCTTTAGATTAACCTTTTAAGACAAAATAAATATAAAAATAGGGTAAACGACCCCCAAAACTGCTCAAATAAACATGCAATACTGGCTATACAGTATAATACAGCCTAATAAAAACCGTCTTATACAAAAACAATAAATAAATCTCTAGTCCAATAATTATGGAAGCATGTTTCAGCTACAGGATAAAAAAAATTATTTTAACAACTTTTTTTTAAATCAAGTTTATATCTCACAGTCTAACAGTTATAAATGCACAATTGCAAGTAAATAAACTTTTTTGTCTCAGAATTGAGTTTTATCTTATATTCTAAGAAAAAAAGTTAAAATTGTGAGGTATAAAGGTGCGATTTTTAATTTTAACCCAAAGCAGAAACATGCTCCCGTAGACAAATCACATTGTGCATCCATATTATAAAGCTATGTATCTGAACAAAGGGTGTATGTGCGTTTGCGGTGACGTGCACAGCATCTATGTGAACAGGTGTTTCGTGTGTTTTAGCAAGCCTAGAACACTGCACTGACCATCAACCTTCACCAGCTACAGAAAACTCCCACTTAGCCATTCACACAATCATGGGTCAAGTCGAGCAATCAAACCCACGCACTTTCATTTCTATTTAATTACCATCTACCGCACAGCTGTGTACCGCCTGCAAAGCAAAACATAAACACATAAACGAATTAATGAATAACACACCTGAAGTTTACATCGTTTCGACGCACAAAAACAACACGGCTAATCAAATTCTATGTATTTAGGTTTGCTAGCGCGTGCTCCTGTTTTTTAGTCACTTCCTCTAATCATGAAATGCAGATCACCGTCTTGCGTTTTAGTCACTGACTATCTGCTGCTCCCTTTGGTTTCTGCATCTTGCGTGACTGACACGAGGCGAGTTATTCCCCGGAGTCAGCTCACCAGTGTCGTGTCAGAGGACCGGGCCGCTGAGACGAACCTCGGCTGTGGCAGCGGAGAGTGTCACACATCATGAGTTCATACCGCTGCCGACTAGAGCTGAGAGACTTCATTAACACTGGCATGCAACGCAACCTCTTCGTGACAGCATATGGAATCCAACCAAACATGAATACACTCTTTTCCAACAGGTTAACTGCGCTAAAACAAGAGGGGTCTTATGATTTTTAGGTATATGAAACCTTAAGCATTTAGAGTTGCTAGGTTATTTTATTTTTTGCTAATTTCTCCTCGTGTGCAGTCTAAGGCCCGTGGCATACGTGGATTCTCGCTGAGGTAAGCCGCTAAAAATGATAATAGAAATTCCTAATACGGAAATTTAAAAAGGTGCTATTTTTCTCTCTGCAAACCTCAAATGTACTTTTCAAAGCATTTGGATTGGTTGTTGAATTGTGATGCTCATGTGGACAATGCGGGTTCCAATTGGACATCTAACATGGCCTAGTTATTTCTTGTTACCATCTATTGTGTACGTCCAAAAAAAAAAGCAATAAAGTCTCACCTCTGTGGCAAACTGCTGCAGTCCCCCGATGTTGATTGGACCTTCCTCGGACGCGTATAAGTTGCACCCCCCGACGCACAGGTCTGAGGTGGGACACACCATCCCACAGGTCAAACCCAGCGGGTTGTCTGAGAGAATGGTCCGAGCGGCTCCGTAATAATTCTGTGAATATTCAACACAAAGATGTCTTACAAAGCCTAGCGAGCTACACATATAGATCTATCATTTTTTAGGAATGATTTATTATATTTATTTATATTTATTAGGCCAAATTTTTTTTGTATTTGCATATACATACAAAAAAATAAATAATAATAAAAAAAATTAAAGGAAAATGTAACTTGCTTAACAACTCAAATTTGTATTTTTCTTACACTCACCTAGGCTGCATTTATTTGATCAAAAATACAGCAAAAAGTGAAATATGTAATATAAATACAGTTTAATGTAATTTATGTAATGTAATGTCATTCATGTCATTTAAAAAAAAAAAAAAAACTGAACAACTTAGATATGTACTTATAGTATTACGTGAAATACACATTGATCTTTTTTTTTCAGGATCGTTTGAATAATAAAAAGTTTAAAAGAAAATAATTTACTTGAAATACATTTTTTTTGTAACATTATATATCTTTGTTGTCACTTAAAAAAAACTAAAAAATGGCTGAAAATAAAATAAAATGTATTTTCTATGTACATTTTTGAAAAATTTTATTTTTCAATGTATTATTCTATTTTCTTTTATTTATATATACATGCAGTATGTATATTTTATTCACATCTCATTTTTATTATCTGTGTGTTGATGTGGTTGTGTACTGGAAGCTTGTGACACAAAAACAAATTCCTTGTGTGTGCAAACATCCTTGGCAATAAAGCTCCTTCTTACTTCCCGAAAAAGCCAACAAAGGCAACATGCGGCATCTTGCAATAACAGTTTTCAGTTATCGATGCCATTCTATCCAGCCATGATTCCTTCATTTTATTCTGTGAGCAAAAGTCCAACAACAGGGAACATACAGTGCATAGTATTTACTGAAGCTGGTCATGAAATCACAATAATATCTCCCTGACCCATTCCATCTGAAATAAAGCGGCTTTCATTAGACTGCTGAAATAAGTGAAGTCACACTTTTTAAAAGCACTGTTCACTTCTATTAGTTAAACATACGGCCCACAAAGGTGTCCAGTCCAACCCGCATGACGATTTGAAAATAATCTAAAATAATAAATCAATTTTTATTTTGAAAATTAAATAAATATTGGCTACAATTAATTGATTTGATACAACAGCTCAAAAAGCAAGATGCTAGTATTAAGTGTGTCACATACATTGTAGTCAAAATGCTGTATGTTTATATCTGTTTTGGCAAGAAAACGTCAAAGACCAATTGTGCGTCTCCGATCAGCGCTGTGTATTTTGTTACTGAATTAATCTGTGTTTTTTTTTTTATCACGTCAATGATTTAGTGCCATTCATGACGGCAATCGCTAGCTTCGTTTCTAACGAATCAGCTGTTTTGAAAAAAAATCTTTTTAATGAATTAGTCGATGAGTCACTCATTTAGAAGGGCATTTGCTGCCACCTAATTTTAGTGTTATTTATTGATCCATAACAGCCTTACAGTAAACCAACCAAGGTGTCAAAAACACACTATGCAAAATAAAGTAATTTTCGCTATCAAAAATATATCAATGGAAAATTATATCTTATATTGTAGATTGTAGGCTATGGTTAATATTAATGTAATTGTGAGCAAAGGGTTTCAAAGGTGGTAGGGTTTAACAAAAGATAATCCGACCCTCTATACAAGCATCCAATACTGACATTGAAGACAAACTTTGAGCAAACTCTTTTTATTCTCTTCCTTCCTTTTTTTGTCTAACAGGCCTATTCTGACAGTAATCACCCCCCCCTGACTGACACGTGTCTAAGTTTTCAAAAAAAGCAGTCGAGATCTCTCTTCTTCAGACAGCCTTGAATTAAGGCCAGAACGCTTCAATGGCACTCGCTAAACTCGCAGAATGCGCGGTATGACGGAAACCTTGACAGAACAACGGCGCGGCATAGAAAACAACACAGTGTTCTCAGCGACACGCATTAAAGCTATTCTGCAAATGCTTTATTCAAATGCTGATTGTATAAGTCAGTTTTCCTGCTTCGAATGAATGGCTGATATTCAAACGCATAGTTGCGATGCATCCATAAGCCCTGCACTGTAGTACAGCTTTAAAACGCTCCCTCAAAAGTCAAACAAATGAGCACAAAAACTCATTATTCCTCACGAATTATTCACGGCATCCAACAGCAGATCTCTTATTAAAAGCATAACTCAAAGTTCACCGCGGTTCAGTCTCGTTCTGCATCGGCTATGGTTGTCACAATTATGTCTGTTATAAAGGCACTGACGAAGAGCTGAGGTCTGACATCTTGTGCGATGTTGGCTTGGGTTTTAGTAGATGGAGACCAGCCGGGACTAGCCAGTGCAAACATTTTTGTGTTTCTTAAAGGGTTAGTTCGCCCCGGAATGAAAACTCTGTCGTTAATTAGTCACCTCCATGTTGTTCCAAACCCGTAAGACCTTTGTTCATCTTCAACACAAATTAAGATAATTTTGATGAAATCTGAGAGCTATCTGACCCTCCATAGACAGCAACAAAACTGAAATCTTCCAGGTCCGGAAACGTAGTAAATACATTGTTGTGATACTCATTAAAATGACGGAAGACATAACTTGGGGGATGAATAATGGTTGAGTAAATAGTATTTTCTTTGTACAAAAAAAAGTAGTCTCGTAGCGTCAGAAAGATGAAGTTGAGACACTGATGCCCCATGGACTGTTTTACTTATGTATTTACTACGTTTCCAGACCTTGAACATTTCAGTCGTGTTGCTGTCTATGGAGGGTCTATGGCTCTCCAAACGTAAAAAAAAAAAATCTGCATTTACTACAACTCAATCCCATTTGAAGCAAAATAAGTTGAGAAGCACAGCTGTATAGAGCAAAGTATGAAAATACATACATGCAAATGTAGACTGAGACTGAGTTTCTTAATGTAATTAAACTTGTGATGAACTTTAGATAAAACAGCACGCATATATAAAATGTGACTTATGTAGCGGCATTTGAAATCCCTGGAGTCTGTTTGGAAAAAAATCTAATCAACCCAAGAGCACACTACAGATGAAAAGAAAGGGGGGAAAAAAGCAGAGCAAGAAAAAATATGACATTTCATATTCATACAATATGAAATGTAAACATTAATACCATAATAAAAATGCCTTCCTCTACAGAAATATATTTGATACGAAAGTTACATATCTTATATTAGGAACCTGTTGTACAACGTAAGGGAAATATGAAATGTGATGAGTTAGATAATAGTTCTTTCTGTTTGTTTTGCTGTTTGTTATTGGGCTGATGTGTCCCTGATCTTGTTGGCGTGCTATATCCGAGATGCTAAAAGAAACTATGGTATCCAGAAATAGTCGGCTATGAAATGAAAATCAAACTTTTGTGGCTTTTAGACTATGTCTGTTCGCCATATATATGCAAGTGTATTCTTAAACATTGTAGCTTTTAGTGGATATATGCATTTCACTACATAGAAAATGGACCAAAAATACAGATGACTCATCCGGTGCATGCAGGAGAATAATTGGACTTTCTGACCAATAAAACACTCTTGACAATGTCTCCTCTTCCTAATCTGACCTGCAACTGACTAGTAACAGATGCAAACTACAGTATGATGTAAACTACAGGCTATTAAAGCGAAATATAAAATATATATATATATATATATATATATATATATACACCTGTAACATTTCTTATTTTAATTTAGTTCAACTTGATCTACTAAATACTTGATCTAAAACTAAAGTAAAAACGAATAAAAATATATCTTTAAAAAATACAAAAGGCAAAAACACCAAACAAAGATAATAAAAGATAAAGATATTAATTAATAACAACACTTTAAATATTAACAGTCTCTCAATAATACGCCATTAACACATCATTGCCAGAAAGTTGTTTCGAAACAAAGCGAGGTCTCACATTTTGAAGCAACATCACAGAGTGAATCCCATACTCCAACTGAGCACAATGAGACCAGAGACATTTATTAAGCAAGTCAACGAGCGGATACACAACATACCTTGTTTGCAATACTGGTAATGAAGGCCTTTATGTTCAGATTGGTCGGGCAGCTTTTCTGACACGGTGCATCTGCGCACTTCAAACATCTGTAAGACAACGAGACCGTGCTTGAATTAGCCCACATGCAATGCAAAGTATAGTTATTTACAGTAAGAACAGAGAACTTTGTGCAGCCGCCCCACTGGAACGGTACATTCCAGCCAATTACAACACTCTACGGCACCCAGAGGAAATCAATCCCCAGCTTTTGTGCCGGAGGACTTTTCTCCCAGCAACTACATCTCAAAAGACGCCATATTGATGACACACCGGTTTTGAATGACAAATAGGATAATTTGGAGCCGCCCAATTAAATATTCATGCCCAATCAGAATGTATGTGGTACGTTTGGCCCCTGGATGTGAATGGCGTGTGACAGGAGGCAGTCGACTGGGGCTGCTGGAAATGAAGGGAAAGAGGGAGGGCTGCCGTACTGTAGCTCGCGATCATTATTTCGCATTTTATAAACACACAGCTGTTTAAAAATTCACCACGCTAATGACTTCAGATGATGTATCAGTAATTTGGAAGAGCGCTTTTTCCTTTACGACGAGCGCAAAGGGGGGGGGGGCCGTACGGCTGGAACAGAGCAAGGACGAGGAGACGTGGAGACAAGGGAGGAAAAAAAAGAAAAAGACTCCCCGTCGCCTTCGATGTGAAACGAGTAACTCGTGCCGCGGACGCGGACGCAAAAAGTGCGCAAAACGCAGCGGTGAGAGCGGAGCAAACACTCAAGTAACACCTGCACGTTTAGATTCACACGCAGCTGGATGCCCATAATAATCCCGTCTCACAATTCTCAAAGCTCGCCACGGACTAGAGTGCACGAGGCTGCCATTAATACCACTTACCGGGGTGACAGTGGGGTAATTACTGTAGTGTGGTGGCCAGGTACCGGCGCCACAAAGGACCACACGGCGCTTTTAGAAACCAGGGTGGCTGATCATAATGTGACATCAGTTCTGACCCGCTTTTCTTTATTTGATCATAAATTATCCTTAGCCTAAAGGATTAGGGATATTGCAGGAGTCTTGGCCCGGGAGAGGGTCTGGAGTGGGCTTTGACGCCAAGATGAAGGCTAATCTCGGAGGATGCTGGGCCTATCGCACTTCTGATCTGCGCCGAGATGATTAATACAGAGAGGGGACACCGAGCAGCTGCGGGAAGACATAAAGCCACGCTCGCATAAATATCTCTCTCGCTGGCGTTCCTCTCCGCTTATTGTGAAGGAAAAAGCACTCTTCCAAATCAGCGATATATCATCTGTTATGATCATCGGCGTGTGTATCTTACAAAATATGCGTGTAGAACATGAAACGGTGCAGTGGTTCATATTCGGCTTCCTGTACGATGAATACATTAGCGCAAATGTATTAAAGCTCTGGCTCTTTGAAAATGCAATAGTCCTATATAATGTAGACATACTGGAAAGTAAAAATAACAATAGACTGGTCATTAATTAATTAACATACAAGTAATTACGACTAGTATTAGGTTGATATATCACCCAGGCCAATTAACCAAATGAAATATTTTGCTGAATAAAAACAACATGTATTTATTAATATAAATCTTTGGATTTGCATGACAAAGTTTAATAAAAAAAACTTAAATGTGTCTTCATAATTGTTCAACTAAATTTAGCATTTTAGTATTTAACCACTTTTTCACATTTTTGTTTTTCATAACCACAGCAACAGTTAACATATTAGAATAGAATTTCTTAAGCAACTGTTAAAATATAGTTTTATTATTTATTCCTGTGATGCAAAGCATAATTTCACCAGTGTTAAGTGTCACGTGATCCATTAGGTGTCAATGTGACGATTTGGTGCTTAAGAACATTTTTGAAGAATCCGTGGTACATTTAGTTTTTTCAGGATTATTTATTTGTTTGTTTATTTATTGATTTATTTTGATGAGCAGAAATAAAGAGAACAGCTTTTACTGTTCTCTAGTAAAAACCTGTTAAAAAACATCACTTTTGACCATTGTAGGGCATTTAAAATCAGAGCGTTAAATTCGCCGAAGTCCTTTTAAAATCAAGTCGGTCATTGCGCGTATTCGTTATCCTAAAAAACTCATGCTAAGAAACCTTGCGCACTGAGTTCAATGCGTATTAATGAATCTGTTGTGGAAAAATCGCAAATGGAGTCTTCAAACAGCGAGGATGAATTTGTTGTTTTTTATAAAAAGAAAAAGAAAAGAAATATTGGTAAATATAGAGAGGAAGTGAGTCCCCCCTCCTTGTTAAGGAGCAGCGGTATCATCAAGGACAGTTCAAAGTTTACTTCAGGATGTCAGTGGCTCAGCTTGATGCTTTGCTAGCGATATTAAAGCCACAAATTAAAAAGAAGACCACCGATTTCTGTGAGATCAGTGTGTAAGGATTTTTACAGTGCACTGAGCTGGATATTGCCATTTTTCTGTGTACGGTGGATCTAAATCATAAAAATAGCTCTTAAAATGCTTGCTATGTTTGCGAGTAATGCAGAAAATCGAACCTGAACGTTTCTGACGTAGTGCGCAAACGTGATTGACACAACATGAGTTCGAATTTAAATTCCAATATGCGGATATTTCGCAAGAATATTTTGGTTGCAAGATAATCAGCGAAGAGCTCATTGCCACACCTGGTTGTATCAGAAAATGTTTCAAGTGCCTTGAAAAAACGTGAGTAACGTGATCCAAATTTTTCGCTATTCTGCTCTTAGGGACACCAACACTGACCTCTAGTTATAACAACACGTATATAGAAACCAGAACTTATTCAGTAGGCTTGTCTTAATAAGAGACATTAAGTACGCCAGTCTTCAGCGATTGGCCGATCACAACAAAGGTCATTTGCATAAAGAAGCCTGAAAGGTACAGCAACAAAATCCGGCTTGTTTATTAGGGTCAAAGAGAAGGTGAAAAACGGCCATGCAAAACTAAACGATGGCTATTTCGGCGCAAAAAACCTTGACTAATATTCCAAGCGGACTTCTGAGGAAAAACAAAGTGCTACAAAATTCGAAGCCGACACACACGGCCCGAGAAACAGCTGTTCCATGGCAGGTCGAAATGTATAAACACATTCATAAAGATGAGACCCAACAGATCAAAATGAGAATCTGTGAGAGGGGCACCTTCAGTTGATTGCTGAGCGTTTTTGTCTCTCTTTTCAAAAACTGTAGCTCGGGGGAGAAAAAAAAAGAGGGCGAAAACGGAAAAAAGTGAGAATAAAATAACCCATTCCCTCCTCTGACACGCCGGGGCTCCGCTCCACGGCTGTGGACAGGAATACCATTGTCTTTTTTCTCCTCCCAAGGTAACATTAAAGACACGGCACATCCAGACACATTTTAGACCCTCATCCGTCTCCCCTGGCCAGCAGCCCAAGTGCTTAGCAAATGTCAACAGAAAATAATGCACACACGAAGGCAATCTTATTTGTTCAAGAATTGCTCTAGGTCACAGCAATTCAGCTGGGCTTTGAGAGCAGCGCTCAGGAAAAGACTGCCTTGCAGTGCAGTGCATTAGATACAGTGCCGGGGCTTTTCTGAGCTGTAACGCAATCAAATGCATACACATTTTTTCCTTTCTTCCATCCCGCTTTTTTTTATTACCCTCCCTCCCAAAAACAAATAAATAAATAAAATAATCCAGTGCGTTCAAATGAAAGGAGCTGTTGATTAGCGGACCACTGCAAGCTGATTTATTCTCCCCCGTTCTCTCTCTGCTTCCTACCTTATCGTTTCACTTGAGTAATAATCTAGCGTTTGAATGTTTTTCCGTGATGAGTGTATTATGGGGTTCTAGAATGTGCAGAAAGCTAATCTCCCAATTCATTGTTTTCATTATATCTCAACCAAAATGAACCCGTGACGGGAAAAGTACAATTCAATAAAAACCTAGGCCTCCCAGGATTTGCCATTTTAATGATTGCTTACCTTTATGAATTAGTTGTCTCCACAAATTCAGCTCTTCACTTTTTCTTGGAGAAACTAATAATTCTGTTCATAATCTTGGGGTTGCGGCAAATTGTATCTTCTTTTAATCACGGGGTGTTTTAGGAATACGACGAAGGGGTTTAAAAAAGCCCAGATGAATGCTGCAGTAAAAGCATCAAGGGTTGGAAAAAAATTAAATGCACACAAAGAGCCCAAAGCTAGCTATAGAAATACACTGATTAAGAAACGTCAAGAAAGATTAACAAAAAGGCCGGAGCTGTGGCATTATGGGTAGTTCATGTATGGATGATGGCATTTGCTTGGCCTGTGTCATGACAACATATTGCCCCATAAATTAAAGTAAAATAAAAATACAATAAAATAAATAAAAATAATTATATATAAATAT
Source organism: Puntigrus tetrazona (assembly GCF_018831695.1). NCBI lineage: Eukaryota > Metazoa > Chordata > Actinopteri > Cypriniformes > Cyprinidae > Puntigrus > Puntigrus tetrazona. Next base: position 735,892 of record NC_056722.1, on the reverse strand, counting down.
ATATATATATATATATATATATATATATATATATATATATATATATATATATATATATATATATAATGTGTTTAATAAAAAAATATATATATATATATATATATATATATATATATATATATATATATATATAATGTGTTTCAACCCACACATTTACATCTTTTATGCCCTCCATTTCCTCAATGCTATTAAATAAAATTAGCATACATTCCAAATGTAAAATTAAATTACATACTTCAGCAAAGCCAACATGGAATACAAATATATCATATTTACTTTCATAATATTTTCCTTGATTTGTATTGTTTAAAAGTTTTTTATTTAAAAGTTGTAATTTAAAAAATGACAAAATTTGTTTTACAATTATATATATATTATATTTTATTAAATATATTACATTATATTATATACAACCTGTATAGTGAAAGTTGAACTTGACATTGTTATCCTCTAATGTTAAAATGTCCTTCCGGTGTAACCCCAATCTAGGTTACAATCATTTGAACTACACTGAAAAACCTTTGTCACAGTAAGTCGAATGATAATATGATGAGATCGACCCGTTCCGTTTTATTCTGAATTGTGTTTTAGTGCTTTGTTAACTCTCATCCATGGCACAGGCTGTGCTGAACACACGCGTATGCGCTGTTGAGTCTTGCCCGATAGACGCAGCTGTGTCAGTCTGCTCGGGCATCTGGATGCAAGTTTAATGATGTCAGCGGTGCAGCTCGGCTGGGGACAGGTGGGAAGAGAGCGCCAGGTGAGGTGAGATTACTCTGTGCGCTGAGGGTTAGGACAGCGGCCGTCAGAACTGTCAAAACCACCCGGCCTGGGTCTGTCTGGGATCAGGGGGATAACCAACAGCTGCAAACACAGCAGACTGAAAAATGAAGAGCCAGAGACCTGCATGGCTCTGGTTGTGTGTGCGTGTGCGCGCCGATCTCCGCCTGAAGGATCGTATGCATTTGATTGACACATCACTCAAAGCTGTCAAGCGTAGATCACGTTCATAGATGTGACATTCCTAATCCAGCTGTAGCTGATCTAACTATAAAAATGTCGGTTCAGATGGCGAGTGCACAAACCGCAAACTAATTTCAAGGGTGCTACCATCGGTCAGAAATCCAGTTTTGAGGTATTTAAAGTTTAAAAAAAGGAATCAACCGCGCGGCTACCATGGTAACGTATACGGCGGGAGAATGTAGGATCTGTCAAAGCGGACAAGTAAGGTTAAATGTACATGCCTGCTGCACAGTTTCACCTGTCATCTTAATTGCTTCGACACTTGTGGTTCTTTTAACCAATTAAAGCTGACTCCCGGATGGTCCGGTGAGAGCAGGCCTTTGCTCCGACGCTACGGCACGTTTGTATTTACGATTATCAAGATGCAACATGTAAATCTCTATAGCATACAAGTATGGATGGATCAGGATCGCGTGATACTGAAAAAAGAAAACAGTTCTTTAAAGTTTCAGCAAACGCACGCTAGCAGTGATAAATAGCTAAGCTTTCAAACACCTACTCCGAGGATATTTTTATTTCTCTAGTTAATTAAACATTAATCTACCTGATTTAAAAAAAGCGTGCAACATTTTCACTTCTTCACAAAATGATGTGTTTTTTAAATTGTGGGCGGTTGCGAGCACACCGAGATGAGTTCTGTTCGGATCAAATCACGCATCCTATGTTTAGCAATAGTTAAAATACTTTAAAATCTTATTAAAAAGTAAAAAAAGATAATACCTTAAAAAAACCTTAACGGGAGCTGCTAGAAAGTGAATGTTACCAACGCTTCACTTGCAGAAGATCACGAAGATCAGCCCACAAGTTTTTTGCGAGTAATCTCAACAGAATCTCACAACGAACGCAGCCGGTCTGACCTGAGATCAGGTGTGGAGCGGTGGTAATGAGCAGAAGCAACTGCTGAAGTGACCCACGCACTGATCAGGAAAAGAAAAGGAGAGAACGCGCGCAGCACACACACACACTCTTTTTTACACACTCACAAGACTGAAAAAAGGGACAAGAAGAGATCACGAAATTCTGTACTCAAACTAGAATTGTCAGCACTATTACTCAACATGCCACTAATCAACAAATCATTGTTTTACGAAATTCTACAATTATTTAAAAAACAAAATAGTGTATACAAGCACTGTATTTGTCCACTACCTTAATATGCCATCATTTTCAGCACTGCATGGCACAGAGTAAAGTGTTTACTCTTGTATATCTATCAAAATGACATTTCTAATATCAAATCTGGTAACATTCCAAAAATACGGCACAATTTGCCAGAATATTTTTTTTTTCTTAAAAGTAACATTCATTAAAAAAATAAATATATGTATAAAAAAAAATATTTCAGAGCCAAATAATTTATGCTAATACTAATGGTGCGTTGCAAGTGGTTTCAAGTGCTGTGTTATTGTTAACAAATCTATTAATAACAGTTTCAGTTTTGTTAATTAAAATAAAATATATTATAATTATTAGATGATAAACCTGAAAATAAACTGCAAAAACAAATTATATCTGAAGAATTAAATTGACTAAAACTAAAATGCATTATAATGGGTAATGCAGTTAGAAATTAGAACATGCTTCCTAACTGAAATAAGTTATTAAATGTAAAGCTAAATATAAATATTATAAAAATGAAGCTAAATATTAATATGATAAATATATCCCTAAATAATTAACAAATAAATAATTAACAAAACGATTAATAAAACTAATAATAAAAAAATGGAAATTATCAAATAAAAATTAAATACAAAATATTACTAAAAAGCCATAATAATAAATAAATATTTCTACAATATCACTTTTTATATAGGTGTTGCTAAAATATTGCAAGGTGGTTTGCTAGGAGTTAAAAGAGCCCGTCCTGAATTTTTTATGGCCTTTTCAAAAAAGCCTGTTTCATAATTTGCTGAATGAAAACCTCACATGTGGCTGCTTAGAAAAGTAATCTTTCCTCAATAAGCCTCATGACTTGAATTATCTTTCCCGATGATTGACACTGAAGTTTTGTACAGAAACATACAGTGATAAGTATGAGCAATAACAAAAGCGACACTCGTTTAAGCACTAACTGAAGGAAAACTCACCATAAGCTATTCAGAAAAATAAAAAAGAAACCGCAAAGGCCCTGATGTCATTTTGAAGGTGAATCTTCGGCCTTGATCTCTGCGCTTGAGGGGGTTGAATACATAAGCTCTCTCCCCTACAGTGGTGCATTGACAAAGGTCACTCAAAGTCCTCTCAAGGTCCGGACCATTTGAAATCCAATTGAAATTCATATATCTATTGGATGCGTGTGGGGATGCTTTAAGGGCAATGTTTACCCCCAGCCAAGTTCATCACTCTCTCCGGAGTGACAGAGGGGTTAACGACGCCCGGCGCGCGGCCCGCTGGACAATCAGAGCAAATCAGCGCGCAGACGGATGACGGCCGTTACATCCGTGTGAGTCATAAGCTTGCATTTAGGGAACGGGTGGCCATCCCTCAGCGCAGTGACAGTCCGGATGCAGCTTCGCTGACTGATCAGGCACCAGAAAGACAGACAGCGCTTTGAATAATAGGGAGCGCTACGGAGAGCGAGGCAGGAGGCATGAGCGAGCATTCATTAGCCCCTTCACTAATGCTGCGACTGGACACCGAACCCCCGACCTTCGCTGTGACCTCTAAGATCACCTCCACAGCTGCGGACGGGCCTCCACCACCTGGAGTCGCTCAGCGGGTCTGGGAATCGGAGCCTGGGGCTTGAAAAAGGATCCACATAAAAGATCTTGCTTGCTTAGTTAACAGGTGATTGCCTACAGCGCCTTTCGCTCGTTCTCACTGAGATCACAGACGCGCTCCGCAGGAAGGTGCCATCTTGACAGGAAAAGGAAATAGGCAAACGGCGAACTTCTGGGGAATACTTTGCTTAATAAAACAGACAAAATGTAGATGTATGTTTCTTTTATGTTCTCAATTCTCAGATAATTTTGTCTTTCCTGTCATACAAAATGTAACTGGATTTTTTACAAATATGAAATGTATGATTTTCTTTTTTATTATTCATTTTATTTGCCATGTGGACTACCTATCATTGTGAAGTCAGTAAGATATTTATTATTAATTGTTTTATCCAGCAATGAAAAATTGCATTAGTCAAACATGACAGTATAAACTTTTATATTGTAGAAAAAATATATATTATATTATATACACAATTATATATATATATATATATATATATATATATATATATATATATATATATATATATATATATATATATATATATATATATATATATATATATATATATATATATATATATGCTGTTTAAAGCTATTCATCTTATATCATCTCAATTTGATTCATCAGATAATCCTCATATTTTCCAAAACAATTAAATAAGTTTAATAAAACAACAGCACAACTGTTTTCAACATGTTGATAATAACAAGAAATTTTATTATGCTAGCCCTATATGCTTACGATTTAACCGTTTCATATTTTTTAAGCTGTCGCTTGCCTTTTAGAGTTCATAAGCTGTTAAATCAAAGGTAAATCAAATTAGCATACTAAAATGATTACATCATGTGACATTAAAGACAGGGGGAAAAAAAGCTAAAAAGTCACAGCAGGAGTGAATTAGATTTTAAAAATATAGTACACTTATTTGAAATTGTAACAATATTTCACAGTTTTTTGATCGAATAAATTCAGATTTTGTCGATGTGCATAATGCATGGAAACAACTCAGTTCAAGATTAAATTCAGCCCTTAATTTTACCCAGCAAAAGAAAGTTGAGCAAATCAGGTGTGCCACAGCAGAGGAACAGTTAAGCTACGTTATATTACTTCCTTTAGCTTGGAGAGCGTAAGAAGAGGGTCTGCCGGTTTCCCATTTCTATCAGGAGATTAATGACATGATTGCCTAAATTTATTCTCCAGCACTTGTTTTTGGGCAAAAGGTTTATAGATATTCATTCTGAAGGTCTGCGGAGTGATTTGTGCAGCGTGAAATTGGTGAAGTGTAGCTAACCTTGTTAACTTCCTCAATTAAAGTCATGTCGCAGGCTTATTTCCGTGTGATTATACGCTGAACGCCCTGGAACAGGCGTAATTGAAGGAAGGAACCTTTTCCATCGGCACCAATCTGTGCTCACCTCTGCCACCCTGCCAGCCTAACACAGGGTCAGATATAAGCTTCCTATTTTTTTTTTTTTTTTTTTTTGCATTTCTAATCACACTCTCCTTTATTCTGTTTTTGTCTTGGTAATTAGCAGGTAAAATCGCATTTACTTCAGCCGACTGCGGTGGGCAGAAACGGCGAACAGCGTGACATCAGATAAATCCCATGAGATAAAAGCACACTTCAGTTTGATTTCACCTGCAAAAATAGCTTATGAAGTATATGAAGCAAGCGACAGCATCAAAAGTGATTAAAAGTTGAACATGTGAAGGACAACCGGGGTTAGTTGTCACACAAGGAAAAAAAGTGTAGGCACACGGATGCGAATGCATTTATATTTAAGAGCGTGTTTAAGCGCGCTCCCTTGTCATAACCTTTGCCATCGATCTAGCCAATTACCACAACCTGGCCATAATTCATAAGCCTGGCAACTAACGGACAATTTTCCATAAAGGGAATTTAATTAATTGCTATTTTGTTGCTGTTTGTGCATCCCTGATGATGTATTTATCTATGAGCCGCTTAAATATTGCTAGGAATTATGTTCATATACATGCAGTTCACTGTAATCCTCCTCGATCTCTTCTAATGAAGTTAAGCAGATTAGGGGAGATTTTTGCAACGCTCGCTGTGAGCACCGGATTCTGTCATCTCAACACACTCCTCAATAAATCTATTCTTGCACCGTGGATCAGTGAGATGAAAGTGGATGAGAAATTAATTTAATACTCTTATTATTTTTTAAATATACAGGACTTTAATAAAGTCACTTTAGAAGCTACTTTATATTCAAAGAAGTTGTAGGCTGTCAAGAAACGAACAATGATGAACAACCTGCAGCTATTTTAGTGACGATGAGGTCACGGCGCCGATTAGAGATTCCCGTCGCTGCATGACCTAAATTCTGTAAGTGCAAATGTTTGAATGAGTGCCACAAATGACTAGTTATTCTGGTCAATTGAATGCCACTGTCATCAAAAACCGAACAGGTAAACTGAATGTTCCTATATTAACTAAAACATTTACCACAAATGACTCAACTAGTCTTTAAACACTAAACAAGTCGACTAAATTCTGCTGTACGACCTACATTCATCTCAAACCAAAGAGGTCAACTAAACATGACTCTGTGACCCATGATCTTAAAACAGGTTGAGTAAATATCACTGTACAACCAAAAATACGTTTTTAGATAACTGCCGCAAATGACTGAACTAGACATCGCAAGCTAAACAGATTACAAAATCCCACCATACACGATTGAACTAGTCAGCTAAATGTTGTCGTATGACCAAAAGTCTTTATGCACTGCATGACAGAGCTAGTTATGACAAACTAAACAAATCAACTAAAAACCACTGTATAACAAAACAAACAGGTCAACTAAAAGCCACCTTATTATCTTAAGTTTTTAAGTGTCCAAAATCACCAAACTCTTTAGAAACATTAACAGGAACTAGTTATCACACGTCAAAGAAATTAACTAAATGCCACCATTGTAGTTAATGTTTCTGTTTGAGCACCATAAATGACCAAACTAGTCTTACGAAACAAATGTGTAAAGTCTTTAAACACTTTAAATGACAGAACTAGACATCCCAAACCAAAGAGGTTAACTAAATATTGTCACATGCCTACAAAGTATATTAATTCAATTGAAACGCTACCGTGTTATCTAAGGTTGTAGTTTAAGCAGCATATAAATGACAGAAGTAGTCTTACGAAATTAAATGTGCTCAACTAAATGTCGCCATATGATTTAAAGTATTTGTTTGAAATCGACAGAACTAGACATCCCAGTCTTGATTGTATGCATTATTGCGAACTAAACAGGTTAACTAAATTGATCTTAAGAACTACAAATAGGATAACGACATATCACGATCTAACAAATTAACTAAATGCCACAATGTTAAGCTATAAGATGCAGCCTTAAGAAACTAATAGGGTTAACTAAATGCCTTCATATGACCATCAAGTCTTTAAGCACTACACTGAGAAGTAAACACAAACCAATAAGCTCAACAATATATTGCTAGGCCTACAGTCTTAAAGCTGATTGAACCTGTTATCACAAACTAGGTTAACTACTTTTAAAGTGTAAGTAATGACTAACCAAACACAACCAGAAGATGACCTCTACATTAAATGTCAAGGCTTGAGTTACAGTATGTGTCAAAGTTGAATACTTAGTAATAATGGTTTGAACCCAAGTGTGAGAATGGTGCTACTGGAGCTGCCTTAGTACTAAAAAGCAAGAGACAATCATGTAGACTGTGGCCGATACGGTGCTCCTGAGAGTCAAATTAAACATTGACAGGTTAGCAGAGCACAGTTTGCTCCGGGTCGCCATATAGCTGATCTGGAGCCCTTAGGGAGGCCTTCTCCTCGCACAAATTAATACCTTCGAGAGGCTGACTGAACGGTGGCAATAAACTCATTTGTTCCCCAAATAATGAAGAATGACTCCCCACCACCACCACCAATCCCCCACGACCACCACCACTAGTACTTTAGTTCTCGCCACATCTGTGACTGTTGCCATGGTGACCTGGTCTTACCTCACCGCTTCCCGAAGTGCTCCACGCTCACTCAGAGTCGTGTGTTTGATGTCATCAAAATTGTTCTCTAGCTTCACGCAGCTCTGTGAGAGAGAGAGAGAGAGAGAAATGAGATGACAGAGGAGGTGCTGTTATGTGTTTGATGTTTGTGTGTGTGCGGTACATCTCATTGATTGGGGCTGTTACACAGGCTTTGAACATAATCCACTCAAACATCATCAGCGAGACTGTTCCTCCGCGCTCTCATGCAGATTGTACAGCACTGCCAGGGTTGTGCTGCGTGATTCATCAGATGTGACACAGCCAACTCCTGGGCTGCCACGAAATGTTGAGGCATTCTGGGGCTCGGACCGCAGTTGTCATGGCAATCGACCCTTCTCTAGCCCCTGACCCCTGAAGGGAGGTGAAGAGTTTGACTGAAACCTGCTGGTACGGACAAGCAGGTAATTACGAGGAGACACAATTTCTTCTCCTCAGTTCTTTGGACTTAGACCAAATTATAAAGTCAAGCTGCACTGACAAACAAGCATAAAAAAAGGAAAACAAAAAACAACCTTCACTTCCAACAATTGCCCTGATTCCTCCCCCAGTAGACTTGAGGGAAAGTGTTTTTTTTTCTCCTTTTTTATTTGTATTTTTTTTTATAATTATTATTATTATTATCAGCTTGCATTTTTAAACAAATTCCTGAAGTTTTAATCTGCAATCAATGCCTTACAATCAATTATTATTAGTAGCAGTATTTTATATATATATATATATATATATATATATATATATATATATATATATATATATATATATATATATATACGCATGATTATAATGATTATTATTTAAATTGTACCCTTCATACTTCTTGCTTAAACATTTTTATTTTTACATTTATTATTATTATTATTATTATTATACACGCACACAAACACACATTTAATGTCATTTAAAAATATATAATTATTCGTTGTAGTAGTAGTAACTTATATAGCACTCTTCATACATATTGATTGCACAATTATTATTATTATTATTATTGCTATTATCCTAATTATTTAAACAGCACCCATTGTAAATATTACTTGCATATATATTATTATAATTATTATTTATTGAAATAGCATAAACATTTGTAAATAAATGTATAATAAAAATAATAATAATTATTATTATTATTAGATTTAAAAAGCACCCTTCATCCTTGCACATTTATTATTATTATTATTATTATTATTATTATCATCATCAGCATTATAAAAAAAAAACCCATCAAGATCAATCAATCAGTTTAATTCACCATTGAGAAGTAAGCTGTCTACAGGATCAGCCCACGTCTTCCTATCTTATCTATACAGTACAGTTGGAAATTGACTTCGAGCTCAAGCCATGCATGACGGCTGAGAAAACATGTAATGCAATTTCACATGCAAACTTGACCGTGAATAATTTTTTTATTCATCCAGCTCTCAGGTGACAGTTGGTCCCCATTCAGAACTTGACAGCTCACATCAATCACAACCCTTGAAGAAGTGATTTCACTCAGTGGAACTAATCCATGGATTCCTCTACACAAAGAAAATCACGTGACAAATATAGCCTACAACAAGACTAGCAACAACAATTGCTAGTGATATAGGCCACACTTCATTTTAAGATCCAGTTCTTGCTATTAACAAACAATTAACTACAACTTCTGCTTCAATAAACTCCTAATTGGTGGCTTATTATTAGTTAGTAAGGCAAGGGTTAAGTTTAAGTATGGATGTAGAATATAGTCATGCAAAATATGTACTTTATAAGCAACCAAAATCTAATTAATAGGAACGTTAACAAGCATCTAGTGAGAATGGTCCTTATACTAAAGTGTTATTTTTTTATTTGACTGTATAAGGTCATGTGAATGTGTTAAGAAACTTGCAACTGAACAAAAACTATGCTTCAAAGAGCGTTCTGCTAATAATGACTTGACTGATGCAAACAGTGTTCGTATTTCTACTGTGTGAGTTTGTCAGCGCTGCCGCTTGAGTCTCATACAGTAGAGACGGTGGCAAAGCCAGCATTTGGTGATGCACGTGGCGGGCACAAAGAGTTTGGAATCTAATAACAGAGCGCGTTTGCCCATTCTGACTGACATTCAATTTACATGATTACAGACAAAGTGCAAGTCAGAGATTTTTTTAATTACATTTCCCTCCCTCATCTTTCCACGCTGCTCTCGTCTAACTGAGTGGCATTAACAAATGTTTTATTTTATGTTGCTCAAACAATAAAAACACAATGATATGGAAATTGATAATTATTGCACTGTCTGAGCTTGTGGGTGACAAGGAAATATTGCATCGGGAAGCAGAGATATTTGGGAAATAATGTGCGTGGGCACCGCATTCTCAAAGCGCTCTCTCTGCGAGCCAAAGTCTGTGATTTGAATAACTCAATAACGGCGCTCGCACACACATATATACGATTTACACTGCAAAAAAATCTAACTTCAGCTCCCTTGACAATCATGAGGGAAAAAGAATAGCAAATATTCATATGACAATCAATTTAAAGTGTTGGGATATGTTCAGCCTGAGAGTGAAATGCATGAGACCAAAGACCATTAGTGCCATACCATAATGCACCCATAACCTATAAATGTAAGAAAAATTCTAATACCATAATTTGACTATTAATTCTGCCTCGATGTAGAATAAGCTGAATTATTCAAGTCTACAAAATGCATCCAAAAATACACAACAAATATATAAAACTAGTGTTATAAGGTTTAAGGTCTCTAATTTATTTATTTTTTTAAGAATTTAACTTCATTACAAATATCAGGAAGGGCATTAAAATTATCAAAAGCTTTCTGTTTTAAATAAATGCCCTTTTTAACTTTCTATTAATCAAAATATCTTCAAATGCAACATTGTTTCCACATTTTATTAACAAATATATAGATTTTTATGCATATTAGAATGATTTCTGAAAAATCGTGTGACAAGTAACGATGCTGAAAAATGTGCTTTTCAATCTTTGTAATATATAACAAATATACAATAAATGTTATAAAAATATAGAATCAATTCAATGAATATATGAATAAATATATGAAAATAATGAATGGTCAATCAATTAAAAAAATTGACAATATTGTTTTACAATAATATTACTGTATTTTTTTCTAAAAATAAATGCAAAAACAAAACCAAAATAATAATTTACATGACTATTTTTAATAACTCTGAAATAATAAAAATCTTTACTAAAATGTTTTAGCTGTACTAAATGTCTTGAGCAGCTTTCTATTCACACACATGCACTTGTCATTCATATTCGAACTGTACGGCGAGCAGATTAACAGTCCTCGAGAGATTTAGAAACGTTTCTTTAGCATAAATGTGATTAATAAGACTCATTACATGTAGTGGTACGACACGCTTCTCATCAAATCTGTGATATGGTTTTTAAGGGATCCCTATCAATAATAGTCCTCAGCCAAAAAGCTTCAATAATGACTGCGTCTTCCCTCCCCTCAGACGGAAAAAAAGAAAAGACCCTAAAGACACTGACAAGACGACCAGCTGTATATGGAAATCTCATTAAAGAAAAAGCATGACAGAAAGCAGCCCGTCCCGAGTCTCAACCCATTCAGATGATTCCAGTGCTGTTGGTAGCGCACACACAGCCAGCTGAGCGGGCATAAAAAGCCCTTTGTGTTTTCCTTTATACATTAAGAAGCATGTAAAGCGCAAAAAAGGACTTATTAAGGGTTTCTATTAACATCAAACCCCAACATTGTAATCTCCTCCCCTTCGTCTGAATGGATTAGGCGGCGGATGCGGTGCTCTAATCCATGTAGTGGAGGCTAAGTCCTGTGAGGAAAAGGAGGAAAGTGTGGCATTATGGGATGGGTGGCATTGTGGGGGGGGGGGTGACATATGCATGTTCCTGCAGATAAAGCGCATTGATCACTGCACCCTTTTCTCACCCGAAACTCACATTCTAGCGCAGTAGGGCCGATATCGGCTAAGGCGCCGGCGATCGATAGCCGTGTTGATCTGTGGCGTGTAATTGTGCCAGGTAATTAGAGATGAGTGCTCACACACACTTTAAATCACTGCTTAAGACTAAAGCCTGCGCTAAAGTAACACATTGACCAGGCCATTGCATATCATTGGATGTTAGCCAGCTGGGGACACAATGTTCAAACGAAGTAATGAAACTGAACATAAAACTGTTAAGCAAGAGTTCACAGCCAATCAGAGCATATTTAAACGTTCTATACACTGTTACAAAGACCAATGTAAATTCAAAGTGGAATGGGGCTAACCAGCGCAACTCGTTATGTAGAGGTCATAGGTCACCTCCTATCAAAAACTGAAATAAATCTTACAGCAAAGCCCTTGTTTTAACGTGACAGCAACCGTTACAGATGTCAGTGTGACAAATATAGCCTCTGTATTAAAGAATTTCAGTTCATTTCAAGTCGGTGCCTGTTTTCAAGGAAAATTAGTCTTTTACAATGGTAGTGATTTACTGGGTGATCAGATTATGAGTGTTGGATATGGCTTTGGCAACTGTTACATACAAAAATAGAGAGAAGAGGTGTATTTCTTACATTAGACTTAAGTTACATAATAATAATAAGATCTGGATGGATGGTTGAATGGAATAACAGAATGATGATAGATAGATAGATAGATAGATAGATAGATAGATAGATAGATAGATAGATAGATAGATAGATAGATAGATAGATAGATAGATAGATAGATAGATAGATAGCAGTCTCCATTAGAGATCAGAATTCCTAAAAAGGATGCTTTTTTTAAGTAAAAACATAATTACTTTAAAAGCTTCAAAGAACCCTAATATCACTCAGAAAAAAACTTTTAGCTCTCAATTTGTGGTAATTTGTCCATAATTTATTCATCTAATGAGTGTGAGGTCCAGACTAGATTCAAGGAAGACGCAGGATGATTGGGCTACAAAGGAAAATCTATTTAAGATATTCAGTTTACACTCCATCTTCGGACCTCTGCGGTGACCCGGCGCGGAACAGGAATTATGAAAGCCAATTTGAATTATTTAACGAATTCCAGAAAGGATTCAAATTAAGTTTTTTCCTCTCCCTTCCTTCCCTTTCATCATGTCTCATTAAAGCAATTAGCTCTGATGCCTAATAAACTAGAAGCAGTCCCAACTATAAAGCCCCAGCCAATGACAGAGAACAGAGCTGAGTACTAGGAAGAAGGTCACAAGCCACAAGCCACAGTCATGCAGCAATCTGCGTGGTTACAGGGCCTTCCCATCATCCCGTGCCATGGGTAAAGGTAGTGCATAGTGTATAGTGAATTTGCTTCTAAGCTGATCAACAAGCTCACCAATGAGTCTGGTGCATTTACACTGAATAACATGAATGTACCTACTGAGACACTTGAAAAGCCACTCTCTTTTTGTGCCCATTGCTTTCTATCTTCCACCTCCTCCTTGTCTTGCCTAAAACCAGCGAGGAAAAAAAAACCACGAGCTTTTGCTTCTGGCAGATATACCTGCCCTTCACGGGACCTGGGGATCATAATACAATCTGGAGACTCATTAAATTGGATTAGACCGTACAGACAGATTATTAAAAGAAAACCATCAGTAAACAGTGGCGTTATCTGCAAAAAACAAGGGCACTTCAAGTGTGTTTCCACTTCTATCTCCGCAGCTGCTGCAAAACTCGGGACTTGTTTTTTGTTTGGTAGATTATCTCCAGCCTCAACCCGTGCTATTGAAGCAGAAAGACAAATATTGGTAAGGCTCCGGTCAGCTAATAGCGTCGACTCGAACCGTGTTCCCATACGAGACGTCGCCTGCAGGGAAGTGTAGCCAAATCTTCTCACCGACGGTGTGCTATGGGTGCCCTGAGGGGGAGGAGAGGAAGTGTGCGGGCACCTGAGCCCTGACGGACCGAGATAACGGCTGACTACATGCCACCATATTTTCTGGAGAACTCATTTGGAAACTATAGACACCCTGCACTCATGGATTCCCTGTAAAAACTACATTTACAGCCCCTCTGGCGTCCGGCACAATTCTGCAGGACAATTATGATGCCGCTTCCGGATGCTTACAAAAGTTATTTTAAGGATCACTAAAACGTTCATTGCTTTTTCTTTACGAAGAGGATAAATCCGTGGCAGACGATCCATACGGAAAATCACGAGCGGCTTCACAGACTCAGCGTTCTCCGAACCTCTGACATTTATTGGTGAATTGACTATGAGAAATGCATCGCATGAGAACACGGGCCGGCGAAAAGCATGCGGAGGCATTAACGTTGATTTTGCTGCGGATTTCGATATATGGCGCATAACACAACACAAACTTCCATTTCGTCTCTTGCCGCATACGTCAACATCAGACGCGTGCTCTGAAAACGTCATGCGTAAACACTACAGGTGAAAAGTTTGAAATAATTAAGATTTATAGTATTTTGTGGAAACCATGATACAGCACCATTCAAAAGAAAGAAAGAAATGGATGAGAGGAAATCAAATAAAGAATGAAAAAAGAGACTAATTGACAAAAGAAAGGAAGAATAGATGAACGAATGAATCAATCAATCAATCAATCAATCAATGAACGAAGAAGCCAATTAACAAAAAAAATGAAAGATGAGAAAATGAACCTATAAATAAAAGATTGATAGATGGATGGATGGATCTTTGTATAGATAAAGAAAGAGGGAAGGAAAGAGTAAAGGCAGGAAGAAAAGGATGAAATAAAATTTAAAATAAATAAGGATGAGAAACAAAAATAATTAACAAAAGAAAGAAAGTCTGAACTTTCAAAGAATTCAAAGGATCCAGAAAAAAATGGTTTCTACAAAAAATATTAAGGAGCAAAAACGGTATCATTGATAATAATAAGAAACATTATCAATACTAAAAATTAGGCACCAAAATAAAGAATACATCAGCACCAATTCAACATAATAGAATGGTTTCTGAAGGGACCACGTGACACCTTAATATCAATCTTTGCATCACACGAATAAACTACATAAAAAAAAACAAACATGTTATTTAAATTGTTCCAATACTTTAGAATATCAGTGTTTACTGTATTTATCTGACTTAATACAGTCTTGGTGACCATAAGAGACTCCTAAAAACTCCTAATCATCCCAAACTTCTGACCAGTAGTGTATTAGCACAAGCGTAGTGTGGCAAAAGCTACACATGTATACTCCTGATACAGTAAACTCACAAGCCATATGTTCAATCTATAGCACAGAGCCTTTATGAATTAAATCAGGCCTGCGATCCATCCCCATTGATTAGAATGATGAATTAGGCAGCTGTACTTAGCAACAGTGCTGTCAGCGGGGAGTAGATAATCTCCCTTACAAAACACCTCCATCTTGTTGTGTCTCCACATCAAACAAGCAGGAGGCTCAGTTGCCTTTAAAAGGACAGACGAGGCATAGCGGCCACCTGCCAAAAAACACAAACCCTTCCGTCGCACGCTGGTCTGGGGAGATATTCGTGAGACTTTGATGGCATGTGCCTGGAATCGTAAGATAATTACATTTGAGCGACTGTCTAAACGCGTGTGTGTTGGCGAGTGCAGCTCACGCGTTCTTGTCTTATGATGAAATACCTGCTCAGGGGAAGTCAACAGAGCTGCATGTGTGAGCCTGTGTTTAACTGGTGTGTTCATTTTTGTATTTTTATTTTTTAATACTCGTACATGCAGGACCTGAGCGTAGACGTTCGATATACATACATGTGCATTCTTGCAGTGCTGTTGTAACACACCTCAGGGCTCAAGGGGATGATAGCATTGCTTTGAAAAGGTTTAGACCACTTAACCAAACAATATCTTCGATGTTAATCTAGTTAGTTCAGCTGTAATCGCAACAAATCAACAAACATCTATCTATTTGTGCTGTGTAAAAATAAATACAATTTAAAAAAAATAAAAATAATTAAAAAAAATTACAGCTAAAAATATATATATACACATTCACATTTTACAATAGTTTTATAATATATAATAATCACATACAATAGTTTTATAATAATTATTAACTTAATTATTAACTTTTTTTTGTACCTTTTTAATTATTTATTTAGTATAAAAATGACCATGAATCATATGAATTAAAATGGGGGTATAAAAAAAGGTATTCAACACTCTGCTTGTCTAGACATGTTTCACATAAAAAAAAAATCAAATTTTGACATTCCTTATAACGGATTTATGTGACATTTGCTGCAGGTTTTATTATTGAAATTGATGTAAATTAAACATTAAAAGGTTGTGTTAATAAATGATGAACAAAAACAGAATTCTGACAATTTGCAAATTAGGTCTATTGTATTTATAAAAGGTTATAAATAATGGCTTTCAAATATAAAATGGTAATACAATGCCTATAATAAATAATTTATTTATGTAATTCATTTTAATTTTTGCAAATATATTGCAGCTACAGACACTGGTATTGATCACGACAATATACGTACTGGCAGCCTTGGTATTTTCACTCATAATATAATATGATATAATATAATATAATATACAATATTATATTAATTACATATTAAACAGAGTTTTGAGAGTTCTGAAGGTCTTAAGTGTGTCAGTTTAAGATGTTGAGTTTTTGCGGCTGTGGTGCCGAACGCAGCTGCCGATTCCTGAACAAGGCCAAACGAAAGGTTAAAAAGCATCCACTGAAAAAAGCTGAACAGATGCGTCCAGAGCCAGGAAACAGCCCATCTAAATCTGGAAACAACACTAAGTTCCTCTTTTCTCCGGCTGATTGGTCAGTGAAAGCCCTATTGAGGGCCAGGTGAAAAGATGAGGGTTGAGGGTGATGGAGGAGACGTACCTCACAGCCTTTCTCTGCGTTTCTTTTCCAGTGTTTTTTCTCCATTTTCTTGGTTGCGGTAGAGAGGAGAGCAGCGTGAGTCTGGACCCGAGGATTCAAGGCCAGGATACTCTGAATAGATGGAGAGAGAGAAATAGTCAAGGTGCGTTAAGGTAGCTTCATATTATGCATAACTTGAGATGCACAATGGCTTTTGCTTGTGTGTGTGTGTGCGTGTGTGTGTGTGTGTGTGTGTGTGTGTGTGTTTTGTGAGTCTGAACACTCCCACTCACATTCTTGTACTTGAACAAATGTGAATCTCGGCAAGGACATTTCCAGCGCTCTGGGAAAATAGCAGGCTTTAAGTTTCACAGCTGAACAATTAAGAGAGTTCTGAGGACGAATCAAAAGCATGCCAACAGGCTGTCTTTAAAGAATCAAGAGTGAGTTTAGCAGATGCTTGTCATTCCTAAACTAACGTGCCGCAGCATAGCTTCACACTGGAGAGATGCAGACAGCTGACCTTCAAACTCATTCACTTTCAAAATATGCAATTCTTCTGCAAAAACACGCACAAGCATTCACACAATGTCAGCTTCCCACGCAGCCGTGTATGTAACATTACCAAAGGATTTTAGAGAATTTCAAGAGGGTTATTTAGTTTTGATTGCAAGGCAGATTCACTGTTACTATTGCTAATAAATAGTATTAGTGATCTGAACAACCCTTATTCCCGAGAATTAAACTTCTATGTATGTATTATGTGTTAAACGTGGTGTAATTCTTACCGCAGAGTATGTGTTATTATACCTGACAGACAATAAAAAGCCAGGGTAAAGAAAAAAACACCCCCCAAACAACCCTAGCAACCGCGCTTAAAACAAACCAGAACATATAGACCAATCAAACACATCACTTGCAGCTGAGCGCGGCATAGTGGTGGCAGAAAAACACTCGTAACAAGTGAAGGAAACACGGAAAAATACAGGGAATAAGAGAAAACGGGTTTTTTTGCAAAGTCAGAGTTGACATCATTTTTATATAATATTGTCACAATAGACGTCATTTGAAGCTAAAAGCTTTTAATGCATACATTTAATGTAAACAATAGGTGAACATAATTTTGACATATGCAGCTCATAACGCACGTATTGAATCAGCCTTATAGTTACTGCATAAATATTATTCAAACCCATTACTTTATAATTAGTTTGACTCAATAATAGTGAGTTAATTACAGAGGAAAAAGAGGCAGAAGCGTGGGATATAAACTTATGAAACTGAGCCGAGTTGTTCAACGTCAGAATGTGAGCATAAAGTCAGAATTTCAAAATATAAACTCAAATTTACCATGACTGCTCCTTGAAAACTTACATTTTCTGCCACCAGATAGGCTCCACTCCCGAAAACATAATCACTGTTTGGTCTATAAGCAACTGTACAGCAACTCTACTTCAACATCCACATCAGCCTAACAACCTCAGCAACACAACAAGTGTTTAATATTTAGAATGTCACTTCGCAACACTATGGCAACTTCTAAAAAACGCTTGCTAAAAAAACCCTGGCAACCAACCTAACGATGCCACAGCTGCCAACCACAACCCAACTGCAAAACAACACGCAACCATTTACATCACCATGGCAACCGCCTATCAACAACCTCGCAACATGTTAAATAACCAATCACAACACATTAGCACCTGCATAGCAACACTATTCAAACGCTCAGTAGCAATGCCCTGAGCAACCACCTAGCAACAACACAGCGACATCTTAGAAACATTCTATAACAACAATTTGAAAACCAACACCTGAAACACCTCAACAAGTAACCACCTAGTAACTGCATAGCAACATACTTAACAAATGTTTTATTACCATAGGAACCTATTCTACCTACCCACAGCATCCTAGCAACACTTTAGCAACTGCATTGCAACACATTAAACCTTTTTAAAACCTTTAGTCGCATAGGCATATAGCAATGGAACTACCCACAACACCCTAGTAGAAACCCCACAACAACACTCTAGCAACTACATAGCATAGCACATTAAATAAATTTAGAACATATTTGATTCACAATTTGACACTGCCAATTATCCACAGCACCCTAGCAACCACATATCAACACTTTTGCAACAAATTAAAAACCATTTAGAACATGATGATCAACACTCAATCTACTGCTAGCAACTGCATAGCAACCCATTAGAACCAACTGCAAAACTTTACTGAACATATAACTACATTACTGCAATTATCTACAGCACCCTAGCAACAACATAGCAACCAAATAGCAACAACCATTTAGAACATTTTGCTCACTGTTTAACATTACTGCAATTACCTACAGCATCCTAGCAACCGCATATACAAAACAACATTTTAAAACCATTTAAAACACTTTACTCACCATATAACAATGTTACTGCAGCTACAACACAGCACCCTAGCAACCACATAGGGACGGCATAGCAACACATTAAAAACATATTTGATTCACCATTTACCACTGCTATTGCAATTATCCACAGCACCCTAGCAACCACATAGCAACACATTAACACCATTTAGAACACTACTCAATATATAACAGCATTACTGAAATTACCCACAGCACCCTAGCAACCACATACCAACCGCATAGCAACACATTACAGCATCCTAGCAACTGCAACTACACACAGCTCCATAGCGACCATATAGCGCCTGTATAGCAATACAATTTAGAACACTTTACTCACAGCATAACAACATTACTGAAAATACCCACAGCACCCTAGCAACCAAATAGCAACAATATAGCCGGGATCGGTTAATGTGGACGCTGTGGGTTGATGCAGTAACGTTTTTTTATATTGTGAATCAAGTATACTGTTTTAATTATATCGTTCTAATACTCTGTGCAGGAATTTCCACTCCACAGCAAGTGCCGCTACACAACCGTTCGCGGAAAAAGACAGGCAAGAATGTAAATATGCGATTTTTCTATTTTTCTTTCCCGCAGATGACAGGTATAGTTGAGGCTCTCAGAGTGGCCGGGGTCTACCTGAGGCCACTTCCCTTTAATCAAAGCTGAGTGTCTCTCTGCGCCCCCTCTCCAGCGTCTCCCCTCTCGTCCTGACAACAAACACACAGGCTCACACCTCTCCATTACAATCAGGACTGACCCACTCAGCGCCAGAGACCAAGTGCTCCTGCAGGCTAGCGGCCAAACCAATCCGTAATCACGTGCCGTCTTGGTTCAACACATTCATTCAGATGCCTGTATGAAAACACAGCCTTTGTGATTTTTTGATTGAAAGAGCAGAGTTTGAAGCTTTTGTAAAAGAGATGAAACGTGATTGCCCGATGGTTGATTTTTATAAGTGGTTAATGCAAAAAGTTGCCGGGGTAGGTTAATAAAATGATACACGGGGAAAAAAATGTCATGTAAATATATAGCGCACATTTTGTTTTCAAAAATAAAAATAAATAAAATATTAAAATATGTAAAAAATAAATTAAAGCAATTTATAAGTAACGTAAAATTAATATAATATACTCTATTAATAATAATTATAAATATTGTTTGTAATATATCCTTTATTTATGTTCACCAAGGCTGTATTTATTTAAACAAAAATGCAGTAAAAACTGTGAAAAAATATATAATTGACTGCACAATTTTCTATTTCCATATATTTTAAAATGCAATTCATTAAATCTTCAGGAGCCATTACTTCAGTCCTCGATGTCACAGAATCCTTCAGAAATGATTCTTCGATGCAAAATCTCTTAGCATTTCTTGAAAAATGAAAAATGAAATGAAATTAAAAAAGCTTTGCCGCTTGCCATTTTTATGAAAACCACGATACGGTACTTTTTTCAGGATTCTTCGATGAAAGGTTTAAAAAGAACTGAATTCATTTTAAACAGACATACAAAACACATGTAAACGTCCGTATATGAACTAAATGATTTTAAACGGCGGTGGCGGTCCAGCGCATAACGTGCATTTACCAAGTGCTTTTATTCCTTTTATAGTTTTAAAGGCCCCATTGACGATGTCATTTCCTTAAATGTTTCCCGTTTAATTGTTTTGAAAGCGGCACAAAGCAACGTTCTCTTTTTCAAGTTCCTCAGTCACTTTGAGATATTTTCCTTTCTCTTTTCAACCTTTCCCAACAACATCGGCGACCAACCTCAATTAGTGTCCCGCAGGCAACGTGACAACACATGAAGCTTCGTCTTTTAATATTTTCACAGTAGGCAAGATGAAAGTCTATTTCATACAGAGGTATGAGATGTTAAAAGGGCCCGTAGACGTCGGGTAACCCGCCTCTCTCCCGCGGCGCTCGACTCTAGCGCCTCTACAAACGTCCCGCTCTTCCTAAAGCCAGACATCAGCCTATTAATATTTTAATTTCACACCTAATAAAATGTAGTTAAAGCACAGTGTGAGATACGGGCCGAAACAATAAAAAAAACCACCTCTTCGGGTTTTATAGTGTGTTACGGACAACATTACTTATCCGTTTTCATATAGCGTGCAGAAGGAAAGCTAATATGTTCTTTGGGGCCAGGCCTGTAGGTAAACCGGGAGCTAATAACAGGATTGTCCGTCGGAGGAGAAATCCTAACGGGATTCGAGGACTGTAATCAGCCCCGGGGCAACAGTGACGCGAAAACAACTAACCTCTACAAACTACTCCGGTTTGTCCTCCATGTTTGTCCTGTGGCGCATATGCGAGGTTCAAAAGCGGTACTTGTTGAGAGGCCTGCGTTTGTTTGAGGTGGTCTGAAAGATTAAAAATGTTCAAACACAATTAGCATCCGCTGCCCAATGGGAGGACAGGACACGGGGAAAGTCTATGCTTTATTAATTAAGAAACGTTCTCTGCACAAAAACAACTCCGGCGATCAGATCAACCAGAGGCGGTCAAAAACAAACAGCTATTAGAAGAGTTTAAACAGTGAAGTTAGAAGAGTATATTTAAGGACATCTGCATAATAGATAAATGTAATTAATTAGGGCAGCGCTATTTCCTGCAATAATTGACAAGAGCTTTAAAAGTTTTTTAATAGCCAATATTTGCTTTTTAACCAGTCGTGACTTCTATTCCCTGAAGGTTTTGCTTAGTAATAAATACTTTTATATTTTTGAAATAAAACAAAAACAAAATGACAAGACAAAAAAAAAAAAGACGACACAAAATAAGACCAAATTTCTAAATTAATAAAATAGTAAATAATATATATATTTTTAAATAAATCCAAAGTGTATAATTATTATTTTTTGATTTTATATTTAATAAAAAATATAATAAAAAAATATTCTTTGATCAAAAGAACTGAGTTTATTCAAAATAGAAATAAAAAAAAAATCTGTAAATGTCCAGATGAACAAATATTATTTTAAATGTTGTATTTTATATTTAATAAAAAATTAAATAAGGCAAAATAATAAAATAAAAAAACTTAAACTTAAAATTATGTAAATTACGGTGGTGTGGCATGTAATATGCATTAATAAAATAAAAATAAAAAATGCTGAAAATAATTTAATTTATTAAAAAAAGAAATTAAAGTTCAATAAATGAACTAATGAACTTTTGAAATTTAAATTAGTGGTGATTTAGCACATAATGTGTATTTACTATTTACTACTAAATCAAAATACTGAAAAAACGAAATCAGTTTTGCTATGCTGTGGTTTTTATATGTATTCGATCATATATTCACATCTTTTAAAATTTGTTCAGGAACATTAAACTAAAGTAAGTAAAAATGCAATTTTGCGACCAGATTCTTGTTTCCAGCTTGATATTGACCCTCTCTCCCCAAGTGGAAAATGCACAAGAGAAACAGATGTATGCCGGAACTGGGCTAAAGCAAATACCAGCGATGCCTGACAGATGTTTACTCAACTAGAGAATGTTTGGATGAAGAAAGAGAAGAAGCTACCTGTTCCGCTACATCTTCCGTTCCTTATAAAAACAGCAGCTTTAACATTCTGCTAAACTTCTCCTTTCGTGCTCCACCCGAGACTCCGTAGCGTCGCCTCTAAGTGAACTGTCCCTTTAAAGGTTTTCCATCTTTCGCCAAACGTCGGAAGCGCTCTGCTCTGTGATGTCAAGACGCCAATGAGATCGACACCGCGCGCGAAATGAAATATGCATTCATGCCTCCCAATCAATACCACTGTACGCACTTCAGGGCAGCGCTCGCATCTTAAAACGTCGTTCCACAAGAGAGCAGACGCATCTTTAGGGCTCAGAAGGAAAACTCGCGGATTTAGAGTATAAACACAAACACTGTACGAGCTAAGAGCTGAGAGTTCGCTCGTTCGCTCGCACAAACATCCAGGAGGGCTTCTCGCTCCCCAGACAAAACGCTCTCCGCAGCGCAGCTGATAAATGCCAGAGCCGCAGACAGTCTGAGTCAGGCATGGATTTTTGCAGTTATTCAGCGGTCCTTGAGGAGCCGAAGCCAAACAGGGGCTAAGTGTGTTATCAAACAATATTTAAAACAAAAAAAAAACGGCGCATTCCCCGTCGGATGCGTGACCTTTGCGGTCGGAGAGAGAGAGAGGGCCGCAGCGGCGCGGAGGTGCGGAGACGCGAACGCGCTAGCGCTGACAGCCCTTTCCGCGCTGGACCCATCTGCATGACTCGGATGGTTCCGCGGGGGAGCCGCTGCGTCTGTTTTTATCACTCTCCACTGATCACGCAGCCCAAACAGATGGAAGATCAATAACCAGCGCTGCCCAGCCACATCAGGCAAACTGCAGCCCCTCGGAGAAAATCAGATAGGGAGTCTCTATGATGGACAACGGGAAATGGCAAATCAAACTCAGCTGCGAGTGCTAATTAATGTGGAGCTCAAGCCTGGGCTGAATTCTGCACCAAAGTGCACGCGGAGCGAACGACTTTGTTTTCATTCAAATGAAGCCAGGAAGCTTCTATGAAAAGCAAAAACGCTATATAGTGGCAAAATTTTATTCCGTTGCATGAGCGAATGTATCAGCGTTACTTGTAAATGCATAAATAAGTAATTTGCATAAAGCGACGTTTTAAGTCATTACCTTGGAGTTCGTTGCTCTATTGCACGTAATGAATGAATATTCAAATGAAATATTCGAGTAAAATACAAGACTAAAAACTGTATTAGAAATACGACATCATTTTTTTTAATATATAACAAAATAAAAAGATATATAAAAATAAATAAAATAATATTTTTCAAAATATAAATGTAATAAAATAAAAATGATTCCTTGATTTATAAAGGTTCAAAACAACAACAAAAATATAAGCGCAATATAAGATGTTATTCTCTCTCAAAAAGCTAAAACAATAACTTTTTTATACCTGGTAAACATAATCAAACTAAATAACAAAAAAAAAAAACTTACTGAGCCCAATTTAGAATATTAAGTCTATTATAATCACCAAAGCTGCATTTATTTGATCATAAACAGTAAAAAAAAAAAAATTAACTACAATTTAAAAGAATCCATTTTAATATATTTAAAAATGTGATGCAAAGCTATATTTTCAACAGTGTTACTATCATTCTAATATGCTGATGCTGAAACCGTCACTTTGTTTCAGTATTAAAAAAATCATCTGAACAGTGTTCATGAAGCTTACGTCATTTTTGGAGCTGAACAAGTAACGATTCGCTTTCATAAACTTCTCACTGTGTGTTCCGTAAAACTCACTGTGTGTTCCGTAAAACAAAGCAAAAATGAAACAGTTAGGTAAATTACAGACTATAGAATTTTCATTTTTTTGTGTGAACTATTACTGAAACGCACCGATAGAATAGTAACGCACCCATCTACAGTTTAGCTGGGTGCATGTCCTAAGAGCAGCACCCTGCAATTTTTTTTTTTCTCCCAGGGCTGGTTTTAAGGTGGTGACACATGCTTGAAACATTTATATGGCTATTAGCAGAGCAGCTGGTACTGCCCTTTTGCTGTCTAATCAATAACAGCACCATATTGTGCAATAAATTACATTCACCGTCCTCTTGCTGCACGCCAGAGAACCTCCAATGCCTTAGTATGCACGAGGCACTTCTGTTCTTAGCGTACAAGGTGTGAACATGCAGCTAAAATTTAACTCTATAACACCTTAATCCCCTTGAACAGGAAATAATTTAAAGCTAAAAAAAAAAAAGTGGAGAATAACTAAACATCAGCTGGCAAGCAGCCACCCTGTTCTGTCTTTGGCTCAGATCAATAGGGGAATTTCCACATATTGATCTACCGTTAGTGAAATAAAGATCAGCAGTATCAAACACAGGCTTTGAATATAATTTGCTCCACTATAAGCTTCGGAACAGTATATGAGACACAGATACGCATAACGCATCAGATTTTCATCTGGGCTGATGTACTTCAACGGCACCAAATATTTAGTCCACTTGAAATCCTGAAAATAATCAAATATCTCTGACAGAGAGAGAAAAGGACAGATGAAATGGAGCAATTTATGTCTCATTAACATACTACTGATCTATCACATTATTTGATTCAATGTATATATATATATATATATATATATATATATATATATATATATATATATATATATATATACATTGTTTTCATAGGAAAACTAGCTAATTTGTTTGTTAAATCAAATTTAGGAAACTAGATTAGCACTGATCATTAATTTAGTTTTGCACTGATCATTAAACCTCTAATTATGCAGTGATAAATAAATGTAGTATGATGCAAAACATGGCACAGAACAAATGTGATAGTGAAAATATTTCATTACTATTTCATCATTTATGTGTTTTCTTAAATCATTAATTGATTAAAAATGACGCTAAATTGATTTAAAAATATAATTTCTAATGCTGTCAAGTGATTAATCATGTTAATTGTTCATTGATGATTGATTGTTCACTCTTAGTTCATGTTCATGTTATAGTAGTTAACTAATGTTAACTAAGGAACCTTATCGTAAAGTGTTATCATTATTAATATAGCCTAAATTCTGTCCAGTTTTGTTACTTTCAGTAAAATTGTGGTTATTTTAAAGGCTTGTGTTTTTTTTATTATTATTTTATCACTAAAATTGTGTTAAATTAAACAGTCGTACAAAATTACTTCATATCATTTAATAAAATAACAAGTAATCATTACAAAGCATTTTCTGTTTCAGTTTTCGCCCACAGAATTGTCAATTTGGTGCATCCCTAATACATTTTGTGTATACTAAATACATTTATTTTATTCTAATATATATTTTCAAAAAATATATGTTCGTGTGTGTATTTCTAGATATATAAGTAAACACAGTACACATGTATCATATATATATATATATATATATATATATATATATATATATATATATATATATATATATATATATATATATATATATATATATATATATATATATATATATATATATATATTTAAACAAAAACTTTTATTTTGAAAACGATTAATGGAATAAATGTGGTTTAAAAAAAAAACTTTTCTGACAACAAAACCATTTTTAATCAAATAATTAGTTTACTGTCATTACATTCAGATTTCCTGAGCACGATATTGATATAATCACTGAAACTTAAAAACAGCTGTCATCCTTCATGCATGATATTGCATCAATGAATCAAATAAAGGTTGTGTCCATTTAGTTAAATAAACGAGCTTGTGAATCATTGAACTCATTTTTGCAATGGTCAAGCCTTCATGTTACACGTCTACGCCAGAGAAATACTCCTAACCTTGAATCTTTCAAAACAAGACGTTTCAATTCGTAAAAAAATGGTCATATGGATTATAAGTCAGCAAGTTCAGAGTACAGAGAAATGATTTTGGAGTCAGGCAGCGAAAGCAAAGGCTTGTCTGACTTTCTCCACTGAGAATAAAACACAAAATACATACAGATCACTCAATCCTTCCCTATTGCCGATGCACTGAAAGCTGTAAACTTTGCTTGCTGGGAAATGTAGGTGGACAGCAAGGGAAACATGAGACTGAACAAAATACAGATGGTAAAACTTGACCAAATGGATGATACAAACATAATCAAATGTTCTCTTTCCTTGCTATATCTCACCTACAAAGAAAACTAAGTGGTTGCAGACGTAGTTCACTGTAATATATGTATTAATGTGCCTATCCATACGACTGTTTCTTCTGTGCTATACAAAAGCAGATATTTAGCATAAATTCTGAGCTTCTTTTTTCAACAGTCAGCAAAGTTGTAATATATTTAAGGAAAATATTTAATGTTTATATACTAAATATATTTATATTATACGAACGCAAAATATATATATTCACATGCATATTGTAAAACAAAATACATACATAAATCTAAAAAAAACTAAAATATCATTTCAGTCTTTCTATTTAAAAATGTCATGATAAAAGTCGAAAATAAAAGTTTTGGGTTTTTTTGACAGCCCTAGTTTCAGTGTGTTACTTGTTGATTTTCTGTAATTATTTATGAAATTTACTAGCAATTCTTGAGTGATTTTCTTCAAATGCACACTGTAAAAGAGTTATTTTTCAAAGTTGTAATATTATTGTATGTTTTACAAGACAGCACTATTACTGAATGCCTTTACTGAAATGTGCTACTTTCTATATCTATATTGTTTGTAAAATTAAGCATTTTTTTATTATTCCAATGAAAGTAGATTGCGATCGGGGCCTATCAAACTCAAAAAAGGAAAAAAAGCACCATATCATATTCATAGTATTCTAAAATCATTTGATATCTTAGCGTCAGGAACTAAAATTTAGGTCGCTATACATATAATGTTACATTCGCAATATTCATTTTTGCTTGACGGTTAGAGTCACCACCTGCTTCAATTGTAACATCGTGCTCTAAATTGCATCCCACAAGAGAAAAGTGAGTGACTAAACTTTTATTTTTAGGTGAACTATTCCTTTAAGGCAATCTGTGCTTTTTGTTTGTCTCTTATCCGTCCTGCAGAGGGCGTCTGAAGGTGTCAGTCAGCAGCGTATGAATAGTTTACGCTCCCTCTCTCTGTGCCAGCTAGACCAGCCTAAAACCCTCCCCTTCAGCCTGTCAATCAACCTCCCCGGCCGCTCACGGCGCAGCATCGGCCACGTCTTGGCCACGCCTCCTGCGAGGCGCTTTAATTCGGTAATGGCCAATATGCGCCAGAGCCTCATTATGCAGCATTTGAAATGGTCCCTGGCCATGTTGAGGCTCGAAAAACAATTAGCGGAGAAACAGAAGGGAAATGAACTGTAAAGAATCAGGGCTTGATGACCGAGGCTTTATCTGCTCTCAGTGGAGAAGAAACAGAGAGAGTGAGAGGGGGGATTGGGAAAAGGAAAAAAAAGGTTCAATATGCCACATGCTTCTTGGGTGTGTAAACGAGCCGACTGGCCTGAGGGAGCCTGGCCGATGAACTCCACCGAGGGGGATTGAGTTTGCAGACAGAGATTGCAGCAGACAGAGGGGTCACATGCGATCAGGTGAATGCGTGCGGCCCCCCCCCGGGGGGATCGAAGGAAGAGGGGGAGGTGGGATGAATCGCGCGGCCAGGTATGTGCTGGCTTTGCGCAAGGTTCTCTGCTCGCATTCAAGGGACGGTGGCTCTGTGACAAACCCCTCCGTACCATCTCTGCTGTACCGATTGATTACAAGAGCAGCCTGACCCAACCCTGGCAGAGGTGCAATTACTGATCCACCACTGCACCAAACAAGGAGCCACGTGCAGGCCTGCCTGCATCTGAAACAGAGACGGCAATCAAAATACGACACACAGCAGGGTGGAATCAAAGCGGCTTTGAGGCAAGTCGGTTCGCTCGGCGGCATGCAAACACAGCTGAAAATCTCCAAAACGCTTTCGGTATTAGGTTCCTGTAAGATGAGCGTCACACCATTGACCCATGTCTTTTGGTTTATTCAACAACACACAATATAGCTGATTTTGTTTCAGCGGTTTATAAGACCGTCCAAAACGTTTAAAAGACAAGAAAAAGCACTTGAATGTGTTAATTTTATAAAGACGTAATCTTTGTTTTATGTTACATTTATTGGTTTTGAATTAACTTTTATGGCATACATAAACATTCTGTAATTTATGAAAAAACAACAAACAATATGATTTAAAAGATCGTTTATTTATCGTTTACTTCAGGTTGCGTCGTGCGGTTTGACCTAAAATGATTTAACTTTTATTTACACCATATGAAAACAAAACGAATCTGAAATGAACACAAAAAGCACTTTTTTTAAAGAACCTGACACATTTGAACTAGTCTCTTTTTTTTAAAGATTTGGGCACTTTTATACATATTGACCTTCACATATACAATACAAATTATGAAAACATGCTAACAATGAGAAAAAAATATGCTAATAAAATTTATGCTAATAATGAGAGCAAAAAATATCATCTGAGATCTACATTTTTTTTTTCTACAGCGAGCAAATTCTATCAAAAAGATGACTGGCTTTTAACTGGAAGGCCGGACTTCTGTATTTCTCCCATTCATTTCTCTATGAATGGTCTGTCTCCGCCTCTCAGACTGTCTTACCGTGCGACTCTCTGCAGCAAATATTTATTTGTTAATGCCACGGACTTGTAACAGGATTTCGGTTTGTCATACGCTTGATAACTGGAGCAAGCACCAGTTGCACACGTACCGGGCGATAAAATAATCAGGAAACGCAATTTTAGGACTAATGTCTGCCTGTAGGTGACCTCACCTCGAACAGCAGGGAAGCGACTGAAGCGTCTGCGTGGTAAACGGGCGCAAATTGTACCCAAAACATCCAGCATCCATTCCTGATGCAAAATTTCCATCTGCATCGTGCAGGGGGTAAACAGAGCGAGGGAGATGTTTTGTAGCTACAGTCTTAAGGGTTAAAAAGCGGAGCGCTTGCAGCCTCAGTGATTTGCAATAACATGCAAGCTTTTCGAGTGGCCAACTATTTCCATAAAATTTCATTTGCATTTTATTTTGGAGCAATCCCCTGTCAGCGTTCCAGACGTCTGATGAGAGCGCGGGCCGGGAGAGGCGCAGAGGTCTGCCAGCGGAGTCATACCTCTTTGTTTAAATGCTGTATTGCTGTGGGTTTTTTAATGAACTCTAATAGCAGTCCAGGAGGATTTTAATTAATCTACATGTGCGCACAAAAGGGCCCCACATTTAGCGCTTTCAGAAGTGCGGATGGATATTAAAATAAGACATCTGACAGAACTGCAGAAAAATGGAGGATTTAATTGCTCCAGAGATGGCAATTATTATGAGATTTAGAAAGCCATTTTCAATGGCAGACAGGAGTCATTTAGTCCCAGTCTTAAGTGCAGCGAAGAGCCGAAGGTCACGTCAGTGTTGTCATTACGGCCTGAATAAAGATGCTAATGAAGGGCTTGACTTACTCTCCTCCGCTCTCCATAAAGGTTGCATTAGTGTCGCCCGGCGTGGAGACGCGGCCATCTTTGCTCGTATTAACATGCAACGAGTTTCACGACTGGATCAAGTGCTAAACATTTTCCACCTTGCGTAGCGCAACCAACACCATTAGGTCTACAATCAACCTGATTGCTGACTCAAGGTACAATGGTGATGTTAAATAAGGATGTAACCGTAATTGGATGCTGTAAAAACGGACCGTAAATAAACAGCTCGCCCCAAAAATATCACTCACCCTCAAACCTGTAGGAAGATATTTTCTTCTGTTGAACATTGAAGAATGACGTTACCCAAACAGCTGCTGATAGCCGTTGACTTCCTTTGTATTATTTATTTTGTAATCGACAGAAGTTGAGTAAATGATAACTGAATTAGAAATTTTGGTGAACTATGCCTTTAAATTATTTAAAATCAGCCACCTCCCCTCATTGTAAATTCCGCAGACGTTTTCCTTTTTTGGTTTTGATCTATCTGTCGCTCGCCTTGGCTGTTCACTGACACGCCCCTTACTGCTGATTGGCTACAAGTTTGTTTTGGTATTCGGCCCGACTCTTTTTTCTAAAGAGTCTTTGAAAAATTGCTTTTAAAACAAAACTTTAGATCCTCACCCTTTGCTATATAACACATCAATGAAAATAAAACTCCTACTCAACAATTGGAGATATATCCCCCATATTTGATACATACCTGCCAAAGGCTGTTTCAGAAAATAGAGGCGAGCAAATCGGCCATGGCAAAAGTAAATGACGGCGAGTATGCACTAGGGTAGGGATTTAGTGGAAAGAAGTTTACAGTTAATCAATATTCCAATCTGATGTGTTGAAAGTGACGAATTTAAGACCTAAATATTTGCATTGTAACGTGTAGTGCATGTTGGTTGGTTCTTATAAAGAGTAAAACCCCATCCACACCAAGAGCAATAACTATAAAGATAACGTTCTCGATATTAACACCACAACTGTAACGATAAAGCCACAATGCGATTTTTCTCCAGCTAACGAATGATAAAAACATTGACAGCCAATTAGAATTCATCATGCTATACAGAGCTCCAGAATTAAGGACGATAATTAGACGATATCATGGTGTGGACGGACGCTGATATCTTTATAGTTAGGTGTGAATGGTGCTTAAACCCAGATCTGAACACCCCTAAATGTAACCGCTTGTATTAGCAGCCCTATATTCTTACTAATGTATTTTATTTGCATGTCATATGATTATCAATTGACATTAAGGAATTCTGAACGTGCGAACGTGTTGTTAAATGATTAAAATATAAACTAGGTATTTTACATCTAAAAATCAAAGTTCACGAACCCCAGCACTGGGACGCTAAACCAGACGCATTCTTAAACACAGCAAGCATATTCTGAAATCTCTGGCTCTGACACCGAAGGGGGTTTTTTACCTGTGGAGCGAAAACAACATGCTGCCAGATATCTGATTGGTTTGTCTAAACACATGCACATGTTGAACAACCTAGAGCGCTGGAACAGAAAATAAGCATAAACTTAACTTGTTTACTCACGGTTACACGGCTTTAGTAAAAGTTGTACAAAAGAATTTTAAAACCGCTGCATTGTTAAATCTGGAAAAAGCATCTATAAAACAAATGTTTGACTTTTTGTTTAATGGAAATGTCAAGAGATATTACAATACTGTTTTAAAGTAAATTAAACGTATGATTTCCTTTCATCTTTAAAGTTGCGGTTTAAAATATTACAATTATGTAAAATTTTACGCATTTAACAAAATGTTAATGAAAACATCACAAATGAAAGCACTAAATCTGACTCTGGTGGTCACCATGTTGAAAAAAAATGTATGTACTAAACAAATTAGACAAATAGAGAACGCTTTAAAGAGTTTACAACATTTCAGTTAAATAACTTGCAGTGTAACAAGTCTGCTACGTATTCCATTCGGAAGTGTTATCATTTCTTGCATGAGCTGTAAAGGTTTCCGAAATGTTTAAAAATCTCCAAAATGTTTAATCAATTCACGTTCAAGCCCAACCTTCGCCTCAGATCTTAAATCTAAATGTAATAACCAATGTTGGGCTGCTGATAAATTTTATCGCTTGGCAGTTGGCGCTCTGAATATATCTTTTTGTGAAGCTTTTGGGGCTTTTCTATAAAAATCAAATTTGCTATTTTTGCTCCGTCGCGATTCATTGTCAGGCGCGTTATTGCAACTCAATGAAAGACAGACAAAGGATGAAGTTAAAATTGGCCAGTCACATTGACTAAACGTCAGTAGAAAACCATTACGATCTGACTGAACTTCTAGCACAGGCCACGGAGCCAGAACAGGTAACAGTGAATTACAGGCATAGCTGCATATTCTTATACTCCCGATTTAGCTAATGGTATGAACTGACATGTGATTCTCACATGGTTAGCAGTACAGCTTATTAACCACATGGTTGTGAGATGCATTACAGCATTGCAGTCTGCAACTCAGGCCTAACTAACCGTATAATAACTGGGAAATTGGATTATCTGGACATGCCATTATTTCCAGTGTGTTCACTGCTTGTTTGGATCGCGGGTACTCTTTACAAGAATGAGAGCTGAATGCCAAATGAACGCAGGAGCTGTCTATAGCACAACCCTTAAGGCATGCATATATCATTAAAACACTTCAAAATGGTTTTAAAAGAAATCCTGCGTACACCACTGAAATGATTGCCAACAATTCCATTGTGCTTCAACACTTTTCTGCAGCACACATCATTTGTATTCAACTAGTGGAACAGAATTTGTTATGGCAGCATTCCAGGAACACTTTCCTGATCTTAACAACCAGTATCCTCACACCCACAGAGGAAACGTTCAAAACAGCACACTGGCATACTACTCTCATTATTTCTGCAGTATGTACACTGTGCACATTAAGTATGCACAGAATGCCACTCCTCTGCCGTGAATGGGTGCCATCAGGATGAAAGTTCAAACAGTTGATAAAAAAAAAAAAAAAAAAAAAAATCACAGTAACCCACAAATAATCCAGACGACTCTAGTCCATCATTTAATGTACTGACTAGTGAAATGCTGTGTGTTTTTGTGAAAAACAAAGTCACCGTTGCTTCGTTTTCATTTTAAACTATCATTCTGGACGAAATACCAGCCCACAATCCATAATAAAACTTCCTTAAGCAAAAAAGATTATTGCCTGTTATCCTCTCATTTATAGAGGACCCCAATATTGCTTCTGACTATTTAGCTGAATGCAGCGATTTTAAATGTAAAAATTCCTTAATGAAGACTTTGTTTATAGAAAAAAGCTTTTTAACACTTTATAATAAGGTTTATTAGTTAGCATGAACTAAGAATGAACAATGCTTCTGCAGCGTTCATTAATCTGACTTCATGCTAATTATAGCAATAGTGCGTTATTAAAATCACAAGTTGTGTTTGTTGACATTAGTTAATGTGCCGTGAACTAACATAAACTATCAATGAACAACTGTGTTTTTATTAACTAACATTAACTAAGATTAATAAATATTGTAATAAATGTGTTCATCATTGTTCATTCATGCTAATTGATTAACTAATGTTGACAAATGACACTTTGTAAAGTGTTACCTTTACAAGATATTCATCTACTTATACTTATGGATTATTATGGCATTTCTGTAAGCAGTTTGATCTCTAATTCTGACGGCACCCATTCAGTGGAGAGGATCCACTGGTGAGAGATATGTACTGCATTACTAAATTTCTCTAAATCTGTTCTACATCTACTAATCTGAATGACCTGATGACCTGAAGAACAGCGCATTTTCAGAAAACCTTAACTTTTGGGTAGACTTTAGGTTCTAATGTGGCCTAATAGACCCGATTAATAATGAAGAAACAACTACATTAACAATAAACGCGCTGTTCTGGTGTTAATTCTTCGTTACATGAAAACCATTCTGCTAAATGTATTTCACTGAGAAATATCTAAAGGATATATTGGCCATTGTCTGTTACTGTAATTTCTGATGATAAACATGAATTATTTGAGTGCGTCCAATAGCATATTAGTGTTTGCTTTGTAATGTGAAATTTCACTGGAATGAATATAGAATAGGAAACGTAGTGTGTTGCCACAATCCAACATGCAACATTTTATCAGCCATTAAAAAACATCAACATTACAACAGTTACAGTACATTGACATTGAAAGCACTAAAACAATGGACTAATACTACTACTATACTATGCACTGGCCCACATTATAACAAAAAAAAAGTATGCAGAATATGCATGCTGCATATTACGCACATTACATACACAGCCACAACACATACTGTACATAGCTGTATAAAGGGTTAACTGACCATCGCAAAAGAGTCTGTTGTGGGTTAAAACTGTGCAAAATGTATTGTCACGAAAGACAAAATAACCGACGTTTTTTACAAGAGACTTAAGAAGAAACTTTGACCTGAAACACCCAACTACTGCCTGAACTTTCATACTTTCAGAAAACAACAAGGTAAACACAGGACCGCGGTTACTTTTAAAGGGAACTTAGGAATGTCAATAAAGTTTAAAAAAGGATTTTTCTCATGCTACGACGTTTTAACGTTAAGAAATAACTTATTTCACAAGCAGCCACCGCATTAATGTTTACTGTGACATATTCATCTTAACGCACACCAGACCGACAGCGTAACAACACGGGCTCGTTTACGTTACGATCCGATGTTTATACCTCGATATCCCGCGGCTCCCTGCTCAGCATTCGTGCCATGTTTCCTCCAAATCCGAACGAACGAAAATGCCGTGAAGGCAGACCAACGAAACCGTTCGTATTCCGTCGACGGTCTCGCTTTCGAGCCGTGCGGGTTTACTTCCAGAGTTCACTCGTCGCCTTTCTTGAGAAACTACAGGATCCTTTCGCGTATATAGTCAGAATGGCTGAAATCGTCCACTGCGACGTCGAATTGACAGTTAAAGCAACCGCATAGGTGTCTGGAGAGCTCCTTGAGGGGTCGGTGGGCACCTGTGGAGGGTCTTTCAGACGGCAGATAAAGTTTGTTAGACGCTAACTTTCTGCACGCTACACGCTACGCGAGGACGCCGTGTTTGTTTGGTCAAGTCAGGACGGGGTTAAATGTAAACACAATGGTGACTTATCCAGCTATGTTATTGGCATATATTCAATTAATAATAAGGTAATAGTAACAATAATAATAATAATAATTATTATTATTATTATTATTATTATTATTATTATTATTATTATAACTACTACTATTATTTTACATTGTTTCTCGATAAGGTGTTGTTGTGGCTGCCTGCCAAGGTCTTAATACTTAGCTGCAAGCTGTTTTGAAAGCTTGCTGGCCTGTTGTTATGGGGTTTCTAGGTTGTTAGTTATGTGCATTACCTTTTATTCGTGAAATATACAGTTAAATAGAAAAATATATAACTGTCTAACCCCTTGTTTAGAGGTCTGGGCTTGTAACTTAATGGTTGTACGGTCAAACCAGACAATTTCTGCCAATTACAGTTGTAATGAATATAGGTATATTCAAAATACAATAAAATCACCAGCTATTATCACGTATTAACTTGTGAACCTCGATACGGGCTATATTTTAGTAGAGAAATGCCGAATACATTGTATTAAAGTATGTAAAAAAAAAAAAGTATGCATTATGTAATGAAAAACATCGTCGTTACGTAAACACATGGTTATTTCCAGAACGAAACCCCTGCAAAACTGTTTCACATATACCTGTTAATGTTAACATTAAATCACTCGATCACGGTATGCATTTACATCACGCATTTCTATAAAATACGTGTGTTTATTGCACTGACACAAATTTATTGTCCCTTCATCCCTCAGACAAGCCTGTAAAATGCAGATGATCCCTAACGGCAGGGTTTGTTAGCTCTAGTACAACACACACATCTTGTATTGATCACCTTGTGACAGAAGCGTCTGCAAGTCCGATAGTGTTTCAGTGGTGATCCAGTTCTTTGTAATGCAAGCAGGAGAGGATGTTAACCTCCATTTGTACAGTGACTCAATGTTTGCAGAGAGAGGACTCGTTGAATATCGTGTCATTTTTGATATGTACGCTCTTCAAAGCATTTGATCATCTATGGCTCATTACAGCAATCTTTTAAAATCTGTGCATATTGCCAAAATAGTTTATACCAATGATTAACCTGTACGTCTCTAGGCTGCTTTAAGGTGAGGTAGCATCGCCGATTCGAGATGCTGCTTGAAATCGTGTTAAAAATGAATGTCTTTACAAAGACTGTTTATATTGATCATTTCATCTTTTGTTCTCCAGGCTTTTATCTTGACAATACGTGTGTTTATTGGCAAATAATTAGAATTTGCGACTGTGGCTCTGAAAAGCAGTGCAGTTATTGCGGTCGATACTGCAGCAGTGAGACAGTTAACTGCAAATCCAGAGTGACTTGGCATTTTAAACAGGACTGCCATGTTTGTTGTTGTTGTTATTTTTTTGGATTTCTTGACTTGGTTATAAATCAGGCCAGGGCTCGTTGCCTCAACCATAAACAGCTACCCACCAATACATAAACGTGTACAGTACTTGAAGAATGGTGCTTAAAAGGATAGTTCACCCCAAAAAATGTAAAGTCTGCCATCATCCACTGTTCCAGACATGTTCTGTTGATTACAAAAGAAGATATTTTGAAGAATGTTGGTAAGTAAACAGTTGATGGTTTTTTATTATTTATTTATCTTTTTGTGCTCAACAGAAGAAAGACACTTATACCATTTTATATTGATGAGGGTAAGTTATTAAAACTTATTAATTTTTGGGGTGAAATATCAAATTAAACCTAGAAGAATTCTTTTGAGCCAAAAAATATCTGCCCTTGTTTCTAATAATACTCAGCCTTTGTAACATTTCCTATATATTATTATTATTATTATTTATTTTATTTTTTTACTTTCATTAAGCCTTTCAAAATACATATAGTCTCTTTTTGAAAATCTTGTCTCTAATTACACTTCCGTCAATTTTATTTAATTTTTACGTGCCAAAGAAATCTATTTCTGTGTAAAATGTAATTGACCACATCAATGGTCATTTGTCTTTGTGAAGGATGTCTCATCACTCACCGCAACACAGTGACCCTTGCTATATATATATATATATATATATATATATATATATATATATATATATATATATATATATATTATTTATTTATTTATTTATTTTATTTATTTATTTATGGGTTGTTTTTTTTAGATAAACTAGTCTAAATCCATAATGCCTGTCATTCTGGAGATAGAGGCCGCTCTTTTCTCACAGGCATCAGCACTAGAGAGCAAATTTCAGTATTACGCTGATTATTATTCACCGCTCGGGCCATTTCTGGTCATGAGGTGAAAGACTGCTTAGTAATATAATGTTATGATAATCTAGATGGTTCATAATGGGCCTCTGCAACGTTAACTGTGAGCGTGCATATAGATATGTCTCCATCCACACATACAGACAGACAGGGAATAACTGTGGTGCTGGGCAAATGCTGTCATTTATTTGGTAAATGAAAGAGCATTCACAATCAGCTGAGTAACGCATGATCCTTTATTGTCTCAACAACATTATTCTGAACAGTGTGTGGGAGACTGCATTGTCAGGTTTTTGGCATGGAAGTGTGTTTAAAACGATTAGCTTCAAATAGGATTTGCTTCATGTATGACCATGTCAAATCCAATTCCCCAATGACCGTTTCACACGTCAAGAATAATCCGCGATTTAATGTGCTTGTTCTCGCTTTAAAATTTCTCAGGCATATTGCCATCTGCTGACATTTTTAAATATATAATTTAACTTTATTACTTGGAAAAGAGAACACTTTGTATTCTGACTTCACACTCTTGGAAATAAAGGGTATTTATGGGACACTGAAGATCCTTTAACATCCATGGAACCTTTCGATTGCACAAAAGGTTCTTTATAACGGAAAAATGCTCTTCAGATTATTAAAATATTCTGTAGTGTAGATTACAGATTTTCGTGTAATTGCACAAATGAAGTTCAAGAGGAGACGTGAAAAAACTCCACTCGATCTTTTTTTAATTGCATTGATTTCTAGGAGAAACAACCGAGAATTTTCGTATATATTCATCACGGCATACATTTTGATCTAGGATCCTTTCTCTATACATGGCATCAAACGTCACATTTTTAATTTGCCCAGTTTAATGTCAGCTTTAAAACTAACAAGACTAAAAATTTCATCCCTTCAATAATGCATGATATTTACAGGCTGGTGTTGGAGCAGAGAAGAGCCCAGGGACTCGGTTTTCCCCTCGACTTCATTTGGCTGTGTGACAGGATCCATAACCCTCTCTGAATCCTATCAAATGATGTGGTATGAAGTGTCATCTTCTCTCTGAGCGCTTCTGAGGAGTTTCATCTCTGCAGGGAACTGTCATCAGGTTCCTCTTCCTTTCTCTCTCTCCCATTCCCATCAATTGGATGGGCTATCAGACATGTCCAATCAGAGGCCACTTCCACTGGTCAGAGTGAAGGTGATCAGCAGGTGAAGTTGCTCCCCTCTGTGTCTCTACTTCCTGTCCCACCAGGCCAGCGTCCTCTCCATGCTCTTTATCCATCCTGAGTGCAGTGAAACAACACAAGCATTCTCTGAGATGCACAAAAGCTTTGTGTTTGTGTACATTCCGCTTCCGTCAGTTTTCAAAGGACAGGAATGCAACCTTGGAAAATAAAGTAGGCCTGCTCTATAATAGTCGTAAAATTCATAAATTCAACTTCTGTTAGGGTTCACGTGGGTGTTAAATATTTTTCATGTACAGTATTCATCACAATCAGTTCTCAAGCATTAGATTCGACCAAAACATTCTTGTTTTTCTTACATGTATCATGTTTATTCATTTGCAACATTTATATTCAAGTACGTTTAAAAATGTGAAACCATTTTTCTGTTTGTTACGAAAGATTAATCCCCAGTTGCCGGTGTATTTTGCATGAATTTGTCGTGCCCTGAGGACAAATCCAACCCATACAAATTTACATCCTCGCAGGGTAATAAATCTCCTCGCACATAGCAACAATCCCGCAAAATCATTAATGTTTTTGTCCTCTCTTATCAATTCCATTTTCTGGAGTAATTGAGCAGTAATCTAATTGGTCCAGTGACCCTTTGCATAATTAAACGTTATCAAAATGATCTGTCGGCAACTGGCAGAGAACAGATGTTGCTCTTCAGTGGAGCAATCAGTCATCGACCCCTGGCTTGAGCCAATCACAATTACCTTGATTTGTGCAGTCCAGAGTGTGAGACCCCTTGTCCTAAGTCATTCAGAAACCCCCGAATGGATCAATAAACTCCTCAGTAGCTCCGCCCATCTCGTTCTTACTCATCAGTGACTTTAGTAACGGTTTAACCTGTTACATAATGAAATTTCAGCTCATTTCACACCACTAGTGGTTACTAAAAGTAACTGCAATTCTTTTTGCAGCAACTAGTGGATCAGAAATTATACACACTCAAATTTTTGCTATGCTTCGATTCTCTAGGTCCAGTTAAATTTACCGCTGCTCTGTGAAAGTCATTTAAATATGAATTCGCATAATCGGGAATTTTGCGTAGGAAACTATTTTCCAGTGCAAATAGATCGCAACAGATTCAAGCCTGCCAAACGTTTTTGGTGAAATTGAAAATTGTTGGTTCCAAGGTGACTTCTGTAAAACGTGCTCACTACACTACACTACATCGCTACACTATCGACACTGGACCGTTGATTTTGATTTTGTGCAAGAAATCCAGTAAATTCTATACGAATCTGCATGATCAAGGGTTCTGCATGAGGGCGAAAAGATGCCACTGCTGATTTCATTCATTTGTTGACTTTTTGCCTGCTAAATTTTGCCACAAAAATCTTTCATTATATAAAAAATCTCAACAGCGCCCTCTTTGCGCCAGCGCACCCTTGATTTCACAATAAACTTATACCCAATAGCCTATTTGGCATTACGTTGCCGAAATGTGGACTGCGTGGGTGCCATTTAGGACAAAGCCATATTTATTTTACAGATAGCTTTGTAAATGTAAAAAACTCGCTTTACTTTGAATTAAACAGAGACGGATGAGAGTATAACAATAAACCGTAATGTATTTTCTCACTGGTTTGTCAAATTTTTTTGTTCTCCGTTTAGGAGCGCTGGCTCATCTTGCATGCAAAGAGGAATTAAACATAATTGGAGTGTTGTCTACCTGTTACAAAGCCACACGAAAGTTGTGATCATCCTCCGAATGAAAGCTGAATCGTCAAATCATTTCTGTGTGCCTATAAAATCCTGATGTGATCCCGCAAATACAATGGCTTTCTTTTGTACACTTTCAACAGCTGCACTCACCATTCAAAGAATCAATAAAAGACCTTGAAGAAATTATGCCAGCTGATATGATGTAATCTTTTATTGTTGGCTAGATAATGCCTGGGCTGTACGTGACTGAATCACCCAGTACTCTTTTATTCGATCTCTTTCTATCTCTCGCTCTTTATCTCTCTCTCTCTCTCTCTCGCTGCGCTATGGATGTCCTAGCATGTCTCAAACAACCAAGAGACACACTCTGCCTCCTCTTTCGCTTCGGTTTCATCAGCAGGGCCCGGGATAAAAGGGCCTTAGAGGCAGAATAATTAGATCAGACAATAGGATTTAATACAAAATAAAAATATCCTCTGTGTTTTGGAAAGGTTTACCCTCGTTAGGTGGCTACTCAAAGTTTCCCCTGTCCGAAAATACCGGTTAGTGCTGGCTTGGCTCACAATGGTCCATTGCTTGGTTTTAGAGAAAATAATGACAGCTGGAAGCCTCAAAGTCTTAAGGAGGGAGGCATGAGCTCTTGCTGGGCTGTTTGAGGATCCGAGGATAGCCAAATAATGGTTTGAAATCAACGGCATGAACAATTCTGAAAAACAAGGCAGAGTTAAGGTTAGCTCGAGGGTTCAAGGTAGCGCGCTCTAGTCTAAGTGCAAACACGTTTAGCTGTCTAGTCAAAAGATTAACCTTTTAATATCAAAGATTACTTACTAAGTGTATGTGTGCAAAACAAGCAAATAAACAAACAAAAACATTTAAGTGTAATGAAAGCATAAACATAGGCTTAATATTAGGCCTGTATAATTTAAAAACTGACCCCATTTGGGGAAAAACATTACCTTTTGTTATTTTTTTCACAGTTTAGTGTGTTGTATATGCGTATGATGTATATCATTGAAACTTTCAACACTAAATAAATCAAGAAAAAAAAATATATTTTTATAGTGCTCCTGTTATGGCTTATAAAAAGGCTACTATATTTGTTCAACAACAAAAAAAAAAACATTTTTCCAAATCTCTTCAATGGTAGAGAGTAATGCTGTGTTTGTGATCTTTTAATGCTCCAAAAGTGGCACCTAGTGGCAAATAATTAATTTTCATTTTCATCCAGACCAACAAGAAAAGACCAAGTGGGCGGGCAATATGCTAATATATCATTTTCACATCTACCTAAAACGGATTGGGACTCGTTTAATAAGCTATTATACGCGATGCGCTTCAGAATTAAAACTTTGCAGGATGCTTTCATTCACTTCAAGAAAGGTAATTCTAGAAAAATCGTGACAGGGGCACTTTAAACACAATTTTAAACATTTTATTTCCTAAGATTTTCATTTTACTTCCTGAAATTTCATTTCTGTGTGAACTCCCGGTTTGTGTTAGTTTTGATTCAGAGCAATTCGTGGAATGATAAACAATTAAGCGACTCGCTCCGAGCGGATTCGAATCATTAAAAGCTGACCCGCGAACAGTTCAGACCGTGCTTGAATCGTCGACAGATTCGGACCGGCGGAACCGATACGTTTTTCGAAAAGAGTCGGCTCGCAAGAATGATTCATTAGCGCTTTGAACGTCTCTATTGCTTCTTCGAGCAGGTACAGTAGGCTACTTATGATGCCTTTATAATGTATTTAAGTACTTTTTTTCCCCGAAATGAGAGTACTGATAATGTTTAAATGTTAAATGCATTGACAACGGCTTATCTCCGGTTGTTAGCATATTATTACATATAACCACAAAACAATTTATATTTAATATTTGCCATGGAGGTCAATCAATACGTAATTGTGGGTTTAAATGTGTTATTTTAGGAATCAGTTGTCATTGTGGAATTTCCCCAGGGATCCGAAGTGTGCTGTAAATGAATGTGAAACATCTCATTAACAATCAACATGGTGAGTACAACCTGGCTTGGGCCTGTTTTACATTCCTGACACTTTCGTACTTCACACATTAACTTCACGCTTGTTTATTCCTCACTAACCGTGAACGATTTTACATTAACACAGTATTTATGGACCTCTGTAGCTCACACATCGTACTGAAACAAAAACATTGCGCGCAAACAAGTGAACACAAAACAGTATTTTTTTGTTTGAAAATCACCTTGTCTTTTCAGGCGCAAACGGAACAAAATCCATATGGAAATGATATGTCGAATCCATCAGCGCAAACATCAAATTACCACACAATTAACATCTACAAGCCTGTAAGGCAGAATTTTAACACTTTCAAATAAATATTAATTCATGCGCACACACAGAAACACACACACACACACGCTGAAGTGCCAAAGCAAACACACTCTGGAGAGAGGCGCAGATTACCAGAGTTCAGTGTCCCAGCATCATGATGAAACTTCACGGAAATAACCTGCAACATCTGCACCGTGGCCACTGCCGCGGAGCAAATGCATTTTTGCCTCGCACTTATCGCCTCACTCCCTTGCCCCGATGTATTCTGGGGGTTTGGGTGACAAAAGGCACAAAGAAGCATTTCAATCAAGCTTAGTCCTTTATGAAGCTGTCATGTTAGACTGTGCTCCAAAACCTAGTGAGATGCCTACCTAGACAGCATTTTGAGATGCTTTTAAGACGCCTCGTTTTGGTATTCTGTTGCCCGATGCTCGGAAGGTGACGTGAAAAGGGCAAGAGATCAAATTGCTGATGTTAAGTTTGCAGATGCTTTTCAACAAAAAATCCTGACGATACAAAATGCTGTGCAATCTGGTCTTCATTTCATGTAACATTATTTATTGACGCATGTTTATTAAATTGAATTTATGTGTGAATGTGCCATTCACTAGAAAAGTCAAGCAAGGATAGACAAAACAATCTTACAATAAATGGCAAAAAATGCATTAGTATATAAATGCTGATTAAAGCCTAATTATACTGTACTTACATTCTATTTAATAAAAAAAAAAAAACATTAATACAAATAGCATGGAAGCCCACTACTCTCCGAACTTTTGGTTCTCAAACTGTGAGATATAAATGCAGAATTATAAGATTAAAAACTTGCAATTCTAAGTAAAAATTCATTTAAATTTTTAGCTTGCAATAAGAGTTTTTTTCACTGAATTCTAAGTTTACATTTCGCAAAATAAAGTTTTTCTGTTTCCACCACAGAACTGAATTATCTCATACTGTTGACTTTTTTCCTCACAACTGTGAATCTCACAATTGAGACATTTCTTAGAATTGCATGTTTCGAAATGTCTTATTCCTTGCAATAAAGCGTTTAATAATAATTATAAACATATCAATATTCAATGTACTTGAATTTCGGTTAAATCTGAAATAAATTAGGGTACACGGATTTCTATTTTTCTACCGTTTTGTCTCGTTTGACTTTTGCAGCAGCTCTCACATTAAGTTAGCTCAAGTAAACGTGAGTTCAGATTGAATTTGTGTTGAGAAACGCTTCTCAAGACCTTTTGTTTTCCCCATTTTCCCATTCAGGATTTTGTCTTTGAAGGCAGCTGCCTATATAGACGTCAGCTCGCCAGATTTCAGTGCAAAGCTATTACGTGGGAATAAACGTATCAGTTATGAAAATTTGTCTGGGAGCTTCACGGGTTCCCGAGGTGTACACTCTAGTCCCATAATGCCTCAGAGACCGCAGAAACTTTAATTACAAATCAAGCAGCGCGGGCTGTTGCCAATGAAACGGCCGTTCTAGGCGCGCACTCCAAAAAGAAGTGTTATTCTTAATTGCAGGTCAGTGGAAAACTGATGTGTCAGCTGCTGTGACTGCTAATTAATTCTGCTCACAAACGAAGCCAGAGACAATCTCCATCTGCTGCTGTTTAACCTGGGAGAGAGTGGCATGTCGGATTGTCATGCTCT
The DNA here is from genome assembly GCF_018831695.1 of Puntigrus tetrazona. Taxonomy (NCBI): domain Eukaryota; kingdom Metazoa; phylum Chordata; class Actinopteri; order Cypriniformes; family Cyprinidae; genus Puntigrus; species Puntigrus tetrazona. Next base: position 691,670 of record NC_056722.1, on the reverse strand, counting down.
TATTATGATAGAGTGCCCGTCTGCGATTATGACTTTTAATGGAACAAGAAACACTGACGCACATGCTTGTTATCACAGTCTAAAAGGTTTTCAATCCAATTATACAAATGTGCGTTTTCCCCAGCAGTGATTTTGTAGGTTTGTTTCAAAACTCTACTTTATAAATGGGAAATAATGAATAACACGATGTTCGAAACTGAGCGTAAATCAGCACGATTAAAATGCACGTTGTTTACGTTTTAATGGCGTACCATTTATTAGCTAGCATGTGCATGGTAACTAACGAATAAAATAATACTTCGATTTATTGTGAATCTGAATAATTCAAACGTATGTTGCGTGCGTTTTAATAATATAGCTTGCGAATGTGTATCGGCTAATGCGTAAAGCAATGCGTTAAGGCTTTGTTCGTACTTTGCGGCTTTTGTGACAAGAAAAAGTTGACTACAGTGCTTTTTCAGAAAAATAAAACGCTCGGAGCATCTGTTACAAAAAAAAAGCAGCCCGAGAGCGTTTTTTGTTGCTGTAGCAATGGCTGCAACAGTGGCCCGGCGCAGTGTGTGGCAGAGATGTCAAGAAAGCGTAAAAAAAGTTGGCTCTTGAGTTGGCTTTTGAAGTTAACGTAGAAGAAAATGTTGATTCACAACAATGCTTGTGGGTGCACGACATTATACAGGGAAGGAATCCTTGTGCTCCCAGACTAGTACGATCGGTTTATCTATAGGAAGCGTCTCCATTTTTCCTTGTTATGGAAATGACAGATTGGTCATTAGTCAGCTGTCAAAAGGGCACTTGACGAAAAGTTTTAACGCAAACTTTTGCAGAAAAAGACACCGGTGGTTTCAAAAAGTGGACTTTTTTGAAAGCACAGCTAACTCCATGGGATTCTAATGTAAAACAGATGCTGGCAGCTTCTAAAAAGCCGCCAAATGCGAGCATAGCCTAACGGGGTCATTTACGCCTGTCTTGTTTGGGTCGACTGAAGCAAACTCAAGTTCGTTTGCCCCTTTTGGCCAGTTGTGAATACAGCAATCGCTCTGGTGCGCACCAAACTAAAAAAACGAGGCCCGGCTGAAGACGTTAGTAGGTGAATAATAACAATCTTCCTGTTTTTTCCTCGAGAATTTCTGTCCAATGAATGGATGACCTTAGCGCACGTGTGGTTTTGTTTTTTGGCTCACAAAAAAAAAAAAAAAATGTGTGAAAGTGAACTGCACCAAACCATAAAAATAAACATTGTATTTGGTCCAGACCAAAGCAAGTGAACTAGTGGACTTTCCTGGTGTGAATACACCCTTAAATATATTTTGTTACCTTTATTATACTCTATATTGGGGAAATTTATACGGCAAAAAAGGTCACAAAAGGTGTGCTCAGCGAACTGTATCTTTTTCCCCGGGGCAATAATGGATGCAGAGTGTATATGTGTATACATTGTACATATCTGTGTGTTTGTGTGTATATATATATATATATATATATATATATATATATATATATATATATATATATTTAACTTCTGCAATACAACCAATATTCAGCATAAAACTGAAAATTCAGCTGGAAACAATATAGGATATATTGGTTTTTACAGTATTTCCTGCCCATGTGGCCTTGGTTACATCAGCAGATAATACTAAATTGTTAAAGAGATAGAAAAAATATTTAATGTTGAGAAAAGCACACATTTAGTTCTTTACAATAAAAAGACAGTCTGCATTCTGTTTGTATCTCTTTAGATTAATATGCACAGTGATGGATCATGCACAGTCGGACATTATCATGGAACATTAAGGAACATTTAATTTTTGATTTCATGTTTGGTTATAAATGAGGGCCGATCGTTTAATTCAGATTAAATCAGATGTGGGGTTGGCTGTGTGCACACGTGGTCTTTCAGAAGAGGGAAAATCAGCCCCCATAATGCTTCTGTCGGAGAAAACAGGCATCATCAATAATGAATTACTAAACAAGGCCGTCATTAAGTGCTTCCCACTGTCTCTGTCCAGCGCAGGGATGGGGTGGGCAGACAGCGTGACTCATGCACGGACTTGCAGATATTACGCTGAGAAACAGAGAGAAATAGAGCTAGATTCAGATTGAGAGAGAAAGAAAGAGGGAGGGGAGAGGTCAGGGTGGAGGCAGTGAGGGAGAAAGTGGGCTGCTATTAAGAGTTCAATCTGAAGTTAAGAGTCACAATGACAGTCTCTTGTCAGCAGAGTAGACCAAAACACAACACACTGCTCCGTCTGTCTGTGCATGACTTCTACAAGATCCTAAGGCAGAGAGACCAAAGAGTATTATTTCATAAAATAAGGGAGAAATCTATCTCTCTCTCTCTCTCTCTCTCTCTCTCTCTCTCTCTCTCTCTCTCTCTATCCATTTCATAGCCAGTCATCCTTCTGTCCATACATTTTTTCTGTCTGTCTGTCCATCCATCTATATTTATTTGTCTGTCTATCCTTCCATCCATCCCCATCTATATCTATATCTATATCTATATATATATATATATCTATATCTATATCTATATATATATATATATATATATATATATATATATATATACACATACATTTTCCTTCTATCAATTTCACATCCATGCATCCCTCTATCTATACATTTTCTATCCATGCATTTATTTTTTGTCAGTTTATCTCTCTCTCTCTCTCTCTCTCTCTCTCTCTCTCTCTCTCTCTCTCTCTCTCTCTCTCTGTGTATCTATTCATTTCACAGCCAGTCATCCTTCTGTCCATACATTTTTTCTGTCTGTCCATCCATCTATATTTATTTGTCTGTCTATCCTTCCATCCATCCTCAATCTATATCTATATCTATATCTATATATATATATATATATATATATATATATATATATATATATATATATATATATATACACATACATTTTCCTTCTATCAATTTCACATCCATGCATCCCTCTATCTATACATTTTCTATCCATCCATTTATTTTTTGTCAGTATATCTATCTATCTATCTATCTATCTATCTATCTATCTATCTATCTACACATTTTCTGTCCATCCATCCATTTTCTATCTATCTATCTATCTATCTATCTATCTATCTATCTATCTATCTATCTATCTATCTATCTATCTATCTATCTATCTATCTATCTATCTATCTATCTATCTATCTGCATTCCGTGTCCATCTATTTATTTATCTCTCTATATCTATGCATATCTCTATCTTTCCATACATGCATAAATTAAATACAAGCGCTAGGGACTAAAATCCAGGGTCGAAGAGGTGTTAAAAAAATGAAATGCAAATACGCGTTTTCACATCAGCAAACTGTTTTATCATTCATGATTTCCTATTTATTCAAATGTTCTTTAATTATTGGAGAAGTGCGGTAACATAAAAGGCGACAGAATAACGATTAAAGTACAGATAAAAGGGACGAGCGCAGACGGAGCAAGATCTCGCAGGGTCAGATGGAGGACAGACGTTCAGAATAACACCTCTGAGTCCAGTGAAGATCATTCCGACAGACAGCCGGATATCACAGTCAGTTGCTTATCGCAGGACCTTGAAAATACCACGGAAAAAAATCCCAGCCCCTCTCTCTTTCTCTTTCACCTTCAAAGCGGGTCTAATACGGCCTCAAAGAATACTTGATATTCTTCTATTGGTATTTGCAGATGGTGCTGCTGCTCACACATTCATTCGGCATGGAGGAAAGGTTGTGTCTTGGGACTGAATAGATTAGTAAGTCTGGGGACAAGTGCCTGGATGCCCCTGTTTAGCATGTGAATGGCACACCAGTGTGCATTATTGCCTTTGGTCGGAGGAGGCAAGGAGCAGAGAGAGGGACAGTGGAGAGACCATTCAAGAACAATTGTATTTGCATTAAATATGTATCAATGAAAAATCATGTTACATGAGGAAGCTGTAATCTCTGTTCTGAAGGGTGATGTTCTGCTGCTCCTGGATGACAACAAAACAATCCTATGCAAAATAAAAAAAAAAAGAGAAATTGTGTGATATAAAAAATATTTCAGATTCTTATTTGTGACATTTATAGTAGTTCTGGGTACATTTAACTGTCTTGATTTGACTTTTCTCCACTAAATAGCAAATCTTAAAAACCCATTTCCAGTGCGGCTTTACTGAAGTCACAGCTTAACAGGTAAAAAAAAAAAGATTCATATTTTAACTGGATTTGCAGTCTTAATCGAGTGTGATAAGACAATAAGGATGCATATCATGAATTAAAAGCAAAAAAAAAAAAACTAATTTGATTTCTTTTCTCAGGCGGCATGCAATAACATACAACCGATTCACTAGAAAAGATGATTTTTTGTAAATTAAATAATACAGTACTTCACCAGCAGGATAGTCTGTCTATCTATCTATCTATCTATCTATCTATCTATCTATCTATCTATCTATCTATCTATCTATCTATCTATCTATCTATCTATCTATCTATCTATCTATCTATCTATCTATCCATCCATTCTTTGTACAATTTCAACAATAGTTCAACATTTTTTTTCATTCCATCTTTTAAATACCATGAATACGACTGGCAATGCTTTTGAGCTATTAAAAAAAAGAATAAAAATAAATTCGTCCCCGTTCAGTGGAGGACAAATCTTCAGATTATTTTTAAAAGACGCTCGTTCCAGAATGGACAGAATGCAACAAACCAAAACACGCTGAAATGAAAGACGAGACAAAAGACGAGCTCCAGCGCTGCTAACGCTGACAGACAGCGAGCGCAGGAGCCTGGTTATTGAACACTGAGCGCTCTGTGAATTTGTATCGAGGCGAGCAGACAGTAGATGCTTTCCTGCGCTCTGCTTGAACCTGAAATGAAAGTGTGATTTTTTTTTTTCCTCTCCCTTTGCTTTTGACAATGAAGCTCTCCGTGAAGATTGAACGCCCTGCGTTTACGGGAGGTGGGGACCTAAGAGCTTCACTCTGAAGGGGCCTCTCTGGGGGGTAGCCAGCATTTAGAAGATCTGATTAATCATAGTCTCTCTCTCTCTCTCTCTCTCTTTGAGGTGATAGCTCAGAGGTAGCAGGAGGCCTGGCCCTCGTTACGTGTGCGTCCGGGGAGAGACAGCAGTTTACAGAGCTGTGTGTGAGCAGGGAGATGAATGAACGGCACGGTGAAATAATCAATTATCACTCTCTTCACCGCTGGAACAAGCCCACACACATACACTGCAAAAAACATTCTTAATCTGTTTTTTTTTTTCTTTGTCTTTTATGTAATAGCTAATATTTTGCTTGTTATTGTAGTAAAGCAATATTCTCAAAACAAGCTAACCTAAATAAATGCATTTTTATTCAGTAAGGATGCAGTAAATGGTTTAAAACTCACGGTCAAGACATTTATAATGTGACGAATGAACGCTTTTGGACTCATGAACTTCTAAAAAGAGTATCACAAAAATGAGAAATTAAGCATATTGTAATGATATCTGAAGGATAATGTTACACTGAAGACTGAAGTAATGATGCTGAAATTGTAAACATTTAGCATGAATGAAATACATATTCATATAGAAAACATTTTTATTTGTAATAATATTTATTTATTTATTAGAAAATGCAGCCTTGGTGAATATAAGACTTTAAAAAAATCTTACCAAGCTCAAACTTTTGAAGTGTGTGCATGTGAGCAAAATATTAGGCCATATTATGACTTTTTTCGTTTTGATTTTCTAACCCATGTTTTTGTGATAATCATTGCTTTTGTTGGAATTTTTATTTAACGCAATCTGAAAAAACAAGACGGTTTGTAAATGTGTACATATAATACGCACTATTGCTTCAAGTAAATATATCTGGTCTAAAGGATGGTGATATCTTCTTTGTATCGTTTCACCGGAAAATAACAAAATATTGATTAAGAAAATGATTTTTGCAGTGCCCACACTTAAAAGCAGAAGCAAACACCATTTTTAAACAAGACAAACCCGGACAAACTTTGTGTCTAATATTTAATTTCCTACTGTCACTGCAAGCCCTTAACAGTGTTTACTAGTACAGTCAGTGATTTTGACACCGTTGGGGATTTTTCAGGCCGAAAGGGTTTTTACTGAACACTCTTGGTGGAATATAAGTCACCAGAGTTTGTGAAGAGAGGAGCGATAAAGGGGAGGAGATGAAGAGAGAGAGAAAGAGAGAGAGAGCGATTGCACCAGAATGGGATGAGAGGTGTCCACCGAGAATTTGGAAGTGGAGGATCTCACTCTGGCGTTCAATCTGCGCCAGCTCCAATACTGTGGAAATAAATTGCTTTTTAAATAGATTGCTAAGCCTCTATCAGCGGGCCACTGATGTGGGTACATTTCATAGGCGGCTATTTAAACCAACCTAAAGCCCATCCATAGTGTAACCTTATTAAAGATATCTGCCAGTTAGACTTCACTAGCTCAGCGTGCTTCACCTCCTGCCTGAAATTAATCTCTGAAGCGATACACGCGATAACCGGCCTCACGTGCATGGAGGAATACAGAGCAGGACTGTAATTAATGTAACGAGGCTTAGCGGCCTGCATCAGCTTCTCGGTAAGAAACGGACAAGCTGTGAAACTCAACAGGCCTGAGATATTGCGAGGTTTAGAGCTAGGAAAGTTATCTGTTTGAGAGCTTTTGAGGTCGAAAGGTCAGAGGTTTAGAGATCGGAGCAACACGGCCATTCAAAAATTTGGACACACCTCCTTATTTTTACAGTTATTCTCCACACTTTTGAACAACAGTAATCATATGACTATCGCAATGGTAATATGACAACCCAATAAGTAATCATAAAGGGGGATGAGGTGTTGTAGTAGAACCATTTTTTAGATGGAAACTTTTTTTCCTTTAGCGTGAAGAATATTCTAATCATCTAATGAAACCTTTTTCCATCGTAAAGAATATTTTTATCAGTGCTAACTGATACCTTTATTTTTGAGATTGTGCGCTGAAATGAAAATGGCACACTGTTTTCATTCAGAAATTGCTAATAAATTACACTATTTATATTTTACTTTGTAAAAAACAATTTTGGTAGAATTTTATAGAGAACATAACGTTAAATAAAATACCCTCTTCATTTTGCTTAATATACTTCAACCAACAACATTGAGGAAATTCACTGAATACTTTTTTTTCCACTATATTGCTAAGCTTAATCATTAAAAGACTAAACGTTAATTCATGCAAAAATCAATCAGGTGTGTCCAAAGTTTTGGCTGATCTTTAGCTTCCGTTTTCTGTATTGAGGGAAACATATGCTAACACAGCACATTTCCAATTGATCAATGCCAATGATCTTATTCGTGGTGAAAAGCATTATGGTCTTGAAAGAAGTCAGGGGGTGACTGAACACCATGACATCATGTGTGAGGAAAACCCCGTAAAGGAGGTCACTTAAAAATGCTGAGCCTATAAAAAAAATAACCTTTTGTTCTGGGTGTAAATATCAACCCGTACAACCATGAAGGGTAAACGAATTAGTCGAATGAATAACCATTAGTCAACAAAATTATCAATTGCAAGACAAAATTGTATTTATACTCCTTAAACTGAATTTATAGAACGTAATAACGTGAATAAATTAATAATTCATACTCTAAACGTTTTCTATTTGGCTTCCACTGGATGGGACAAAATGGCCAAAAATGACTGAATAAATAAATAAAATCACAGCCAAACATGCTCCACGTCTTGTCAATATCTCAAATCGTTTAAAAATAATTAAAGTCACTGCAGAGAAAAATGTTCCTGTAATTTAAAGCCGAGTGAATTCTGCTGTCTGAGAGCAGAACAGACACATAAACAGAAACATCGATCCTGCAGCTGAATAATCAGAATATAGAGTAATGGACTCTGAGTCCTGTCATCCCAGTCTTATTCTAAAGAATGTGATGATGACCAGAAAGGCATCTATTATGTCTGTTTTCTCTTGTTTTGGGCTGCATTTTGTCTCGCAGAATAAACTGCCAGCTGTCGAATGTCACAAGCTCAGACAAGAAGAAAATAGCTTTGAATTAAAAAAAGTTACATTATAAGTAAACCTCGACATCATGATAAATGCCTTTTGAAGCATTAAAACACTCCCAGAATGCACAGAAGTAAAATATTATATTAATCTGACATGTGATTGTTTTTGATTTGTCTGTATGTGCTTTATATTTTGCTTGTAATGTATTTGTTTTTGGCTTGCATGTTTACGGCCTACATTTAAAACCGATTCTTCACCTATAAAAGGACAAAATATACAAATGCATCATAATTTTACTTAAATCAAGCTTTATTTATGATATGAGGGGGAGGAACAAAGACGATGTGCACATAAAAATTATTTCAATAAAGAAACAAACGAAGACGAGCTGCAGAGGCCTGAATAATTTCATCACGTCATAAACCGCAGACAGATGGAAGTTAATCTGTGTGAGGAGTTTACAACGGGATATTTACTCAACAGCATCAATAAAAATGATATAAGAGAGAAATGCTATCAATATGCTTTAGACATCACAACTACGAGGGGCTAGAATGTTTTAGTTCACAAAAAAAAATAAGTGTTTTAATTCGAAACACAGGAAAATGGTCTAATATAACAGAGGTTGCACGTGACCTTTTTTACAATTGTCCCTCCTAAGGCACTGTTCAGCAAAAATGAATAGAGGAATAAAAGAATCTTGCATGTACATGCTAAACACAAACCACGTTTTTTTTTTTTTTTTAAACAGCTGTTAAACCGAAAACCGCTTTTAATTTCTAGGCTGTTAAACCCCAAACACCTGATAAAAACGACTTAAAAAGTTAACCAACTGATGTGATTTTCAATTGTGCGGGTCCCCTAGTGGTAAAACATTACATTATTCCTCCTCCACACCTCTTTTCTCTCTATTCATTTAAACACACAGCCGAAAGAACGATAATTACAGAGTGATCAAGGACAGAGCGGGCTGATTGTTGCCTTTAGTCTATCTGAAATGCTAATACATCACTTAAATGTGCCGAATGATAATGGAGAACAAATTAAAATGTTTGCAGATTTACAAATCGTCCACGTCAATACATCAACAGCCGGCAATCTCTTCGTTTTTATGCAAACTAACGTCGACGTACAAAAAGCAAAAGAATACTTTTTTCTCCCATAAAACTATCTCATGTATATTTATAAGATTTGATGGTAAGCTTTCATAAGTCAAGTAGATCCTATTAGGTTCCCTAAATGGATTTCATGGACGTTAGAATGCAGCATCATACGCTCGCCTGATACATATTCATGATATACGCGTGCCTACACGGGAAGCCACGCCGCAGTCAATCTAAAGCCGTGGTAACTGTTTATCTGCAGTGTGTTCCTTTACAATCCGCATAAATTTAGCTGTCAGTGGCGTGGTGGACATTTCATTCATTCATTTTTTTCTTCTTCTTTTTTTTTTTTTTTTTCCTCTTCACCCCTCAATCCATCCCTCCCTCCCGGAGCTCCATATGGAAAACCTGCACGATAAATGTCATTTCAAAATCAATTTGCATTAAAAAGGTAGAGCGTGTGCGCGGTCCTGAGAAAAGAATATATGGCACAAACCGAACACATTTGCATCTACAACCCCGCCCCGGGACGTTACACAGCCTTCGTTGGGTGAGGACGGCGAATCGCGAAAACCCTGCTTTTTTCCTTTTCTCGCTGGCTGAAAAGCAGGAGTAGCCGGATAAATCGACAGCACAAGCATCACACACAAACAGGAAATGCAGCTTCGCTGACTCAATAAATGGATGTGGGCGTGAACCTCGGCGTTCGCAAACGCGCGCGTGTGTGTGTGTGTGTGTGTGCAGGCAGGTGGGCCTTCTGGATTCAACGCTCTCTCTAGTCCATTGCAGTCGCCGCCGACATGACTCTCCTCGACTACGCGTATTCTTAAGCAATAACAACGAGAGCCGTATTATCCACCCAAGAATACCCGTCACCGAAGAGAGTCCTTTACAGAGAGAAACAACAGAACCGCCGGCATCGTCGGAAAACGGAAAGGCCTTTTCAAAACAATTGATTGAAGACGCTTTGTAGCGCAAGGCAAGGGCTTCTCAACGGCTCGTCTGCAAACAGAAATTAACAGTGCATTTTTGTTCAGTAATCGCCTCAGGAAATATGTGGTAAGTGTTTTTTTGTTGTTGTTTTTGCCGCTATTTCCTCCCAGCAATCTGTGCTCTCACAGGGCCACTCGGGGGAAAGGTGCATTTAATGAAGGAGCGGGGGGATGGGGGCGGAGGTGGTGGATGGGCGCCTTCCCCCGGCCCCCAACAGCATTAACTCACCTGGGATGCAAGGACCCCACGGAGGTCCTCCAGCGAGCGTCCATGTCCTGACTCCCATGATTCCAATGATGATAGTCCACAGTAGCGGGTTCGTCCTAAAAACACAGACCACCGGGTTAAAAAAAGAGATCTGAATGATATTATGGTCCACTTCGACACACACTGCACATCTCATCTGTCTAAATTATATAGAAACAGACACAAAAAAAAAGCCAAACAGTCCATTAGCACTGTGAGGAGAATTCTATATGGAGACATGGACTCAAATGAAGCATGGCGGCCCCCCTCTATACCCCACTTGAGGATGACAGGGGGAGGGAAGAAAAAAGAAGAAGGGGTGGGGGCTAAACTGTGTGATTAGTCTAGGAGAGAAGCCTTCCTCTTTTTTTGGAAGAAAAAAGCAACTTGTGATGCATTTTAAATGCATCGTTTTACATGTGAAATGACGAATTATTTGATTATCTTTAAATGCATTGGAACGTTTGATTACTAATATTAGGTATAATTTAGTGCATTTAGCAATTCGAGTTTTTAAGTGTGGTGTCATTTATTTGAACACAAAGATGATTTTGCACAAACGTCATTGAGCAAAAAATTCTTTTTGATTTGAAAGGTTTGTTTGAATACGAATACCACATTTGAACTTACTGTTTTTTTCTGTTTTTAATTAACAGGCCTTATTTATGGTCATTTTCCTGCATATTCGTATTCTGTCATAACTCCCTGTGCTTCAATTACCCAATAATAACGTAGTCGTAAGAACACAAGCTCACAATTTTTTACTAAATAAAACACATTATGATATCGTATTTTATTTAATGCAAAATGAATCATTTCAAAAACGACACCTCTAAAAACAAAAAAAAAAATCACTACATACCTACCGAAAAAACATTTCTCTGTTTTACACCGATCATTCACAAAATAAGAAAAACCCAGTCAGCTCTCTTGCTGAAATCCACTCATCTTGCAACCCAACAGACAGAACGAGAAGGCAGCGCGAGAAACTGGAGGAGAACCTAACGGAGGCAGATGGAGAGGGAGAAGCTGGACTCAAGCACAAACGCAACAAAAGCCACCGCACGGGCGCACACCGGCAGTATAGCAGCCGGCTGCTCGCTCGCTCGCTCTCTAGACCCTCAGTCTGCAAAACCATCAGACGCACCTCACACACACACACACACACACACACACACAGCCACCCTGACGCAGGGCACACTCCCCCAGTGCTATAGCCCCAGGGCTCCTGCTCTCTCTGTCCATTTCTGAAGCTACACACACACACACACACAGACAAAACCCATCTTCCAAACCCCCAGAACTCCAGCAGTTAATCAATGGCCTCCATGCATGGATTTTCAGGGTTTTTTTTTTCTTTGGTTTGTTTTTTTTTTTTTTTTTTTGGTTTGTTTGTCTTTACCAAACTTCCTCTGGGTCCATATCTCCTCAAATGATACATTTTTCCTGATTTTATTTCCTTCATTCAAGAACACTCACTTTTTATATTTCAAATGTAAGGAATTCTAAGAATGGAACAGTTTGGAGCCAAAAAATAAGAACATATCTGTATTCTCAACCTCTCTCCACTCCTCCCTTTCTCCACAAGCGATCTGCGCTATTCCACCCCACACTAAAAGAAAAAAAAAACAACAACACACACACACTCACACACGCACACACACACACACACACACACACTCGAGCTGGACCCTTTTACTGATTGCGATTTAATTGAATGGAGCCCATGAATATGGTAATTTCACAAGACACTTGACACAAGCATCAGGAGGTGTGGTAGACCACACCGGCAAAAAACAACGACACACACTACTGAAACAATGATCAATATTTAAAAAAAATAAAAGAACTGGACCGACGTGTGGATGCGACTTACCCCGTCAAACCTTCAGCATCTCGTCGTGCCGCCCATCTCAGCAAGGTGGGATGCCCGATCGTGATAAACCCAGGACGGTACGGCGATGTTAGAGAGAGCCAGGCGGCCAGTCCCGTGGTGCGCAGGTGGACGCGGTACACACTCGCAGGGGGGACGCTTGACAAAAGGATCAAAACCCACTGCCCACTCCCGAGCCAGTTGTTGCTTGACACAGCAAATGAACTTACAGCACAAGAGCGAGTGAAGCTGAGGGAGGGAGAGACAGACGGAGAGAGAGAGAGAGAGAGAGAGGCAGAGGAGGAGAGAGAGAGAGTGTTTGGCGCGTGTGTGTGTGAGAGAGAGATGGAGAATGAGTGAGAGAGAGGAGGAGGTGGGGGTAGAAGGGGGTTCGGAGTGAGCGGGCGAGCGAGAGAGAGAGAGAGAGAGAGAAATCACAGCATAACAAAACCTATAGCTACGTGGATGGCCACTCTCTCTCTATCTCTCTCTATCTCTCTCCACCCTCTCCGGCTCAAAGGAAGGGAGAGAATAATTAGATTTGAGCCACACATGCTTTCCAAAAGCACTGACTCGTGGATCCCAGGCACCTAATGTTGGATTAATTGAGGGAGATCTGATGTGCTACATGCACCGTGAGCCCTCGGCTCTGACTCCCCCCCCCACCACCACCCCTTCCTCCTCCTCGTCGTCCTCCTCCTCCTCCTCCTCCTCCTCCTCACGACGCCAAAAAACTACCATCGTGATACGACTCCCTGCTCCTCTCTCCCGGCATATGGTGACTGACACGGCACTGTAGGCACAGAGAAAAGAAATAATAGATTGTTTATTTAATTGCGAATACATACAGACGTTTATTAGGCTGGATTTGTGCTTCTGTCAGAGTGGAAAACAGTCAGTATCCATCTTAGAAAGTGTTGTGAACGCCAGCAGGAAAGGAAAAATTGGAGTTTGCGGGTTTAAAGACAACGGTTTCACTTTTTGAGCATGGCATTTGCGATAAACAAAAAAACAGGTTTAGAAATAGGCTTTTCATCACAGCTGAGAATATTCTCATCGGACAGAAGGAAATGATGAACGTATATAATGCAATTTTTATAAAACTATGGTATATATAGATCTATATAGAAATGCTCTTTAAAGTTAGGAGACAGTAGAATTTTGCATGTTTTTGACTAAATAATCTAAAACGTGTAGAAACTATGCAAAATTATGGCTAATATCTAACATTAACGGAAAATGTTTCTAAGCAAATGATTCCTCTGCTTCTTCTCAGGTCAACTAATTATATATATATATATATATATATATATATATATATATATATATATATATAGATAGATAGATATGATACACACACACACACACACACACACACACACATACATACATATAGATAGGGACCAATACATACATACACTAGACTACACCGAAATAACTCGCCACCATTTCCACTTTCACCTCATCCCCTTTCATAAAAACCGCATCAATAATATCAATATGATATTCAATATTCAAGGTAAATGGCAAAAGAAAGCAGCTCTGGTAACTGGCTTTTAACAGACCAGCAGACAAAGGAATCAGACATGTTGAATTTCACGCCATGGAAAGCGGTCTACTGCCCCCTGTTGACCGTTCCGTCACGGTCCAAACAGGAAGGCCCAGACAGCTGGACCATATTGCGACGACACACGGCGCAATAATTGCAGGAAAAACACAATTCTTTATCAAGCTATAGTCGTCTAATCAACATTAGGCACGAAACAAAGCGAATCGGTGAAAATGGAGAAGAAACGGAGGGATGAGAGCCGGAGGAAGAGGGGGAGGAGAGGCGCTCCTGTTCTCTCTCTCTCTCTCTCTTTCTCAAGGAGAGGTGAGAATTCCTTACAAAAGCCTGGATGATTCTGTTTTCACCCTTTCAAGGCCATATGAGCTCGGCACAAAGACGTATGACAGATGAAAAAAAAAAAATCGCTTTTACTTTTTAGCTTTCATTCGTTTGGTCTTTTTTTACACAAAGTAGCAATTAAGGTGAAAGTGTTACGGGGGAAGGACGAGGCCTTGTCTGCTAACACCCTTTGTTTGCTTACGCCGGAATTGACTTTCAGAAAAGAATGAGATGCTTTAATTGACATCTACAATAAAGCGCCTCTGTACGTCATTTTGATCAGCTCGCCCCCGTTTCAGGTCACAAACTAATAAACGGAAGGTAAAGACACATTGTCATCCGATGTTCCCTGCGGATTGTTTCAGAACACGTATGTAATGACCGGCTATTAGCGTGCTATTTTTTCCTACGCCGCCCAGCGTGGCCACATTAGTTCATTAGCAGCTGTTTCACTGCTGTAAATATCTTCGCCCGGGCGAAAAAAATGATTTATTTAAATTTGATGCGCTGAGTTTATTTGCCTGGTGGCTCGTGCGAGCTGAAGAGAGAGATATTCACCTATCCTTGCAATAAACAACACCCCCCCTCCACCACCACCACCACCTCGCCTGGCTGTATTTCAATTCAACAAGCTTATAAACACACATACGCGAGCGCACGCTCTCGCGCACACGAGCACGCGGGCATCCGGCAAATAGAATTCCTTCAAACGTACGTGGGTTGAAACACACTCCAGGGATAGAGAGAGGAGAGGTGCAGGGAGCAAAGGCCAGGCGCGGAGCTCCCTGTATCCAAATGGCATTACTCACTCTGAGATGTATTATTAAAGAAAGAAGTACCGCAGGCCATGGCTGACAGACCGTGCAACAGTAAACAAGAAAAAAACAGCAGCGTTTGACAGCTAAAACACCGCGCTTTCATTCTCACACTGATACTGACAACACAGAGATGTGTTCGAATGAGACGGCGTTCGTACGTACCTGCACGCGTAGCATCTTTGACACTATTCGAAATGTTTTATGGGGTTGCGGTGACTTTTGATATTCAATTTGTGCTTTTTTCACTGGTGCAGGCGCCAACGATGAAAAAAAGCAACAAAACAAAAAAAAAAAACAAAGATGGCGTCAATAGCTCAACTGTTTCTCCTAGCTTTGAGGTTAAATGGGGACATTTGGAGATCTTTTTTTCGGAGAAAAAGGCCACGGGGAAACACCGAGAGACTTTTCTGGAGGGTCACTAGAAACTAACTGTGCCTGAAATTGTTCTTGGATGCATTCATTTCAGTATGAGGTCAAACGCTTTACAGAATCTGTTCATTTATTTTAAGGTCCAATTTAAGTCAGTAACAAACCATTAACCATAACTAATTTGGTGATTATTATTAGTAAGGTAGTTGTTCGGTTTAGGGATGTAAGCACTAATATGCAGCCAGTGTAATATTAATAGGCATGCTAATAGCTAACTAGTTAATAGGGAGAATAAGTGTGAGACAAAGTTGATATTTAAATGGGGTCTCAATGATTTTATAATTAATTTTAATAGAAATTTAATCTCATTGATGATGAATACATCTTGAAAGTCTTGAAAATGCACTTCCATTTACCAAAAAAGTAACCTCAGTAAACATTTCTCATCAAATTCTAATTAAGTTGATACGTAAGTGACATCTCAATATGAAATCCTTTTCTCGACACACTTGTGAACTATTTTGTTCATTTTAATTCCATAGCTCTTACTGCACGTCAACACAACAAGTCACAAACTTTTTAAAAATCTCACAACTCTGTTTCATCAGTTTTCAGAGTCTCAACCTTAACTGTAAACTGTACTCAAATTCACCAAAGCCTGCATTCGAAAAAATAAAAGAAAAACAAAATGAAAACACAAATTTTTCATTTTACAAGGCTAAATTATCTGAGCTGCTATTTCTGATCGTTTTAAAGCTCTTCACTCTTAGTGTCAGCTATTTGTCTATATTCTCTATATTTTGTGACTGGTTTTATTTCACCTAAAAAAATTAATGTAAAAACACCTCCATTAGGTCTTCTGAAAGAAAAAAAATATCAACACTAACGCGATGCCAAATCATGGTGACCAACAGAAAAGAAATATCACAAACCTCCTTAAAATCACATTTGTTTCTTCTGAACGGGAGGCCCTGATCATTTCATCTCCAGGAGTTTCAAAAGAGATCTCAAACATGTCTCAGCATGAGCTCCGGTTTGCCATGGCACAGACGTCTGCAATAAAAAAAAAAGTCATAAATAAATCTCAATATAACTTCAAAAAGGTTTTGATTCTTCAAAGATCACATTATATGAGCTGTTATCCATGTTAGTCTGACATCTTGTGTCTACAATTGTCACATTTGTGCCCGATTAAATTTTAGGAGACGCATCTGAGACAAAGTTAAAAGTGTTGCTGTAGTGTGAACACAGAAGCACTTTCTTTAGGATCCTGTACTTACAGAGCGCTGGAGACCCCTAGATGCTGGCCAAGACCCTACAACACCAACACTTACATCTCTACAGAGAACGATCTTTCAAACACACACACACACACACACACATACAAAGTCACTATACATAGAATATGTCCTGCCAGGGACACAGCAAGGAGCATGTGTGAGCATTATGATGATAAGAGTGTTACCTAAATCTGTCTATTATTACCACTGGAAGATCACGTGACTCGATTCACATGCCAGATACAATTATATAGAGGGTGGAACATAAAATATGAGATATGATGTGAAAGACGGAACCTTCTGCGGCTTTTGTAGCACTATTATTTGTCATTCCAATAAAACCCAGTGAAACCTGAAACTCGAGTGAGAGAAAATGAAGTCTACAATCCAAGCTCCTCCAACTAAATCTGTTTTTAAACACTCTCTCCCACACACACACACACACATGCATATACACACAAAGGCAACTAGGTATGTAAATTGGATGCTCTCTCATGCAAATTATTTTCTGGTTATTAAAAACCAGCAAAGGTTGTTTGGAAAATCTGCCACTCTAGTGGGTTTCACTGTTTCAGAGCGTGGTGGAGAACATTTAAAGGGATAGTTCACCTAAAAAATGAAAAGACTCTCATTATTTGTTCACGGTTTCGATGCCATTTTCTCCTGTGGAACACAAAAGGAAAAGTTTGGCAGGATGTTTATGCTGCTCTTTTACCCTACAAATGAATGATGACCAAAATGACTAAAGTAACCGTCCAAATGGCTTATTTGCTATATTCCAAGTCATATACATTCATTGCTTGATGACTCCATTAACTTTCATTGTATGGAAAAGTGCAGCGTGAACATTCTGCTAAATTGCTCCTTTTGTGATTCACAGAAAAAAGGCCATACAGGTTTGCAAGTCAATAACTCATGAAAGAATTAGCATTTTTGGCTGAACTATCCCTTTAAACCCGAGGACGCCAACAACTCAAAATCTGATTGAAACATGGGTTTTCTTGCACTCAGAATTACACAAAGCATGACATACAGCTGAGCATAAAATGCTCTGAAACCTCCCTCTCTCTCTGTTGCTGTCACATATCAATTGTGAACGGCTCGCTGTCAAGGGACTCCACCAATCTCATCATGGTCTCGGTCTGTCAGTGCTGACAAAGCAAAATTATTGCTTGTCACTGGATATTTATGTCCAGAAGGCTTAAACCAGACAGAGCGCTTCCTTTTTATTTGTGTCTTCTGTCCATAGATTGACCATTGACCTCTATGTGCCACTATAAGAGGAAACGTTCAGATGCATGACGGCTCTGGAAGGATAATGTCTATAAATCCGACACCTGGACAGAATATCGAGAAACAGACCAATGACTTACAGCCATCTCGAATGTAGTTACCTGTTGTGTTTGTAATTAACCAATGCCAAAAAAACACATCCTTCCACAGAGGCTGACAATGAAAATAAATTGAAGCCGGACATCTCTCTCTCTCTCTCTCTCTCTCTCTATATATATATATTATATGTATGTATATATAAAATACAAGTAGCATGAGTGTGTGTATGGGATATAAAATAAATGTTATTTAGATATCTATAGTAACAAATACTTAATAAACAAATCAAATATTTAACAATTAAACAATTACATATAAATATTGAATACTGAATTAAATATAAAAAAATATCTTAAATATGCATTTACTATAAACATATATTTAAGTTTATTTGTGATGCAAAGACAAGTTAAAAATGTATTTAAATGTTATTAAAAAGTCATATTTTAAGGGTGCATTAATTTTGAGTGGCTCATAAATCTTAAATGTTAAGATAAAAATCTTCAGTTGAAAAATGTAATTGCTTTTATGAATATTATATATATGAATACATGTACATGTACGAGAATGTATTTTTGTATTAATACAGTTTTATGCATCTGCGTGTCTAACATTTACATGGACATAAACTTTAAACAACATCTCCAAAATGTCTTAAGATCCCGAGATCCTTTGAAACTACATTAACAGAACATCACGCATTAAGGCAGATGTGTCGAATTTTCACATTCTGCTTTTTTTTTTTTTTTCATCATGTGGAAAGGCTTGTAGATGAGTGGGACATTTCTATGCAGCCTTCGCTCCATTACAGGATCATATCATTGGACATGTCACCCATCTAAGTGTGTGAAACCACAGCGGCGCTCTGACATTTTCACAAGATGAACAGAATCGAGGCCCCGAGCTTCTACTCAAAGGCTCTGACTGAAAACCTCTTCCACATTTTAGCATGTGTTTACCTCAGGAAGCTGCCCGAGGAAGATGTAGTACATTCACTGGCTTTGATTCATCGCAAAAAGAAGTTAATTAACTGTCAACATCCTCGTCGCTCTTTATTTTTCTGTTTTCTTTTAATTTGCCTGATTCTTTCTGCTCGGTTTGCTGGTGTGTCATTATATCTGGCACTCGTTTAATGTTTACCCCTGAGTGATCCGATATTTACGTGCTTGTGGAGAGTGAACTGAAGTTGCCGCGTTGCCAAATCGATGACACATTTTCAAAATGTTCTGGCGGTTTCTGCAGCACATGACACTGAGGGAGTGGGCTGAGTGGGAGTGGAATCACACACACACACACACACACACACACACGGCCCTTTGAATACTGCCATCTGCTTTCAGCACTACGGTGTCATCAAACTCATACACACCGTATCAGTATGGCGATGTTTGCACGATGGAAACATGTCAACAATGCTCTGCATATTCATAAACAGAAATAGTACTGAGAAAGATTCGCTTGAATCACTTCACAGCAAAAATGTACACAAATTCAAGGACCCCCACAGTCTATAAAC
The DNA here is from genome assembly GCF_018831695.1 of Puntigrus tetrazona. Classification (NCBI taxonomy): domain Eukaryota; kingdom Metazoa; phylum Chordata; class Actinopteri; order Cypriniformes; family Cyprinidae; genus Puntigrus; species Puntigrus tetrazona. Next base: position 672,277 of record NC_056722.1, on the reverse strand, counting down.
GTCTAATGGAACAATGTGTGCAGCCAGCCAATCAGCAACCAGCAGACAATGGAGTCCAGGTGGTACAGGGACATATTAAATTAAATAAAAAATTATTTCTAATAATAATATCATTTATTAGAATTGTTTTGTATTAATGTAGTTATGAGAAATATATTATATATTATACATTAATGTTAAAAATGTAGTTATGAGTTATTTACAAAAAAACACCATAAAAAGGTTTTTAAACATTTTAGACAGATTATACAAAACAGATCTGAAATTTAAATTAACTGATTGACCTTTCAGGGCAAAAAAAGAAAAAGAGAGATTGAAATGAAATAAGAAAAAGGGCCATTAATATAATTTACAGCGCCTTGCGAAAAGTATTCATACCCCTTCATTTATTTACATTTTGTTATTTTGCTGCCTTATGTTAAACTGCTTTAAATTACTTTTTTTCCACATCAATCTACACATCATACTGTACAGCAAAAACAAACAAACAAATAAAAAGCTAATTTATTAAAAAACAAACAAAAAAAACAATTTTATTGTATAACTTTGAACAGTTGAAATTTAGCTCAGGAGCATTGCTTGTAGATGTTACTACACTTAGTGAAGTGAACCTGTGGCAAATTCAATTGAATGGGTAGGATTTGGAAAGGCACACGTCTTAATAAAAGGTCTAATAGCTAATAATGCATATCAGAGCAAAAACCATTAAAGTCAAAAGTGATTGTATGAAGAGCTGAGAAACAGATTTGTGTCAAGCCACAAAAAGGGTCACATATGGCCTATGTCTATGGAGAAGGGCTTTGCTGTGGTGACCAAGAACCTGATGGTCACTCTAGTTGAGCTCCATGATCATATGTGGAGATGGAAGAAATCTACAGAAGGACAAACATCACTGCAACACTTCATCAATTTGGGCTTTATGGCGGTGTGGCAAGACTCAGTCTGCTCCTCAGTTAGGATGCGTGAAAACACACTGTGCAAAAAAAAAAAAAAAAAAAAAAAAAAAGGAAAACACCTAAAGGACTCCTTTGATGGAGAGAAACAAGATTCTCTGGTCTGATTAACCAGCTTTGCTCTTGACTATTTGCTCATGCAGAGAACCATCCCAAAAGTAAAGTGTTCTGGTAGTGGCCTCATGCTGTGGAGCTGTTTTTCAGAGGACTGAGGGACTCGTCAGAAAAAAAGCAACACTCAGTCGAGCAAAATATAGTGATAGCTATAAAGGAAAGCTAGTCCAGAGCATTTTGAAACTCAGACTGGGCAGGTTAACCTTCCAATAGGACAATGACCCTAAGCACACAGCAAGAGTGGCTCATAACTTTGTGAATGTCCTTGAGTGGCCCTGACACAGGATAAACCTGAACATGTGCATCTGTGACAACGTGACAAAGGTGAGGAGAGGCAGATAATTGACAAATTGCTATTAGCAAAGCTTGTCATAAAAAAGACATGAGACTCAAATTTTTTATACATTTACAGATGCTGTACAGTTGCGGAATGTAGATTGTTGTGTGTGTGTGTGTGTTGGGGGTAATTTAAAGCAGCAACATAATAAAATGGGGGAAAAAATGAAGGGGTATGAATACTTTTGCAAGGCACTGCATCTAGGCTGTCTGTGAACTGAAAATTCAAGGCCTCCCAGAAGAAATGTTCTTTTATTGAGTTTTTGACACCACTGTAGAACAGAGTTGCCTTTTTAAAATGCACTTACTTTGTTTTCTTTTCAGTCAGGGAGATTCTATCATTGTGATATTGGATTTTGAGGTGAAATGGGTGGGTTTTTGGGGTGAGATGTGAGTGAGTTCTTAATAGAAGCTGGAAGGAAGTGCTGTAACGGCTGTGTGACGGTCCTTACCAGAACCCAGTCGTGACTCACTCAGACAAGGGGTGACAGAAACATGGCACCCAGGAGACTAACACACACATCACCCTCCCTTACCGGAGCGCCGCTGACGCATCGCCATCGCTGCCTGCCCAGACCTGCTCTCTTTGAGCTTCTCTCCATCTTCCTCTGCCGTCTCGGAGTCGGGAACGCTCCGTCATCTCCATATGTCGGCTGGATCTCTGCTGCTTTACTCTTTTCATGCAGTATCTGGCAATTAAATGAGCAGCAATTAAGTTTACTCTGAAGTCAGTTTCAGAGTACGTTTGTGATTGGCAGCAAATCATACTGAAGACGAGCTCAAAGGAAAGTTTATTGCTAAGAGACGTACCGCTCAGGAGTTTTGTTAGAGTATCAACTACTGGATGTTTCTCCTAAAACGTGTTGAAATGGAGTATAGAGTTAAAAAAAAGGGGTGTGGAGAAAATTTTATTTGCAGTTTATGCAGTTTGACTACTGATTTCAGATCATATAAGTCTAAAAATCTGAGAACCAGAAGATTAAAAGTCTTCTTTACTTATCTCAAAGATGTCTCATTTTATGAAGTCGGAGAACTCTTAATAATTTTTTTCTATCAATAAGAGTTGTCTTTTTCCTATGGAATAGGAAATGAGCACATTTCGAGACTTTTTTTGTGAGTCAAAAAAAAAAAAAAAAAAGATGCTTAAGATCATTTTTTCCCCACATTTAGGGACACTTAAGTTTTTTACTCAAAGAATAATGCTTATTGGATTTTTTTTCTCTATCAACATCTAGGAAGCAGCAGAACCTAGCAAAAATATTCATTTACTTTTAACTGAATCTATAGTCTAACTGAAACAATCTAACATTAAAATATTTTTTTTCTTTAAATGTAGGTTGGCAATTTTAACACATTCTAGGACATTGTTGAGATTTCCACTCCACTTATTTTGTATATCTTCTGAAAAAGACACATAAAAATATTAGGATGTTTTTAGGCAATTGGCAGTAGAAATGTAATTTATGAGGTCAGAGATCATATTTTTTTCTTCTCTCTTCAGTATTTGTTGGAAATTTTGAGATGTCTTCTGAACGTAAAACTTGTAAAATTCACCCTGAAAAAAAATGTAATTGTTTTATCAGGGCCTCCCCCTTCACATTGCTATCTAGGAGAAACATCTCACACATTAAGGAGATTTCAGATTTTTCCGGTTGTTAATCTCGACCTGTATCGTCTTTGATGGCTTATCTTCTTCTTCATTCCTGTGGACTCAACAAAGCCCGGCGGCTGCTGGTACAAGAGACGGCAGACGCCTCACAGGGCTCTCATTGCTGTCAGTGATTGATCCCCTTGTTTTTATCTGGCGTAATTAAACATTTAGAGCCATGCGCTCCCTGTTGCTCAATGTAATTTCCTCTGAATTCAGAAGTCTCGCAGCCCAAGAAATCTTTATTATTGGCAATGAACCCAGCGCGATAATGAGCCAATGGGATGAAACACCCAGTTTAGCACACTCTAGTTACCATTTCTAGGGAGAGGAGGAGACCGCTCGATTTGTTCGCAGCACTACGAGCTCGTTCCCGAAAGAAACAGACGTGTTTACGTTAACGCAAACACCGCATGGGGAAAATAAGTGTTTTTCCGTGCGTGTTTTGCTTTAAATGGACAGCTGGTTTCGTAGAAGCAACCTGAAAAGATAACGACCTAAGTGAAATCAAGTAGTGCGGGAAAAACTAAAGGTAACGAATAACAAATTGGGGACCAGCTGTGTCTCAAATTGTGAAGCGTTTAGAATGCATATGAAGGTACAATAGCCTTTAAACTTGCATGAAAGCAAGACCACACAAAGCACACAAATTATTTCCCAGGTTCCCCCCCGCTGTGTCTTCTGAGAAAGCACCGTTTTTAGCCTCTTCAGAATGCAGTCAAAACAAAAAGTTTACATCTAGGTTATGTCTATGTTACTTTTATCATTAGAGTCTAGCGATTTTTGTTTTTTAAAGGATAGCCCACTTAAAAATTGTCATCATTCACTCATCCACAATTGTCACGTACGATAGCTTGTAAGAACATTGTTATATTTTGTTGTTACATCTGCTAGATAATTATTGCTGGAAGGATATATGTTTAAAAATGCCGGCAGCTGGATAATTTCAGTTCCTGGTGACTTTTATTATATGCAGTGGTCATCAACGGGAACTGAAACTGGTAGGTTACCAACGTTCAAAATAACTTCCTTTGTCTTCAGCAGAAGAAAGAAAGTCACACTGGTTCGGAACGACAACATGGTGAGTAAATAATGAGAGATTTTTCATTTTGAGGTGGACTGTACCTTTAAGTACACCTTCATTGTCCCGTCTGATATTGTTAGAAAAGGAAACAAGCCACAAAAGAGCTCAAAACTAACTATGCTGAGAACACTTCTGCGCAAGAATGATTTACCATTGCTACTGTGTTTCGGAAATATGTTGATTTAGTGTTATAGGGCTGATTACTAACCCTGTATATAGTTATGTTAAAAGTCTCTTGATGATGACGCAATGTCGGTAAAGCCTGTAAAAACTTCACACGATGTCCATTCTAAAATATAAAGGGAAGTGACTTAACTTTGTTCTTCACATGACGCTAAGCTTGTAGTTATGCAGCTGTGTTGAAACTACAGAAAGAAAAACTAATTAGGCTGTAAGTTGATAATGTCATAATGAATGAAACATTCAGTATGTCTTTACCTAAAAGTAGATGAATGGCAACTCAATGGTTAATATATGCTTTTGCATTTTTACTAAATAAGTTCATCCAGACTAATAAGTTCATCCAGCAGTCCAACTGCAAAAATAAATATACATATATATGCAGCTGAAATAATACTTTTTCATAGAAGAATTAATGTAAACACTTACATTTTGCTTAAAAAAAAGTAGCATTATTTTAAATTCAAGGGTTAAAAAAAACTAATAATAAATAAAGATATACCCATTTTTAAAAATAAACCAAATAAATAATAATATATATTAAAAATGCATATATATTCTTGCCTTTAAAATAGATAAAAATTAAATTTTTAAATTAAATAAATATAAATATAATATAAATGATTTATCCTTGATCAATATTACGCCACAAATACTCAAAACATTCCTAAGTGGGTCGGTCAGCGGTCGGCATTTTCATTTGCATACAGCCAAACCTATTCTTTTCCAGACTCCGTCCAGTCAGACGAAACTTCTCTCATAAATGATTCACTCAATGAACATTTGAGTTGTTGATTGTGCTGGAGCTGAGTGGATCATTACATCCGCTCTACGGCTGCTAGAGTCATCGCCGCTTTCTAAAACACATGTCTGCTGTAACTCTACATGTCCACGCTTCTGTGTCCCGCCCAACACCACCCTCCCCCCGTTGCTTATGCATTAATAATATTAGGGCAAATTTGATGCTTCAGTTCAGGGGAAGCATTACTCATTTAAGGAGTGCATGGCACTATCTGTCTCTATCTTTCTCAGTGTGGGGCCTAATGGCTCTGATTGAACTCCAAATTCAATTTAGACAGGATATTACTGTTACATGAGCTCTCCTCAACAATGCCATTTCCCTTGCTTACACAGTACATTACCCAGTAAAGCTCGGCCTTTCCTGCTAAAACAAAAGCGGAAAAATGAGAGGACGAAAAGAAAACGACTTTTCCATCTCACAACGGCAATGATCGTTGATTTCAAACTGTATTTAACACCAGCGTCTTGAAATCTGGTGGCAGAGCGAGCTGAATCTATTTTCATTACCCGGAGCCGGCGTCCGTCTCTCAGAAAAAAACGAAACCTGTCACTGACAACCAATTCGGATTTTGCTTCCTCGTATTTTTCTTCTCGCGGCAAAATAACTTTCAGCATCTTGCACAAACTTCTGATCGCTTGCATCAGGGTTTGGCCGTCATTCTTACAATCTGATTTAAAGCGGTTCCTAAAACCGTTACCAGCCAACCGGAGCTGAGCTGCAAGATATCGCCAATTCATGAGTTCACGTGTCCATCCGATCCTTCAAAGTGGTAAAGGTAAACAGATTAGTACGGGTAAAGAGATTTGGCTTGCTGTCTTTACAAAAAAGGAGGGGCTCATGAATGAGATGTGACTCAAGCTTTATGATGCTCCATCTGGACTGATTCATTGAAGGGCCGAAGTAGCGTAGCTGTTAAAATAGAGGTGGAATAAATGAAAAATAAATCTAAAATAAAAGGTTATGATTAACAGGACTATTTCTCAAAAAAGATGTTTCGTAAAAATGTTTTCTACGTAGTTTTTCTTTCAGTTATTTAATTCATGATTATATGTTTGAATGCCGTTTTATTTTCATACACTAATGTAATAAAACCAAGCAATAACCAGCTGTATTTTCCGTATTTAAAATGTCCGTTAAAAATGCCAAGGCCACTGGCATGTTGCAAGTGAATCAAACTTTTGAATCAGTTCGTTGAAGTGAGTTTTAAGGGGCGTCTAAAAAAAATAATCGATGATAGGCAGCAAAATTGTTTGCAAAATTAATAACAAATATGTTTCTTGAGATGCAAATCAGAATATTAGTAAAAATCTTTTTTTGTTTCATTTAAAAAAAAAAAAATCTAATATTTTAAAAGAAAACAATTTTTTAAAATTGGAATAATATTTATCTTACATATTGGTAATATTGATAGAGACATCAACATAAATGTTGAGTACAATAAAAATGTATCTAAATGTGAAGTGATCAACACAACCAGATGAAGCTTCATAAACTTAATTTTATTTATTTAAGGCCAAATATGAAATAAAATGAAATAATGAAACTAAGTAACTTTAAAATACTTTAAACCACTAAAAAGGACAGCTACTGACAAACACATTTAAATATTTACTGTAAAAAAAAAAAAGAAAAAAAAAAAGGTTATGGCATGACTTTTGCTAAATGGGTTATAATTCATTCAATTCTACGATATTTTATTATAATTGTAATAAAATATTATATCATTTCATGCCCTGATACAACAATACAGTAATAAACAGCAATAATCATCTACATAATTTTACATGTCAACAAATTCAAAATGCCTTGTGGCATATTTCTGAAAAATTATACAAATAAATTAAACTTTTAAATCGACTTATTGCTTTAAAAGATTTGAATCAATGAATTATCAAATCAAAATATCAAATAAATTAATTGTAATGCACGGTTTGAATTAAGTCATTTGGAAAGGATCGAACTTACTGCAACTGCAACAGTCAAATCAGAGATGCTATTAAAAAATCTTTAGTCTTAACTCTCTCAAATTTATGTCACAGGATTAGAAGAGACTGTAAATTAAATATAAATGACAGAAAGCTCACCAAAAATGCATTATAAAATCATCTAGATACTCGCGATGTTACTTCATTTTAGCAAAATCGTAATAAATATATTGTGAATATTCACTTGAAGACCAAAAGACAAACAAAAAGATGAAAACAAATAAATATAATAGTATAAATTTGGGATATAGAAAGATACAAACTACATATACATAATATAAATCAGACGCCGGCATGTGCAGAACCTCGTTTCGTTATCCTGCTCTCATCATTAAGCTGAAAACGTGATTAAGTGAGGACAAGATTTCTGGAAAACCCATGATCATCACCTCCATGCAGAGAAGCAGACACCTCTGATCACACCGCCACGTTCTCCCTGGACATCAGAGATGTGAATCCATACGTAAAAGTGTCTCCCCGCACACACCAGACTAACGGGTAATGAGGGGAGGTGATATTTTTAAGCGACGCGGGTCCCTGCGGTGCCGTGTGAATGAGGCTCTCTAAGATCGTCACGGCCCATTGTGCTGGCCAAGCCCGGCGAGTCGCATAGGCCAGTCCACCACTGATTATTTTAACAAATAGCATTCCTATTCAAGTCAACAGAAAGGTTTCCAATGACAGCTCGCATGACAAAAGGTCAGGGGCAGGCTGCTTGCCGTTAATTAAGTAAAATTGGTGAATGTCAGAACTACAAAGGTCAACGTTAATCCACGGCATTGTCTCATCTCCTCAGGTTTCATCCAATGGGTTGGGAGGGGGTGGGGGTCCTTGGCAGATATTAAACAAGCTAAATTCATTCAGGACTATTTAAAGATTAATGCAGCTATGCGGGTCTAACCACACAGTCAGCACATGCTCATTGAAACAATCCCGTCTCACGGACGACGTGCCCATTGCTGGCCAGAGACGTTTAGGTGAAGCTGCCAACCTGATCTTTTAATTAGCTGCTTTGTTTGCATTGGCTTTGTGTGTGTGTGTGTGTGTGTGTGTGTGTGTGTGTGCAGTTCGAGGCACAGCATACTCAGTGTAGGAATGCATCGATATAGAGATGGCAGACAACAATTATGGCCGATGAGTAATGCATTAAAATCGTTTAAATATATCCTAAACTGTTATGTGCAGCTGTATATGCATTAATTAAAAAAACACTGCAAGTCAAAAGTAATCAAAAGCATTCTAGTTTTGTTAATGGTATGTGTACACACACACACACACATATATATATATATATATATATATATATATATATATATATATATATATATATATATATATATATATATATATATACACACACACACACATATATATATATATATATATATATATATATATATTAGAAAAATTCATAAACAGTATAAAAGTAACTTACATCTATATATGAACTTTAGTAATTCAATTAAAAACAGAATAGATATTAATAATAAACAATGATAAAATACACATTACAGAAAAAAATGTAATTGAAAAAATTAAACAGTAAAATAAATAAATAAATTATATTATCAATATAAATTAAATTAGGTTATATTAATTATATTAAAAGTTGATCTAGGCCACCAAGAGTTAGGGGCTGGGTGAAAAAAATCCTTTCTATAATATTTATAATTTAGACCTCAATTCTCGCAAATACATACAGAACTTTTAACTTTCAGCTTTGTGTGTAAAATAAATATAGAAAAAATGTATGTCTAATGATCTACTGTAAATAAAGAAACAACAATAAATTACTTTGTAAGGTCAGCATAAAAAATCAAAATGAACTATATTTATTGTGTTAGCTCGCGTTGCTATTTTTGTGTTCAGCAATTAATCGGTGCACAGTCAATGCACAAAAATATAAACCATATTTAATCCAAATCTGAAGATACTCCTCCCCTCTAAAATGGCATGTCTTCTGTGATGACATCAGTGGGACGGCTTGGGCGTGACCTCCATAAACACGCCCCTAGCTGTCAGCGTTCATTTCTGAATGACACGCCTACTTTACTGCATCCAATCAATTTGCAGTAGGAAAACAAGCCACACCCTCTACTTTACTTAGTATTCTGTTTCTCCTGGAAGTATGTCACTCTTCCAGCTCTTCCAGCTCACGCGTAATATTTAAAGTGTGATAACTCACAAGTTTTTTTTTTGATCGAATAAATGCAGCCTTGGTGAATATTCGAACGACCGACTTTGCAAACAGTAAGCCGCTCGGCTGTCACTCTCCGGACGGATGCAAACCTCCAGCTGTGGTATCACAGAACAGTGATGCAATCAAAAACAATACCTGGGGCTCCAGCAGCTGTAGATGTGACACTACACGGCACGTTGTCAGCTAGCAGAGCGAGAGGGAAGTGTGGGTTTACCGCGGGTCGGGTCAAAAGCGGCAGTCACTGATAGCGCGTATAGCTGCTCTGCTCTAAACACACTGTTGTGCTGCTGCAGCTGGAAGCAGCCGCTGCCTTTGAGGAGACCGCGCATTAACTTGTCAGGAGATCTGACAATCGTACAATGGCATCGTACCAGCTGCCAGCGAGCACTCCGCGGCAAATCTAATTTCCATTACAATTAAAACCTCGCCGATGGATCGAGGATGATGTTTGCGCTGCAGGGGTCTAATACGGCCTCTCTCGCAGTTTGATAATGTGGCGATCCAGGTGGCTTCGTACGGCCCCCACCTCTCCACCAAAGCAAACACAAGCACACCGCAGGGCTTAGGCGGTTCTAGCCAAACGCTTTAACTTTCCCAGAAGGCGTGTCTGTGTTTGTGTTCTCCCAGAGGTTGTGTGTTCATTGCATTCATTAAAAAGCCTTTTACAGTGCCAGAGCTTGAAGGACCGACACGGTTTAGTTATCTCACCGCTGTGCATCACATAGATCCCGCTCAGAGAATTACTCCTGTCCGTCAAAAAAAAGTTGGACGGGGTTCAGTCTACTTTGCTGGCACTAGAATGGTATTTCTTTAAACCAATCAGACTTTAGCTGGAGGTTTATGGGGTTGAGCAACACTTATGTCAACCAATCAGATTTTAAAATGCAGTTTGCAGTCGGAATGCGAAGATATCAACACACACACATACATTATATATATATATATATATATATATTAATAGCTCATGTACAAACACATACACAAATCACAACATTATAATGTACACACAATGATTAATTTATTGTGATTACAGACTGATAAATATAATTTATAGTAAAACTTTATATTATTTTGCCAAATAAATAATTATATAAATAATTTAACACTTAAACCTAAAATCAAACTGTTTAGTACAGGTGAATTTAGACACAACAATATTGTAAAATACAAACAATAATTATTTTCATGTTATGAGCAATGGCCAATAACCAAACTAAAAATCTACAGGCCAACTGTTTTGTCTAATAAATAAATGACTAGGCCTAAAACCGTGAAATCAATCATTTTATATGCGACAAGCTAACTTAGGCACATCAAGAATCAAAATTCGAATTATTTTGAGATTTGCAAGACATGACATTTAACAATGACATTTACATTTAACTTTGAGTGTTAGATGACTTGAGTATAAAGTAAAAGAAATGTGAATGCTTTATGAAATATACAGTAAAATATCAAGTGTTACTGAATAATAGTAATTATAATAAGTAATAATAACAAACCTATATATGTTACAGTACAGTAGAGTTACGAGTCATAATCAACATTCATACCAATCTATGAGATTTTGTTAGTAGGTTTTAGTTTGTTATGGTTTCATGTTAGGTTTTAGTTTTTTGTGCCAATAACCAATAAATGACAGAAAATTTTATAATTTTTTTCTAAATAAATTGAAAATGAAACATTAAAAACTAAATACCATTGATTTCAAATGCTCAAAAGCAAATTGAGGCACCAAAACTTAATATACATAATATTTAATATCCCCATATTGTTTTTTTTCAGATTTGCCAAAAGTTACATTTAAAGCGATAGTTCACCCATTAATTAAGAATCTGTCATTCTGTCTTATTTCTGAGTTTGTAACTACAATAAGTAAATGATCAGAGTAAATGACAGAATTTTCATTTTTGGGTGATATATCCATTTAACAGCTTTACCGCATTGTTTTTAAAGGCGAACTACAAGCAAACTTTAATTGATTTAAAGATGGCGAAAGTAATCTAAATATCAAAAGCAATAAGCATGCCTAGAATCTGGTACCAAGAAAAATCAAGCATCACAAGTTTACAGGTCAAAGGGCTTTAAGAACGTTTCCATCAAACAAATCAGATTTCAAGTTTACAAAGGCATTTCCTATCAGCCAATCACGCCGCTCTGGACTCTCTGATTGGTTGAAACGAATGTAGCGGCACCACAGGAAAGTATTGGAAGCCACGTCACATCCTTCGCGCTCTATCCGACCTCTCTGAACCCTCAAGTGAGCTTTCCAAACAGAAGCAGAGGGCGATTTACGCCCCCGATGCCTCACAGAGACGGACTGACACCACAACGTTATTCACAATAACAGCGGCGACTCTCGGGAGAGCTGCGAAATCACTCCGCACGCCACCCTTTATGACGGAGGTTGTCGCAGTAATACGGAAAAGCATTTCTGCGCTCGCGTACTCGGCATTAAGCATGAATTATTTATGCAGGTGCCTCGATGTATTTTTAATCATTAGACAAATTGAACACAGAACAGGGTTGCTTTCATTAATATCTGTCTGCTATGTGAGTGTTTCCTGTGCTCCTGTGCGCATTTTTACCCAAACTGTAATTGCTCATTTTCAGGAAATGATTAGAGTAAAAGGGGGCCGCATTACAGCGGGAATGTGAAAAGAAAATAATTAGCAGCGCCGCACAAATCTCATTTGGAGGCATACAGGAGCCTTTTAGAGGGAGGTCACCGCATGCATTACATTGTTGATTAGCCCTGATGCACTGCCAGGGTGACGCTGGCCTTCCCCTGCCAATGATCAGAAGGGTGAGGGCCTTTTTTTTTTATTCCGACGGGCCGCTCGCATCCCAACCGTGGCAGGAAGATTAAGTGCGAGCCTCTCTTGGATGTGAGGAATCATCACTGCGCCCTGAATGCTCCAGCGCCCGGACCGGCTCACCGAACACACTGGCCCGGAACAGAGAACCTGGAGGAGAGCTGATAAAACTAACGGAGCAGGAGAGGAAGCGAGCGTATCGAAAAGTCCAACTTCCTGGGTCAGCTTCAATTTGTATTCATGCATTCATTTTTTTTATGATTTATTTCACCCAAGGCTGAGGAATCAGACTTGGTGGTAGTGGACCAAGTCCAGTATTCACTGATAGAGGGACAGGAAAAGAAGGAGAGAGAGAGAGAGAGGGGAGGATCAGTGGGGCGGAATGAAATGAGTGATAGCACCTGTGATGCGCCGCAAAATATATACAGCTAAATAAGACAGACTGTAAATCTTTAAGTGAGAGAGCCGCATTCAAGGGTCTGGGGGCTAGGCTATACTTAGCGCTGACTGACAGGCTCACTGTAATGCGGTCAGATATGCATAAATGAATCAATGGTATTTTAATATCTTTTTATAGGTTTTGCTAATATTTCGAATTAGATATTTTTTATTTACATTTTTAAAAAGTTTTAGTAATTTTACTATGTGTTTTCGTCATTTTTAATACAATACGTACTAACTTTCACTAACTAAACACCATTTTTTTAATTTAGGGTCATGGTCCAAAGTAAATGTTGCATTATATCCAATATTGTGTTCAACTTTATTATATTTGAAATATTAAAAAAATTAGTTTCAATTATTTTAAATCAAATTATCTTTGATTATTAAATGTAAAATATAAAATGATAATAATACAATATAAATAAGAAACAAATATGTTTAAATATTAGGTTCTAATATGTACACTTTAAGTACTAATACGTACTTTCAAGATACTAAAATGGACATTTTAGGTATAAACATGCACCTTATGAAAAGGTACCACCCCAGTGACAGTTTTTGTACCTTTATTTATGAGAGTGCATGGTGGGCCAAAGGTCAAGGGTCACCATGGGCCGACAGAGCATCTCTGGTCTATATAGCAGCCTGCTTTTTTGTTGTTTTTAGTTCATTTTAATTATACTAGTATTCAACTTAAATTAAAAAAATATATAAGGGTTGCTATGCAGTTATTTTAAATAAACTGTTATTTATTTTATTCTTTATTTTAATTCAAGTAACATTTTTTGTATGGTTTTATTTAGCTACAATAGCCCTGAAATTAACATTTACAAATGTGCCATGATTTTCCATGTGAGAAAGATGGAACAGCCTTTTCTTTTAATAGTTGCAAAATTCTGACATTATGGTTTATGATGGAAAACAAGATACTGGTGCACCCATAGGAAGGAAAATCCATAGCTAAGATATCTTCAGTGTCACAGTTTGTAACATCCAACCAGCAGAGGGAGCCCTCTCCCGAGTACTGACTCGAGCCGCCCCTCTACTACTACTACTACTTCCGGGTTATATATAACCGTTCCAGGTGCTCTACGCGAGTGCCAGCCTGTCTGCCTTACCAAGCATTTACCATTGATCTACTGACTTCTATTGTGTATGACCTTTTGCTTGCTTTATCGACTCACGGCTTCACGGATCTTCCTTGTCTGTTACGGTAACCGACTTACTGAACTTTGTTATTGACCTCTGCCTTCATTTCGACTTTGCCCACGGATCTCCCTTTGTGTATGTTTGCCTTCTGGACTGATACTACTGTTGCCAACCCTTGCTTGTTTCTGACAATCCTCATCTCTGTGTGTGTTTCCAATAAACATCCGCAAATGGATTCGCAATCGTCTTCCGCCTCCTCCTTACAGAATACTTCGCCAGACCAGACTCCAGCGGATGTGACACACATGCAACAATGGATGGCATACCAGGAGGAGCTATTGAAAGGTTACCAGTCTCGATTGGATCAACTGCAGTCGGTGAACGAACACCTCACCCGGTACATTCAGGATCTACCCCCTACCACGTTTTCTACAGTAAACCTTGCCTTACCCGAAAAGTTTGACGGTTCTGCTGAACGGTGCAAGGGTTTCATTCGCCAGGTCAGGCTGTATTTGGAGTTTCAGCAGGGTAGATTCAACAATGAAGAAGTCAAGTGTGCATTTATTATGACGCTACTGACTGGAAGAGCGATTGACTGGGCGACTGCAGTTTGGGATACAGATCCCCACATCAAGACATCTGCTGACTATTTCTTACAGATGCTAAGAGAGTGTTTGAATATCCTGCAGGGGCAAGGATATTTCAACCCAGTTAATGGATCTGTCCCAGGGTAAACGCACAGCCGCTGATTATGCTATTGAGTTCAGGACGCCGCTGCTTAAAGCGGCTGGAATGATGTCGCACTCAAGGCGACTTTCAAACGGAGTCTCACGGCAGATTTACAGACGGAATTGGCGTGAGGATTTATCTTTTCTGATCTCGTCAACTTAACCATCCGTGATCGATAATCTTAAGCGCCAGGCACCACAACGTAAAGCGCCGTCTATGATCGCGAGCCAGGAAAGGAATCAAATACGACACGAGTTAATGGAGAAACCGAACCTATGCAAATAAACTCCCAACGTGTCTCTATGGAAGAACGCGAACGCCGCGTGCGTCTTCAACTTTGCTTTTACTGTGGAGAAGGGAAACATTATCAGGTTGACTGTCCTCACAGACCCACCACTACAAACCGGGTAAATATGAATCATTTTCACGTACTGAGCAACAAGGCTCTCATGTTACCTATCATGCTTGGTCTAAACAATGTAAAGGTTATGTTGACGGCAATGGTTGACTCGGCGCGCCTTGAATATCATCAGTCGTGAGGTAGTCGCCAAATATCACATTCCTTCTCAACCTTGTGAATCTGTTTTGCGGATCAAGACCATTAATGATGAGGACATCGGAGGAGGCATTTCTCACAGAACCAAGGCTCTTACTCTCCAGGTTGGCATGTTCCACAAGGAAACCATTACGTTCTATATCGTTGATTCATCCAAGTATGAAGCAATCCTCGGTTCCCCTGGCTTTCCGTGCCACGCACCCAACTATATCCTGGGGTAGAGGTGAGTTAACGCAATGGTCTCACACGTGTATTAACAGATGCTTCGCTGTATCTCCAAGGAACTGCCTCACCACCAGTGTAGAGAGTACGGAGGATCAGAGGAGAATCAAGATACCAGCATGCTACAGGCAACTGTCAGAGGTATTTAGCAAATCACGGGCAACAGAATTACCACCTCACCGACCATGGGACTGTGCGATTGACCTCCTACCTAACGCCATGCCACCCAAAAGCAAGGTATACCCATTGTCACTCACTGAAAGCCAGGCTATGGAGGAATATATTAATGAGGCTCTTAGCTTTGGGTTCATTAGACCCTCCACATCACCTGCAGCAGCTGGATTCTTCTTTGTCGGAAAGAAGGATGGAGGCCTGCGCCCATGCATCGATTATCGAGGCCTAAACAACGTCACAGTCAAGTTCCGATATCCCCTACCTTTAGTTCCATCAGCTCTAGAACAACTACGTGAGGCAAAAGTGTATACTAAGTTAGACCTCCGTAGTGCCTATAACCTGATAAGGATCAAGGAGGGAGACGAGTGGAAGACTGCTTTCATGACGACTAGAGGGCACTATGAGTATCTCGTTATGCCATATGGGCTAGCTAATGCTCCAGCTGTGTTCCAGTCCTTCATTAACGAAATCTTCAAGGACATCCTGAACAAATACGTGGTGGCTTATATTGACGATATTCTCATCTACTCAAAGAATGAAGTCGAGCACATTGGACATGTCAAGGAGGTTCTGTCCAGGTTACTGAAAAACAGGTTGTTTGTCAAGGAGGAGAAATGTGAGTTTCATGTGTCACAGACTTTGTTCCTAGGTTACGAGATCAGCCACCAGGGAGTGAGGATGGACGATGACAAGGTTAAAGCGGTTACGGAGTGGCCTCAACCCACTACGGTCAAGGAGCTACAACGGTTTCTAGGGTTTGCAAATTTCTACCGACGCTTCATCCGAACTATAGTATTGTTGCTGCACCACTAACCTCTCTTAAAGGGAAAGCCGCCCAAGCTGAGATGGAATGAGGAGCAATTAAGGCGTTCTCAACCTCAAGGAACGTTTCACCACAGCCCCAATTCTCAAACATCCTAATCCGGAGCTACCATTCATCGTGGAAGTGGATGCATCGGACTGCGGAATTGGAGCTGTTCTCTCACAGCGTCACGGTCAACCAGGGAAACTTTATCCTTGTGCTTACTTTTCCAGGAAATTAACGGCAGCTGAGAGAAATTATGACGTGGGAAACAAGGAACTGTTGTCCATGAAAGCAGCCATTGAGGAGTGGAGACACTGGCTAGAAGGAGCAGTGCACCCGTTCCAAGTCATCACGGACCACAAGAACTTGGAATACATCAAGGGAGCTAAAAGGCTGAACCCCAGACAGGCAAGATGGGCACTGTTTTTTACTCGTTTTCAGTTCACTGTCACTTATCGTCCAGGTTCCAAGAACAGTAAGGCTGATGCACTGTCCCGAAGATATGACGCACCACAGAAGGAGGGAGTCCCGGATAATATTCTGCCACCCACGGTAATCCTGGCACCAGTGTCATGGGATATAATGGAGGAGCTGCAGAGGGAATTACAGCATGAACCAGCACCCCCTCAATGTCCCCCTGGTAAACATTACGTACCATCGACAATACGCCAACGCATCATACAATGGGTACACACTTCACTGAGTTCAGGTCATCCAGGCATCAATAGAACACTCCAGTTAGCGCAGAACGCCTTTTGGTGGCCGTCAATATCTCGGGATGTGACGAACTATGTCAAGGCTTGCCAGGTATGTGCACAATGCAAGACCCCCAGAGAATTGCCTGCCGGTTTGCTCAAGCCTTTGCCCATTCCTCAGCGACCATGGTCGAACCTATCCATTGATTTCGTCACAGATTTACCATTGTCTAACGGTTTCACAGTCATCTTAGTCATTATTGATAGATTCTCGAAGTCATGCCGATTAGTTCCCATGAAGAACCTCCCCACCGCCATGGAAACTGCTCTCGCCCTGTTCGAGCATGTTTTCAGAATCTACGGATTACCCGAGGATATAGTGAGTGATAGAGGTACTCAGTTTACTTCACAAGTATGGAGGGCCTTCTGCAAACACCTCGACATTAATGTGAGCCTTACCTCAGGCTACCATCCACAGGCTAATGGACAGGTCGAGAGACTTAATCAGGAGATCGGGAGGTACCTTCGGACCTATTGCCACAGAGAACAACACCGGTGGTCTGAGTTTTTACCATGGGCTGAGTATGCTCAGAACTCACTAGTCAAGTTAGCTACAGGTATGACTCCATTCCAGTGTGTCCTCGGGTATCAGCCGCCCATGTTCCCGTGGTCAGGAGAACCATCCAACGTTCCAGCCGTGGATGATTGGATTCGTAGGAGTGAGAGGGTGTGGGATAGCGCTCATGTGCGACTACAAAGAGCAATCAGGTATCAGGAGACTCAAGCTAATCCGCCACAGACGCCCACATCCCCCATATCAACCTGGACAAAGGGTCTGGCTCTCGACGAGGGACATCAAGATGCGGCTGCCCAGTAAGAAGCTAAGTCCAAGGTATGTAGGACCATTCAAGATAATAAAACAAGTAAATGATGTCACTTATCAACTTGAACTGCCTACTAATTATCGTATATCTCCATCCTTTCATGTATCCTCCTCAAACCGGTCCACCCGGGAGTTGACTCCTGGCCATGAAGCCCCAGAACCACCGCCGCCACTTGAGATTGACGGGACCCCGCCTATCAAGTGCGCGAACTACTGGACTCATAGACGAGGGGTCGGCTCCAGTACTTGGTGGACTGGGAGGGTTACGGACCAGAGGAGAGATCCTGGGTAGCCGCTCGGGACATTTTGGACCCATCCCTTATAGAGGAGTTCCACAGAGCCAGACCCGATCGTCCAGCACCTCGCCCTAGGGGAAGACCACGTAATCCACAACGAGATTCTGCCCAGGACCAACCACGACCACGGGGACGCCCACGAAACCAACCACGAGATTCTGCCCAGGACCAACCACGGCCACGAGAACAACCACGAGACCAACCACGAGATTCTGACCAGGACCAACCACAACCACAGGGACGCCCACGAGGACGTCCACGAAGAGCTCCAGGAGTCGCTCCTAGAGGGGGGAGTTCTGTAACATCCAACCAGCAGAGGGAGCCCTCTCCCGAGTACTGACTCGAGCCGCTCCTCTACTACTACTACTACTTCCGGTTAGGGCTATATAACCGTAGAGCACCAGGTGCTCTACGCAAGTATTGCCAGCCTGTCTGCCTTACCAAGCATTTACCATTGATCTACTGACTTCTATTGTATGACCTTTTGCTTGCTTTATCGACTCACGGCTTCACGGATCTTCCTTGTCTGTTACGGTAACCGATTACTACTGAACTTTGTTATTGACCTCTGCCTTCATTCGACTTTGCCCACGGATCTCCCTTTGTGTATGTTTGCCTTCTGGACTGATACTACTGTTGCCAACCCTTGCTTGTTTCTGACAATCCTCATCTCTGTGTGTGTTTCCAATAAACATCCGCAAATGGATTCGCAATCGGCTTCCGCCTCCTCCTTACACAGTTGTTTTTACCGCACATCAATGAAATTAAATAGAGAGCAAATGATGTCTTTCACATCTCCTCAAGACTTTCTGAAAATGTCATAGGAATCTCACCAACTGTGCTCAAAGTTAGCAAATCAAAGTCTGAAATTTTAATGTATCAGATTTACAAATCAAATCATTTGGATTAAGTCATGCACATTTATTTTAGCTCTCATCTAACACTGTTAAATCCTTGGCCATTTAATGCATGTTTTGCCTCAAAATTAACAATATGTAGTTTTTAGTTGAGTGAAGTGGCATTTCAAACACACAAACTCTTGTGTGAAGCATGTTAGCCATCCAAAGTCCAAGTTGGATATGAGTATTTCATTTTTAATATCCGGCATGCTTTGCCAGATACTGTTCTCTCATTGGCAAATAAGTACGATAATTTAAATGAATAATTTTCACACAATAACTATCAATCGTTCCATCGCTTTAAAAAAAAAAACCTGATCATTTTAAATATATAATTCATATTTTTAAAACGGATTGAAAATCTGGGTCTGGGACAACACCTATAGGCCATTTGAAAAGCAATCCGCTCCCCAATCTGTTCCACAGGCATCGAGAGGCTTAAATGTAAATATCACAGCCCCCGTTAGTGAAAAGTAAATGACATCATGAACACGAATCATCATGTGGAGATTTCAGATGCCCCACTGACCTGTGGGTAATTTACTTGGTAGAGAGGAACACTGAGTATTACTTCAGACTAAACCCGGTAGACCCGTGCACGTCTCATGGGGGCAGTTACTCTGGATTGAGACATGGGATAGACATAACCCCATGCATGCACAGGCGTGATTGCATGATCTCATGTTCCATTGTACATGCAGTTAGAGGCCATTGTCTGGGTCGATTGCGAGTCGAGCAGAGGTCTGTTGCCAGGCAGACGCTTTCAGTGCACACTAGAATATAGACACACGAGGTCTTTAAAAGAAGACCAGAAAATGTAAACTTAAGTCATCACTGACTTTCTTCTGTGAAACTCAAACAGTGACGATGGGAGGGAAATTTCTTATAAACCAACACAATATACCAAGAGCAGCGCAAATTAGCGTAGTCGCAAATAAAGAATAATAAAATAAATCAGCCAGAGCACGTTGAAAAGAACTGGAGGCCAAAAAAATGAGGAGTCGCGAGACGTTTCGATAGAGGCGGTATTGCATGGCTCCATTTTGAGTGTTCCAAAACGTCTTTTATTTCCTGACGCAAATTAAAAATAGCATGGCTTGGCAAATGATATATTCGGATAATGTGTTGTTCTGGCATTCCAAATAAATTAATACATTAGGGAAAAAATTATCTTCCTTTCAAGCAATTTCAAGCGCAATACAGTTTGACTGGTATGCTTTTTGATACGTTAAATAATAACGCAAATACAAGTAGTCTGAAGACCGCAAATGTTAGTAGCTTGAATACTCTCTTACTGTACTTTTTGCTTCTGAAAGAGAAACTCGTACAAATGTATATTCAATAGGGTCAGGTGCAAAAGGTGTTTTAGTGCTATTTTGTCACTGCGCGTCCTGACGGTACAATTTTAACACCTAAATTTTGAAATACATATCTGTGGTGACATACTTGCAAAAAGTTATTACAGTGTTTCTTGTACAACCGATTAAAATGATCTGGCAACATTGGTTGTCGTATGTTTTATGTATATTGTATTGTATTTAAAAAAGGAAAGAAAACACATTTACCTTGCTTCGACTTTTTTGTAACCACAACTCATGTTTCATAGAGACTCGTAGTTCCACGAACATGAATCTTACATCAGTTCATTACGGTGGTTGTCCCGTAAGCAGCGCTAAAAGCTTGCATTGCGTTGATAATAACGCTACCTTAAACTGCACTGATAGTGTTAACAAAAAATCACGACCCACATTTTACAGGACTCTCGCCCAAGTGCAGTGCTATACTAGGTGCGCAACTGAGCAAGTTTACCATGTCAGAAAAGCCATTCATAACACGACTGGTATTCTTAAAGGGACGGCATGTGTTGCACACACTCTACCGCTCATTTCCATCCGAGACAGCTCTGGTGTTATCAAGTGCGCTGTTATCAAGTTAATGACTTAACTAATTGCAATAAAAAGCAGTGGTGTTTACCGAGCGTGAGGAAAACGGGTCTAATTAGAGAGCGGTGCAGGCAAAGTTCTCGGATAGTCGGTCCGGGGGAAAGAAGGGGGTCAAGCGAGACCTCTGATCATCGGTACACTCACAAAGAAAACGGTTCCTCCATTGATCTACTGCACTCTCTGCTACCAGCTGATATATGGAGCCTGTTCCTGTTCGCTGCAAACAGCTAGTCGCCACAACACACACATCAATATGAGCGCATAAGCACACACGCACATGCTCTTCTGTGCCTTGATCCACTCACACGCTCGCTCACGTCAACACGGACACACTCGCTCAGACAGGACACCCTCATGCACAAACAAATGCTCAATAATGATGTTGAATCCACTCTCATTGCTTTTTGATGAGAGTGCGTTGAAAGAGCAGGCTGCTATGATGTGGCCTAACAATCCCGTTCCCTTATTTGCATTAAGAGCAAGCAGGTAGCCCCAGTAATGGCTTTGTGGCTCTCCAGAAGATGTCTTTGAAGCCGGAGAATCGATGCGCCTCTTCAAAACTTCATATCCTTCCAGATACGACTCCTCGACCCACTCAGGCGCTACCGTGAGACCAAAGCAAAACAGCCTTTTTTTAAAAAACGAGCCAAAGAAAGAGGGCCAGTGGCACTTTTTTGTAAGAGAAAAAGGACATTTGCACTTTCGGATCCCTCGATGCGACTCTGGCGGACATTACGGCGCAGGGCTATTTGTGTATATCTTGCTAAAATGGAAATAAAGAGAGGAATCATGCTGCCAATTTGCATCATTCAGGCGTAAAAGCCCGCTTGGCATAACGAAGGTAATAAAAAGTAGCACAACTCAATTTTAAACATACGAAATGAACCTCATTTCCACAAAACCCCCCGATTTTCAAGGAATGACAATAATGTGCCATTTTCAGAGACGTGTACCAGGTTTTCCACAGTCCACTGAGGCTGAAAGGCCATTTTGATGGGACAGGCTGAACCTTCTGCTATTGAATGTGACTGCAATGATAATTTGAAGAATGGGAGGTGATGGTTAGTCATTACGGCCATCACTGGAGGTTCTTGAAAATGACTCCTGGCAGGCCCGACTCCTTCCCAGATGCAGACTGTCAAGGCGCACCAAAGCAGAGGCTAAGCTGATTAAATAGGACCTTTTCCAAGGGGTTTGTTTATTTAGCGCTCGTACTAAAAACAACTCTCGCCGTGATGAAACCAGGCACTTAATTGGGATTCAGGTTGCATCTTTTAGCGGACGGTGACCTGCGGGGAACGTCCCGACAGACGTGTTGGGGTCACGCGATCGGGCCGGATTAACATAACGGGAAGCTACATGCCAACTTTGGGCCATTTCAAAGGATGCTAATTACGGAGGCAAAGTTGAAATCAATACCTCAGAGAGAAAACGGCGACACGTGTATAAAAACACACAGGAAAAAGCAGCCAAATTACAGCTGGCCTTTTTTCCCCCTCCACAAAGGCCTCATTAGGGAGCAGGCAGCATTATCGCCGGCTAGCCTCCGTTTCTGCGGTTAATGCCACCCAATTCCTTCTGTTTACTGAAAAGCCTCTGCTGTGGCCTCATACCTAATGTGCCGCTTTAAATTTTAATGCTCCGAGTTCACACTGGAGCCTTCTAGGGGCCCATCAAGGCTCGAGCGAAGAGCCAGATGCCCATCTCACCCCCAGAAGGATGTGGAAGTATTACATTAGACAGTAAATCCACACCGGCCTTGTTAATTATTTAGGAAAACAAAGTGCTGCAGTCATAGACACTCCACTGTACAGCTGAGCAATGTTTAATCTACATAATGTATCTGGAGGTGGATGAAGCTGGGAGAGCGGGGGATAAAGCGGTAGGGAGAGAGAGAAAGATGCAGCTGATAGAGAAGTGGAGAGCGAGCGAGCGAGCGAGGCTACAGTAATGGAAAGGAAGGGAGAAATGAAGATGAGAAGCGCTAATGAGACAGTGCAGACAGAGATCGCGAAACCGCACGCAGAAAGGTACAAGAAAGCCATGGAAGATAAACACAGCGAAGACAGAACAAGCAAATGATCTGAAGCTTCGATATAGGGGAGGCCCGGGGATAGTTGTCACACGGATAAGAGCTACACTATATCCCCGCTATAAGGGAAAATTACGAATTACACAAATATATATGTTTTCTCAAGCATTTACTTTGTTGATGTCAAACAGCTTGGTCAAAACCATTGTAATATTCGTTTTAAAAGCCGCGAGGTAAACAAATATAACATACGGTATGTAAAATATAACATTCATTCCAAAAAGCGATTCATTCATTAAATCGATTTAAAGGGACAGCACAGACATTTATATTGATTATATAGATTTCTATTACAAATAAAGCATCAAAAATGTTGCGTATTAACGCTTCTTGAGCAGAAAATCAGCAAGTTAGTATGATTTCTGAAAGATCATGCAACACTGAAGACTGAAATTCAGCTTTGCATCCACAGGAATTTTAAAATTGTCATTAATTTAATCCTTAATTTTCATTTTTATGCCAGACATATATCTGTTATCCGTCTACTTTATCTATAATAATAATCGGTATCGACCTTCCCCTAATTACATCGAAAACAATGATTAGATGAACTATTTTTAAGGTTTAGCTACATTTAAATAAAAAAATTTACTGACTAACTTTCCACTAAATTTGTTTTTTTAAATGCAGCTAAACCGAACCGTTTGTAAGCACTCACCTCAAAATAATTTAGTAGCATTTTTTTTTACTATATTATACTATATGCAAGTTTTTATATACAAACATAAAACTATAAGGTGCGAATCTATGCAGAAAATACCCCAACATGCATATCCTAAGAGATGTTTCTTAAAAGTGTGACGACTGGACTCGGTCTCCCGTTTGATTTCAGGAACAGAGAAACAGAGACACTGGGAAAACAAAGTTGACAATAATCCATTTCCGCCAAATGTGACGTTCTATCCTCAAATCCTCTACATTTTTAATCCCATTATTGTTCAAAAGCCCTGACTCCTCGCAACACTGAACAAAGACGCGTAATTTCCCGAGTATTTAACGTTAACTTTTATACGAGTGCAACAAAAGGACATAATAACAAAGTCATAATTCTCGCCGTCGCACACTTTTAAACTTGAAAACGTTTAAGTTAACGGGTGAAAGTCTTTACAGGTCTTAAGAAACGTTCCCTGCATAAATTCGTGTTTATAAGTGTGATCTATTATGCATTCAGAGGAAGCAAAGAGGAACAGGCCGGGCCGCGTTTTACCATTCATCATTATAACTATATTGGAACCACAATGCTAATACTGGCGATGCATTTGAGGACATGATGGAGCATCTCAAAGAGATCGTGATCGTCATTATGGCAGAGACACTGAAGTAATGTGGTGGTTATTGATGAAACATATTGAGCTGGAATAGAGTGAGAGGGATAGTATGTGGAGGTGTTGGCAGTGGGATGGTGATGTTGCAGCTATAACCCTAATCATTGAAATCAGATGAATGCTGTGTCTGGCTATATTTATATGCAGACCATCCCCCATCTGTTTAGAGCCGTCTATCTGTATCTCCTGACCCCGGATTTCTGTTAGATGCTAAAACAAGACCTAAACGCAATCTGGCACTCTGGATGAACACTGATTACGTCTAGAAGATATTCTTGTATATTTTATCATGCATATTGCTCGAAGAACCCACTAAAGATTAAGGTTTGGTGACTTTTAGTCCGTGTTAATGAGCTGAGGTCGTCTCTATGTCGGTGGATGCTAATTTTTCCCAAAAATAGACTGCAAACTTTAAAGCTTGTGCTATTTAGTTATTTATTTATTTACACATTTTAAAAACACCAGTCATTATTATTATTGTTGTTGTTGTTTCTAAAAATGGCCCATTACAGTGAAACAAATAAATAACAGCGAAGCTGAACAACTATAGCATTAAAAGTGATAAAAAAGTATAAATTATCTTCCAAGAAAAATGTACAAAGATAATGCTGATTTAAATTTTGTACTATGTATGTGTGCGTGTATGTATACATGTATGAATAATAATACTTATTATTATTATTATTATTATTATTAAACAGCAGAAAAATTAAACATTCTATAAAATGGTCACAAATAAATAAATAACTGCTTGCAATAACACAAGCTTAACTATAATAATAATAATAATAATAATAATAATTACTAAATGGCATACAAATTAAACATTCCATAAAATGGTAATAAAAAAATAGCTTGCAATAACACAAGCTTAACTATAATAATAATAATAATAATAATAATAATAATAATAATAATAATAATAATAATAATAATAATAATAATAATAATAATAATTATTTATTATTATTATTATTAAATGGCATACAAATTAAACATTCCATAAAATGGTAATAAAAAAATAATAGCTTGCAATAGCACAAGCTTAGCAAGAGTACACATTAAAACGTTAAAAGTAACTTAATAAAAATTAAGTATCTTAAAATAATATGAATAAAATAATCCATAAAATAAATTGAAATAATACAGAGCTTAATAATAATAATAATAATAATAATAATAATTTGTATACATTTTAAAATCTCGAGAACATGATTAGAATATATTTGCACTTGCACCACCACAAAAACAGTGCAACTAAAAACTAGGAACATCTTCATACACCCATTTACAAATGAACTCAAAATGAAATGTAATCACGAAAGCAAAAAACAGAAAGCGCTCAAATGAGGCTCTTTTACCATTTAGAGGATTTAAGGAAAACTTTGAGAAGTTTGGAAACCTTCGCATTAGTGGTCCTTCAAAACACCAGACTTCACATTAGTTAAAAACGGACATGAACAATGAACGCATTGAAAAGCAGCCACACCTTTTTGCCACCGTGATTTAGAACTGTGCAGAACGCACTTGCGCTTGTTTTCACCTCAGCTTATCTCCCGCTCTCAGCCCCCTATCTCACGTGCCCCTCCTCTAATTTATCTTCTTTCTGGCTGATTGATTAGTAATGCCTTTTTTTTTTGTTTGTTTGTGACTGAGACTTAATTAGATTTCGCAGGTTAGAGGTCTACATACTGAAAGTTCAAGATTATTATTATTATTTTAATTAGATTGTGCCATTAAAGCGGGTTATTGTGGGACATTTCGGGAGAAGGGAAGGGCAGCGCCGCGGCTCCACCGGCAGTCATTAAGCCTGCGATGGAGTTCGGCGCGTGCTCCGGAGCCCTGGATGTGTGCGGTTACAGCCTCACCACGTCAGAAATGAGAAGTGCTTCGGGGAGCCAAAAAAGTGCTGTGTAAATGGACATTTTTAGTGCTATGGATCCACCTGTTGACTCAAAGAGAATTCTGGTCAATAAAATAATATTAAAAATCTCAAAAGGCTCCAAACACATCCGCAGATTACATGCTCTTAAGCGCAGTAAGCCTCCAGAGCTTTTTCGTTGAGTGCAATTAGAAACGGCCTTCCGTCAAACACCGCATCCAGAAAGTCTATAATACACTGGGAAAGTGATTTTTCAAAGTTGTAAATAAAACGCCATAAAAGGAAAATGCCGTTTTAGTCCATTCACGGTGTTGCGTTTGGTGAAATGTACTAGCCGTTCCTCGGCAAAACTTCTCCCAGCGCCGATTTTTGTTTCGGTGGGCATCGCTCATATCGAAAACGCCAATCCAAGAACCAGGTTCGTACCCTACGCTAGCAACGGCGGCTAATAGGGAAAAAAATAAATAAATAAAAACCCATTTAACTCTATCCTATTTATTAGCGTTCCTCAAAGACCCATTAAAACCCTTTTGAAATCGTGCAGATCTTCGGAAGGAAGTTGAGGCTTCGAAAGGCATTTTAATAGACGAATTAAAAGACAAAGCAGTGTCCAGCTGCTTGGCCACAAAAACGAAGTGCCTTATAACGATTAGCCATTATTACGACGCGTACTAGTCGCTAATGAGAGCGATCATGACGGCGCGGTTGTTGGATTGGACACCTGGTAGGTATTGAACAGCAGTCACATTTAAAATGCATTTAGAAGCCTGATTACAACCATATGAAATAAGGTATAATGGTCCTCGTCAGAATTCAGCGTCTCAAACAGAGAGTCGAAAAAAAAAAAAAAAAGAGCGAATATCGTAAAAGCGATAATAACTATTGCACCCGTCTGGGGGGTAATAAATAAATAAATGTGTGCTTTGCAACTGTGCATCAGCCAGCAACGAGAGAGACTCGGCTGTGTGCGGATTTAATTAGAAAGCAAAGCTTTTTTGACAGTAAATTGATTTTTAATTGTCTTCTTCTGCATTCGCTCCAGGTGGCTCAAGTCTTCTCTATTTGATGTTTTGTGCGCTTTATGTGAAGGTTTTTCCTCCTGCCAAAACACAGTTTATTATGGCACGCTGCAGATTAGCGAGCGGTTCTCCCGAATCAAGCCCATTCTACATCTGAGGGACATCCAGTGGGGTTTTAACAGCACTGTCGAAAATTCTCTGCGGCAAACTCACTCGGAAACAACGGCAATAGTGGATTTAACAAAAAAAAAAAAAAAAATGGTCTGGTCGACATCGCTAATGGGCCCAACAGGAAGGAAATGTAATTTGAAAGGAGCTGATCTATGTATGCCATTGTTGTGGGGTAATGCTGATGTAATTATTATCTGCCGTTGATGGAGGTCGGTAGAGGGAGGATTTGGGACCGTGCCACAGATTTGTGCAGGATGCCAGGATGTCGTTCATTCACAGGCAGTCACACAAATGTTATACATGTGGTGCTTTCTGCGAAGTAGACCGCTCTGTGAGATTTAGCCATTACTAGCGAGTCAGAATGGGTGTGGTCTGTACCGAATTTGATCTAATGAGGCTTATATCAGCAGCGTATTACGTAACACGCTCCCTACATTCCGCCTTACAAACGACTTTCCAGCAGGCTATTCATCATTTACATTAAAAACGCTTTTAATTAATAGCGTGCATTGAATATTCTCACTGCAACGGCTAAATAAAGATTGTTCCGTAGCGGCTCATACATCATAGCGCGCCATACTGTGACACGGTTATGAAAGTCTTTGATCGGCACACATCAAAACGGGGGAAAAAAAGGGGGTCCTATAGATTCAGCTTTAAATCAGTTATGAAAGCAAATGATATAGAATGACAGCACGCTAACGTGATCGGGGTGGGGCTGACCTTTTCTGTGCTTAGAGCCACAGCCGCCCGGTTCAGGCATGCGTAAGGCCTGCCCTTTATACAGATATCCTTATACTTCGTATGCTTTATAATGCGATCTATGCAAGTTCTTATGCAGAGGGGATTCGGGTTCGAAATTATTATTTTACCCTGACGCGCGCTATAGGACGGCTCTTGATTTAGTTTCGCACAACATCATGTAAAAATATATATAAAAAGTGACATCTAGCATGATTTCCACACAATTAAAGAACGCAAAGCATTATAATTTATGATAATTTAATGGATGAAGTCCAAATTCAAAGAAATACGATCAAGTCCTACATTCATTATATCCAAGGGGACGGTTGTTATTTGATTAAATAAATGAAATAACTGACAACTAATGAGGAATTCTGTGGCAGAATATTTTATATTAATGACTAGAGCGGTCTCATGATAAGTGCTTAAATTTAATATAGTCTGACTGGCATGTCCCCAATTAGATGTTTCCTAATAAGTCTCTTATTAGATATGCCCGATTTTGTCCCATAATGCAGTCTCGAACAGCAAAACAGTTGAGTGTTTGCACAGCTATATGGAATTGTAATCGCCACTGTCATATGAAGTCTTAATTATGAGACGTGCCACATTGCAAAGGCGTTTAAATTGAGCAACAGTAGCATCTGCTGGCTGGAAAAGGACATGGCAAGGAAGTCAGTGGCAGTTCTACAAACCCCAAACTAATGGCTGATGGCCATGCATTAAACACTAATGCGAATTTATTTCAATTAAATATATCTAGACATTTGCACATCACGTGGACTTGTCATTACTGCAGGTTTTATAGAATATATTGTATATTTTGTAGTAGCCTATACAGGTAAATGCTAGTTACACACACACACACACACACACACACACACACACACACACACACACACACACATTAGTCATCTTAGGTTAGAAACCTGACTCCAAAACCCATAATCATAGAGATTCGTACCCAAAGTGCATTAATAATTATGCAAAACACACACACACATACGCCTTTTAAACTTTAAAAACACTCATTTGATGTTAACCACTATTATTTCACGGGTTAGAACTAAGTAACCTTTAAAGGCAAGAGCTGTTGGCCAAAAACCAAGCGCGACATCGAGCCGAACACCGTAAACACACTCCTTCACGTGGGCGTCTCGCGCGGCTCAACCCTCGGCCCTTTCCAAGGCGCGCGGTTTCCGATTCTGCGCAGTGGAGACCGGTCCGCCTTCGGCTGAGCTTTTTGAGAGTTGTGCGGAAAACCGATGAAGTCCTGAAAACTTGTAACAAAGTAGCGATCTGAGCAACGATGAGCGGACCTGCCGTCGACAGCGCCGTGTCACCGGGCAATTCTTCGGTTGCGATCCCGACAGACATCGGCGGGCACATATTAGATCTAGACGAAGACGATGACTTGGAAGTTTTCAGTAAGGTAATTTATAATCGACTGGTTTCGACTGAGATCGACACGTTTTGGGTGTTCAAAACAGACACGCGAGTCGACCAGGGTTGATATCTTTACGTTCTACGTAATCAGTGGCGTAGAAATCAAACTTCTCGTTGAATTGTTGGTGTTTTGCTGTGATCTGAAGTTCCAAAGGTCAGCGATCAGGCGCTGTCATGGCATGGGTTTTTTTCCCCTTCTGAGTTACTTTCTGTAGACTTCTTCGTTTGGTGCAAGACAATGCGTATTTAATAAACGGCTCAGCCTGTGCGCATCTGTTTATCTCACTGTCGCGAAAATGTTGTTATGAATCTGTCAGACTGTCTGTCTATCTGTCTGCTACCGTCTGTCAGTCCATTCTAGTAGTCACTCCATTCCCGGCAAGCAGTTACAACACCCTAGCGATGTCTGCCCAAACGTAGAATACCGTAGCAACACCTAGTAACAGTTTAAACACCCTAACAACCTGCAAGAACAGCATAACAGTTCCTATAGTTCCATAACAAGTTACTTTAACGCTACAATAGCATCTGGCAAAAGTAAGGAAACTCTAAAAACACATAGCAACCAACCAGAATACCCTAGAAACTAGACACCCTAGAGATGTCTGGGAACCGTTAGAACACCCCAACAACACCTAGCAACAATTCGAACACCCTAGCAACACGCAACAGGTGTTTAGAACACCATAGCAACGCCTAAAAAGAGTTCACCCTAGCAACTAAACACAACACCCTAACAATTCTCAGCGAGCGTTTAGAGCACCCTAGCAAGTGGACACAACGTCATAACAGTTCCCAGCAAACCGTCGGAACACCCTAGCAACACTTATATACCATTAGAACACCCTAGCAACCGAGCGGAACACCCTTGAGTCGGAAGTCCGCGACCGATTTTACTTTTGTATTGCGACATGTTTCAGAGAAACAAAATATTGAATGGGGGGAAACGGCGTCGGTTATTTTCTCTATTTTCAATTGAATTGAATATCTGAATGAATTGATTGGATGTAGTAAGTAAGAAAAGTCAGTGATGTTGGAGGGGCGTGGTCAGTGATGTTAAGATCATGCCCAAGCCGTCAAACTGATGTCATCAGAGAATCCCCGTTGTTTTAGAGGGGAGGAGCTTTTTCAGATTTGGATTAAAGATTATGAAGGCAAACCGTTTTTTGTGTGTGTGGATTGAATTGAATTGAAACACAAAAATAGTGAGGTAACAAAATAAATAGTCAATTTTGATTTCACACAGACTTAAAAGTTACAAGTTACACCCTAACAACTAGGTAGAACACCCTAATAATTCCCAGCGAGCTGTTTAAACCACCTAGCGATGCCTAGTAACAGTAAAATCGCCACAACAACAAGACAACACGTTAACGGTTCGGATGCGACCTCTAAACCGTTCTAAACGTTGTTCTTTACGAACTATCACGTAGTTGTTTATACTTCTAGCTGTGTGGCTGGTGTTGTAGTCGGTATCGGCAGTGGATGGTTGTGAATGGAAGTGCGGTGTTTATTGGGGAGAGCAGCGGTGCAGTTTGTGCTGACTACAGGCTAGTTTGTTATGACAGGAAACAGACGCTCAGGCTTCTTTCCCATCAGCTGTGGCTAAACGAAAAGGGATTTGCATGCGTCAGTGTTTGGACCAGGAAAAGATGGCAAGACAGTAGGAAAATCAGATGTTTGTCTCTCCCCGCGATCAAAACACAAACAGCTTTTAAATCAAGTTCATGGCGATAGTACGTCCAGTTATAATGATAAAGTGTTATGGTACGATATTGTGGTTTTGTAATAATAGTAGAAATGTTTATTGTTTTTTTTAGGTTTAGTAAATATATTATGAATGTTTATGGTTTATTTTTTATTACTATTATCTTTACGGTAAAGCAGTATTAACAATAAGGTTAATACTGCTTTATATTGTTGCCCCATAAAAAACAAAAAAAACCAGAGAAATAAAAAAGTTCAATTTAATTTCTTTGTAATTGTTTTTTTTCTTTTTGAATTAAAAAATATAATTTTCTACATTTTCCCAATTTACAGAAGACAATTTTGTCAGGCATGTTTACAACAAAAATTTATTTATAACATACTAAAAGACTCGTTTCATTCAGCCCAAATGCTAGGCCTAATTATTTGTAGGTTTAGATTTTTTAAATTTGATATAAAAAGACTTATTTTTATTAATTTAAAACACAATAAAATTCAATATGCTTCCTTTATTCCTTTATGTTTTAATATGTACAGGTCATAATAAGCATCTTGTCTGAATTTTTACATATATTGTGTTACCCTGAATGATGATGCAACATTATAAATTTTTTTTTTTGACATTTTATTCTCCAAAAATGTATTTGAACTCTTATATGTAGACACTTACATTTAAATTTGCTTTCTATAGACATAAAATAACTTCTTCTTAATACTTAAATAATACTTCAAATTATTTTAATTCAGACATCTCAACACCTACAACCCAGATACATGTGTCTTAATATAAATATTTTCAAAAGAGCCTTGAAGGAATATAATTTGTTTGTTTTTTTAACTCAAGAAGCAGATGATTTTTTTGGTATTAAATCCTGTTTACAGCACTTCTTAAAAAAAAAAAAAAAAAAACGTTTTTTTGAACATCCTATTTAACAAAGAATTCTGAAAAAATGTATTGGTTTTTACAAAAATAAGTAGTACTGTTCTCAACATTGATAATAATAGAAATGTTTCTTGTGCATCAAATCAGCATGTCAGAATGATTTCTGAAAGATGTGTAAGGATGCATTAAATTTGCAAAAAAGAGACCATTAAATGTTACCCTACTGTTCTTTTGAGCGTTCTATTTATCAAAGAATCCTAAAAAATGTATCAGTTTCCACAAAAATATGAAGCAGGACTACTGTTTTCAACATTGATAATGGTCAGAAATGTTTTTAAATTAGAATATCATTTCTCAATATTAATTTTTTTAAAAGCAAATGCAGAATTGGTGCACTTATTTAAAAAAATGAATTAAGTTATTTCTATATTATGTACTTGTAATTTTCCAAGGTATTCTTATTTTTATGAGCATTGTACCATTCCATAAAGTGCACGTGTTGTTTGCTTGATGTCTAAACACTCGTGCTGTTCAGTGCTGCCGTCCCTCACGTGTCCTGACGCACATTTTGTTTTCCGTGTAGGATACGACTCTAACAGACGGCAGCTCTTTCAACGCCTCCATGCAGACCTCCCCTGCTTCAATGATCAACCAGTACAAGTTTGAAGAAGACGATGCTGACACTAAAGATATTTTTGTCACGGTTGATAACCCAGAGAGCCATGTAACAGCTATTGAGACATACATAACCTACCGGGTTGTGACCAAGGTACTGATCCGAGCACAAACTCGCAGAGTAGGGTTCTACGAATAATTCTCTCATCTTTTCCATCCTCCTCTTTCACGTCAGACCACACGGAGCGAGTTCGACTCCAGTGAGTTTGAGGTGCGAAGAAGATACCAGGACTTCCTGTGGTTAAAGGGACGTCTTGAAGAAGCTCATCCCACGCTTATCGTTCATGTAGGTGAAGTGTGCGAGCCTATTATGGAACTTTATGGGATAAGCAGAGCTGAAATGTTCATTTTCCAACGGAGATGTTCTGGCAAAGTTGTTTTAAACTTTAAACTAATGCCATAATTTGACATCATTCCATTCCCCAGTCTAAATAATTAAAGGTGCGGTTCGTTTGAAATGGTGTTTCTGGTTGCGGCGTGCTCAAAATCTCACAAAACATTGATGTGGTTCCGTCCCATCAGCCACTGCCTGAGAAGTTTGTGATGAAAGGAATGGTGGAGAGGTTTAACGAAGATTTCATCGAGACGAGGAGGAGGGCGCTGCACAGGTTCTTGAACAAAATAGCAGAGCATCCCATTTTCTCCAGCAGTGAGGATTTTAAGATCTTTCTCACAGCAGCATCTGGGGTAAGATTTGGTCGATTTAGTATTTTAATTTACCCTGGTTTCACAGACGGGGCTTAAGCCTAGTCCTAGACTAAAAATGTAAATCTGAGCCGTTTCGACTGAAAGAAACTTTCTGATCTTTAAAATATGTCAATGCCTTTGTTTTGTCTTAAGAAGAACATCGGTACTGTTTTTTTTTTTTTAAAGGCATGTTTGTAAAAATTACTTAAATGTCCAAATTGAACTATGGCCTAATCCTGGTTTAGGCTAAGCACTGTCTGTGAAACCAGGCCTTAAGCCGGACACACACTGCAATTTTTTTTAAGTCCCTTCAGGATTGTACTTGTCAGACTTTACGAACATGACGATCATGTGGGATCTCAGTTGTTACTAATGTCGGATTGTACGCCAATCGAGACGTGATTTTTTAAAAAAGGGTGCTTGCAAAAACATCAACCCACACATTATTAAGTGACCGCGGATGAAATGTTGGTTATCGAGTATGTGGTGGCAAAACCACTGTATTTAAGAAAAATATTATAAGCAGCGCCATACACCCACATGAAAACAGGGGTGCATTATCATAGCAAAGGTAAAATTTCGCAAGCCCAGGACGAGAGCGCAGGAGTTTACGGCATATAGAAGAAATCTCATGGCTTGTCTTGAAATATGGAGAAAGTTTGACGTTCGTCACACAGCAGTACTATGCGCAAAATCTTCAGACACTGCCAGACTTTAATAGGAGGTAAAAGGAATATTTTAGCATTTTCAACATTTGTCTCAGACTACCAAATCTTTTACTCAAAACTCTTTTAAGCCTCCATGATCACATGTCAGGTCACACAAACAACCCACCGCGCTGCAATGACGACAGAAAGCTTGGGTCAAACCTTATCAAACCATTCATTTGCATTAAAAAATATTAACGTGTTATATTTTTTGGATTATTCGCATGCATTAATGTATTAACTTTGACAGCCCTGGTTTTTTTTTATTGTGCCGATGTTCCAGTGAAAGGTTTTGCTTGTCTGTCAGAGACATCGTTTCCTTCCTAATAAGGACATTAAAACCTGTCTGCACACACACACACACACACACACAGTGTCCCACATTACATGATAACCACTGACCTTTTGTGTGTTCACTATATATGATCTCGGTTTTGCTTTATAAGAGGATTATGTTAAATGCACGCAGATAATGTGACAGTTTCTGTGTGTAGCTTCGGCTGAGTGACCTCTGAGATAAGTACTTTATAAAGAGCTCCTCACTTCCCTTCAGTAGTAATAAAAGGAAGTTTTGCTGTTCTGGATATTTGACGCTTCATGGGCTGCTATGATGCACGCTCACAGTTTCATCAGCTATTTGCACTAGTGTTGCCATTACTGACCGACCGTGAAAATACGCACGCATTTTCATCCATTAGAGGCTTTTGCTGAACAAAAATAATTTCGCTGTAGTCTCTTTTCAGTAACATCATGTACCGTTCCAATGATCCTCTGCAGGAGTTGACCTCTCATAAGAAACAAGGTCCAGGGTTTCTGAGCAGGATGGGGGATACGGTCAAAGCCGTCGCTGCTGCGGTCAGAGGGGTCAAAAACCGGCCTCAGGAGTTCACCGAAATGCAGGAGTACGTGGAGGCCTTCAGTCAGAAGATCAGCTCGCTTGATAAAGTTTCTCAAAGGATCGTGAGAGAGCAGAAAGGTTGGGCTTTTTTGTCTTATATACACGCTTTTCAGGGAGTTCTCATCTCTTCTGTTTGCACGGGCTATAGATATAGATATAGATATGATGTTGTTGTTGTCACAGAGTACCTAGAGGAGCTGAAGGAGTGTGGGCCAACATATGCTCTGTGGTCACAGTCAGAGGAGGAGCTTGCCGAGTCCCTGAAGAAGGTGTCAGGCTGCGTGGACAGATGCTGCAAGGAGACAGAGGAGCAGGTCAAGCATGTCAATGATCACCTGATTCCCGTCCTTCATGAGTATGTCCTCTGCGCCGACACGCTCAAGGTAGAGTGACAAGATGCTGCTGTTTTGTTTTTCTTAAAGGGGAAGTTCACCTTAAAATTCAAATTCAGTAGTCATTTGTTCACCCCAGTATCATTTCGAACCTGTATCACTTTCTTTTATTTGCAGAACAAGAAGAAAGATCATATTTCTAAAGAAATTAAAGGGATAGTTCACCCAAAAATTTAAATCCTGTCAACGTTTACTCAACCTGAAGTAGTTCCAAACCTGCATGAAGGTAGATACTTTGAAAAAAGTTTGTTTTGGGTAACCATTGACTTCTATAGTTGGTAAAAAAATACTATGGATGTCATTGGTGACCCAATACAGAAACTTTCTTCAAAATATCTTCCTTTGTGTTCGTCAGAACAAAGAAATTAATACAGGTTTTAAAAATCTTGTTTTAAAATATAGTCAAATATTACTGTATTTGTAATAAAATAAATGCAGACTTGGTATAAAAAACAAACGTTTTACTTCAAATACGTGCAGTTGTTTTGAACTTTCTGTTTGTCAAAGAATCATTACTGTAATGAATTCATTTGAACACTCTTCAAAAATCTTATTTTGCTGTAAAAATTAATAAAAATAAAAAGCATATGGTTAAGAAAATGGCATTTTTTTTTTAAGTGTAGAATGTGATCAATTTGTTTCAGTTAAACGAAATATTATGTTGTATTTTGTTCAAGGCAAATGACCTGCTAGTATAAAAATCATGTTTAAATTGATAAGATGTTTGCGGCATTTCATCCCGCGTGATATAAACCATGATGCAAAGCTAAGATCAATACAGCCGGCATAATTTTTTTCCGAGGCTTATTACATATTTCACCCAGCCTTAAATTTCATTAAAATATATTGATCACAATTTTCATACTTCATGAGTATTGATCATGGGTTTTCAGGCGGTGCTAAGGAGGCGAGACAACATCCAAGCGGATTTCGAAGCGAAGACTGAAGCTCTTGCCGCGAAGAAAGCCGACAGAGACACGGTAGGTCTATTATTGACTCTTTCAATTCTCCACGTAATCCATCCAGTGCTCCTTTGAAAATTCATGGAGATTATTTTTAATAAAACCGAGCTCTAGCTGTCTTCCTGGCTTTCATTAGACAGCGCTGAGTTTTAAGCTGGAAAAGGAGTTTGGAGAGATTATACGACTATCTCCAGATCACGGTAGATGTCTCTTAAAGCCAGACCACTCTTAAAGTGGGACGCTTTCAAATATTACTCATATTGCCCAAGCTAATATTGCCATATTTAAGTCTCTTTGGCTGTTTGAGTTTATTTTTGTCAATTCCATCAAATATCAGGTGCAGGATGCTTGAACGCTCCGAAAGGGCATTGATGGACAAAGTACCAATGGTGTCCAGAGAAGCTTAGCAGCATCTCGGCTCTCTTGTCAATTTAATTATGTGCTTTGATTGAGCGTGGTCCCTGCTGACTTACACTGCTTACTACAAAAGGCCATTTCTAAAATGAGAAGGTATCCCCAATGGCCTGATTCTTTTTTTTTTTTTTTTTTTTTTAAACCAAAGAACTATTTGATCCAGATTCACTCTCTCCCAGTGTGTGGAAAAAAAAAAAAAAGCTGTATAATAAATTTGAATATGGTCGTTATGCAAAAACGCTTATCTACATTTTGCTGTGGTTTATTAAAATTTGCATAAATTGTGTTTTGGTCAAGTAACAAGTTACTTAATTTAAACTAGTTAAAAGACAGTTAAAATGTATTACTTTTTATTTATTTAAATATATTTATTTTATTCTGTAGGAAATTGTAAAAATGTGTAATTAAAATTCTAAATTAAAATTTTAGAACATACACACACACACACACATATATATATATATATATATATATATATATATATATATATATATATATATATATATATATATATATATATATATATATATATATATTAATTATAATGTGTTGTGGTCACATAAGCTACCAAAAAGACGATTAAAGCTGCCTTAAAGCTATGTAAGCGCGTAATATATTTTATATGAGTCACGTTTAAGAACGTGTGAAACGGTTTTCAAAAGTATCCAGCGCTGTCTCACTCATCTAACACACACGATTTAACTTGTCAACTTAATAATAGAGACTGTAAGACCTGAAGTGGGTTAGAAAAGGTAAAGAGTTGAGAGTACATAAGATTCATGTCAGAACCGCGTCACATTCAGCAGCGGCAGCTCTTAAAGAAATAATAATATTCAATGGCTAATCAATGATTAAATAGTTAATAGAGGAAAAAGCTATTCCAGAGACTTCAGAGTGGTGCTGGTCTTCAGTAACAAAAAAGATGCGCTATATATATATATATTACACTAAGTACTCTGAATATCTTTTTACATAAATGTTAGATGATACTTATTAATGCAGTAAAATGACGATCAACTGCATTTAACAACTTGCTACAACAGACCTAATGCACCAATAAAAATACCTTTTGAATTGTTGTTTTTTTGAAGCAGTATATTTACACACAAGAAACGACTAAGATGTCATTCTAGGTGAGGGTGTTTAATCATTGCTTCTGTTGTAAAGCTACGTGTGCTACGTAATGTTACAAAAACTACTACTTGATGGCCTGCTGGGATTTAAACAGAATCCCAGTATAAACCCAATATACAATTTCTGGAAATGTCCTAGTGTGATGTTATTCCCGCAGTAAACAGGTTTTGTGACTTCAAGTCCAGACGTGTTCATATTCATGTGTCGATTGCTCATGTGTCCACTGAAGGAATCTAAGGTGCTGAGTTTAGCATGGGACAGCTTGGTGGGACGATCCCCTGAGGAGGTCAAACAGCAGAAACAGCAGAAACTTAAGGGCGAGATTAAGGAGGTAACATTCCCCCTTAGTGCTTGAGCTTGGCCTGACTAGCTTTTTCTGTCTTTATCTACTCAAGGGTTCATTTGACGTGGTACATGGTTTTTCCGAGACGACCACGCCTTGATATGAGGGTGTGTTGTCGCCTCGTCTTTGTCTCACACATTTTTGCCTTCATTTAGAGCAGCACGTGGCTTTATGCTTGAATGCTGTGCCGTGTGATGTCAACGTCTACGCTTTCTTAAACGCTGTCTAACATGCTGTGGCTATTTCGAGTGAATAACCGCCTAATATCTCACTCCACCGAGCATGTTAGTACAGTAGGCTTTTTCTCATGGAATCAAGACGTGGTGCATGACCTTTTTCAGACTTGCCCGTTCGTATTAAATCATTAAATCATATGGCTTGTTGAGGTGAGGTATGTTATTACGTTTTTGGAGATCAGGGCCAACATACCCATTAGGCTGAGTCGCGGGATTCGAACCCGGTCTGCATTACTTTCTCATCTTTCTGCTTCGTCTTTTCCACATCATTTCCTGTCATTACCTTTTACTAAATTGATGAGAAAAATATTGTAGGATGCCGCCATGTGCTTTCTGTCCAGTAGAGGTCACTATAAACAAGTGGCAGATCATCATCCATTTATGGTAAACTGTCTCCAATAGGTCTAAACGCACTTACTTCAGTGTCGACAAACTAGTTTGCCCAAGATTATTCATTCATATCTTCAAGAGTGTAAATAGTAAATTAGCTTGGCTCTGTGTATAAATGTCCGCTTTTGGGTGACAGCAACATCAGATCAGCGGAACTAATGATCTGGCCTGCTTGTCAGAAGCGAGACGCGGCTGTAGACAACGTCTCGTCCCTAGAGCAATGCGTCCACTCTCCAAACACAACTGCTGTTCCACAAGACATCCTCGCGTCTGATTCACACGAACACGCGCTGCGACGGAAATGAGATGGAGCACTAACAGACGGCTACCTCTGACCTTCATTAGCTTACCTGTCAATGAACAGCTTGCTCTGTCTTCCTTAAATGTTCCTCTCATTCTTGGCCCACTGATCTGACATGCCACCGTTCCCACGGGCCTGTCATTCTCGACATCACTGGGCATGTTTACTGTTCATCTCTCTCTATGTTTAGACACTGATAGTTGCTGATAGAGAGTCATCTTGATGCGCTTTCACCCTTCGAGAGCTCTTTGCACTAAATGGAGTATGATAGAGTTGTTAACCTTTTGAGATGATCACAGGCTGCTCAGTGACAGGAAAGCAGTTGAGCATTGTGTGTGATACACAGTATGGCCAAAAGTGTGTCAACCCCCTGGAATAAGTAGAGGGACTTACTACTATTCAGATTTAAAAATAATAATTAATAAAAATAAAAAAAAAGTAAAATAAATAAATGTCTTCTAACATTATCCCTAATTTAATGTTGAGTAAATACGAATAACTGGCAATTATGATTTGATTCGAAAGCAGATTCAAAGCTGTCAGATGCACTTAACATCAATGCTTAAACAACTCGGTTAGGCTTTTGAGACCACTTGCAGAAAGCCAAGAATGAAATTAACTTAATTACAGTGACCAAATCTAGTTGATATCAGCATATCAAATTTATTCCTGCACGCTCAGCGGGATCTTACAGGAGTTATACTCCTCAGTAATGAAAGTTTTTATAACGCTCTAAAAATGGCTGCATGTCAGCAGTCTGACGGCAGAAGAGCTGCTCTGATAATATTGGTGTTGCCATCTTGGTTTGAACATTCAGAGCTACATGACTTGTCATCTCTAGAGTCACAGGTCAGGATTAGAGATCCGCAAAACGACATATTTTCAAAATTGGTTAGTCAGTAGGTCATCTGAAGGATTAGTCGACAAGTCTGTCTTAAGGAAATCCTATAGAATTAGGCGGGTTTAGTGTTGAAACAACAGGCCA
This sequence comes from Puntigrus tetrazona, assembly GCF_018831695.1. NCBI lineage: Eukaryota > Metazoa > Chordata > Actinopteri > Cypriniformes > Cyprinidae > Puntigrus > Puntigrus tetrazona. The sequence continues at coordinate 631,971 of NC_056722.1, read as the reverse complement.
GATTAGGTTAGTTCTTAGCAATATATGTTAAATGCAGCCATTTCAATACAATAGATAAGATTTCCAACTAATAAATAAATAGATTAAATAGCAACAGCCTTTAACTAGGTTTCTAAAAAGTTTTGTGGAAACCTGAAACTAGTTACACTGACCGTAGTCTCTCTCTTTCTGTGAGGCCAGACGAAACATACCAATTCGCAAAACTAACCAAATGCATAGTTAATATTCAAATTTGGATGACTCGCTATCTACTACTGAATTCAGAAAAACCGCCTTTATCTGAATACTTGTCTACTTGTGAATGGCCTTCAATAGAGAACGGCGTTGTTTGGTTCCCTTCCCTGATGGACTAGTTATGGCATCTACCGGCAGAGGCTAACTGTACTATGTTAACCGACCAATCCCTGTGTGTTCAGATGAGAGATGATCTGGATAAGGCTGAGGACCGACTGGAGTGGGCAAATAACGCACTCAAAAGCGACTGGACCCGCTGGCAAAAGGTCATGAGAACCGACCTACAAACAGCCTTTATCGACACTGCGGAGACGAACGTCAGCTACTATGAAAAGGTGAGCTTGCTTAGCCCAAAATATATTTGTTTTCTGATTAATATTCACTTTTTTTGGCGCCTTGTTATTGGCATTTTATAAAAGCAATAGGCCGCTTGAGGTTGTCGGTTACCGCTCTAAATTTGATCAAGCTTTAAAATAGCGATGCATTTGAGAAATTTTAGGCATGAAAGATAAACATTCACAGCTACAGTATGAGGGGTAAAAAAAAATCGGTTCTCGTTGAGGACTTGGACAAACCGGCAACAGATTTTAGAGGGATGCATGTGGCCATCTGCCTGCACTCATTTGCACAGCCGCCCTGGATATGTGCCAGCAGAGGGTGGTAGTATCTCATTTTTATCCCTGCTGACAAGTAATTGCACTCCAAGTCTATAAATGTTGACATTGCTTGCTAGATTGGATGCGTATAAGCCGGTACACTGCTTAATTTATCTCTTTTTTTTTTTTTTTTTAAAGCCCTTTGCTTTTCGGTCTTAAACTGTAAATTAAGACTCCAAAGTTGAAGGTGTTTTACAATAGCACAAAATAAAATGAAAAGCGAAGGAAGAAGCGTTCGACTTTAGAGATGCTGTGATCTCGGTTACCCGCTGTGCCCTCGGAGGCCCTAGAAAAAAAAAAAACCCCGTTGTTGGACAGAAACGGATGAATGGGTTTGTAACGAATATGACAAACTCTCTGTTTGGTCTCTAGAGAGGTCGAGGAGACAACCAATGGGAAATTTCAGATGCAGACAGACTCAAAAATAAGCCTTGCCGTACAAGAACTGTCACTCGCACTAGTGTTGTCGAAGCTACTTTAAATGAGTAGTTTGGCAAGCTGCGGTTTTTAAAGTAGTTTTGACTGCAGACGGAAACTGACAAAAACTAGCAGTGAAACTTGAGCCAGAATAAATGTTGCCAATAACCTCTATTTAGGACACATAGGACACAGTCCCATTCTATTTGTCAACTACCCATTTGCAATATGATTCATAAGAAAATGCTATTTCAGTTTTTCTGCTTAACATTTCTGAACTCCCTGTTACTTGCCAAAACCTTTTAGCAAAATGATACATTTTGCCAAAAATGTATCGTGTACATAATCCTAATCGCCTCATAACAATTCTATATCATAAATTGCCTAAATTATGGTCAATCCAGTAACTAGTTGTTCTGGTTAATCCAATCTATTCTGCCGAATCATAAATGCCTTATCAGAAACATGACCGTTAAATTGAGCACGCAGCGCCACGTTTATTATTCAGTTGTCCACGCGTACTGCAGCATGGTGTGTCTGTTACGCGTTTCACGAATAAAACTGAAAACTTTATTTTGAGCATGGTGCAATTTCTGACAAAACGAGAGACATCGTGTGCTGAAATTTGTGAAATAAAGCTATCGAGGTATCGTTAAAACTGAACTGAAATGGAAAACTAAAAATCAAGAAATCTAAATAAATACTGCATGCTCCCAGGGCCCTGCAGACAGCCAGTGCATCACACGTGTGTTTTTTATGTAACCTCCAGGCAAAGAGGCATTTTTTATTTAATGCGGAAGGAAGAGCCTGACGGCATCAAACACTGACCTAAAAGAGAATAAGGTGTGAAGGAAAAAAAAAAAAAAAAAAAACTGAAGTAGGTGGAAGAATGAGAAAATGTGTTTGTGTAAGAGAACTTCACTGGCCTTGGTCTGTGGGGATATCTGTTAAAATGTGAAGATCCAAGTTAGAAAATGTGGTCAAACATAGGTGTGGAAGCGGTTCCTGTTGCATAGAAGATGATTATGGTTATGTATTTTTGGGTTCCTTACACTTTGCGGACGTCAAATGCTGGTGTTTCACCCAAAACTGAAAATTGGACGTTGTTACTCTAATTATTTACCCTCATGTGGTTTTAAAGACCACCTTTAAGACACAAATTAAGATATTTTTAATGAAATCTTCAAGCTTTCTGACCCTCCCATAGACAGCAATGCAGCTTCCTCATTCAAGGCCCAGACAAGGAAGTAAATCATTAAAATAGCAACATGTGACGTCAGCGATTCAACTTTTAGAATGAATTAGTAATATTTTCTTTCTTTCTTTAATAGTAATTAATGACAGAATGTTCATTTTTGGGTGAATTGTGCCTTTAAAGCATGAAGTGTGACCATTTACAAACCAGAAACCTGAATAGATGTTTTTTATAAAAAACTTGTAAAGCTTATTGTTATGCAGCTATTATTTGTTGTGGAAAAGGTGTGTGTGTGTAGTGTAGTGTATTACCAGACTGGTAATTTGGAGGTTATTGGTTGGAGTTAGTTTAGAATTGCTCTCAATTATTAAATCAGTGTGTTTTTTTTTCGCAGCACTGAATAGTTCACTACTGTGTAATAATAGTTGCACAACAATAATGTTAATCTTCAACATTTCTCTGTTCCTTTTTCCTTGCACTTCTACCGTTCTCAAAGTTCAAGTAATTTTCCCACGACAGATGGGAAAATTGCAGTCCAGTCTTTCTCTGCTGAGATGAGAAAACTGCATTTTCCACCTTAGACTGTGACCCCCAATTTTTTTCAGCTGCAAGGGTCAACCAGTGTACTTTAGGGATAATTCACCAAAAACTTTCAAATAATTATTAGATATATTTGTAGGCAAATTATATATTTATTTGTTTTTGCTTTTAGTATTTTTTTTTTTAAATTACAGTATTTTATAATTTTTTTAGTTGTTTTTTTCTTTTTACTATTATATTGTATTTGTATATTAGAATGTTTTATGTATATTAGATTTTATTTCCATTTGTATTTATATATTTGATTCATTTATTATATTTTTTATATTTATATTCATCATCATCATCGTAATAATAATAAAAGTAATAATAATTTAAATAATAATAATAATATTTAAATTATTATTACTTTTATTATTATTATTATTATTTACACTCAGCTTCCAGATCTAAGCAACACCGTGCACTACTATATAATATTAATTATTCTTAAAGTTTCCCATCTTGCTTTTTAAACTACCATAAAGACATTTGCATTCAAACCTGCATTTGACCTCCCTGTACACATCATTAAGCCGTAACAATGAAAACTCTAATAAAAGGAACGGTGTAACCCTGCATAATGGTGTGGGTGGATGTTCAACATTTGCATGCCGCTTAATACAAAAAAAAAAACACTGCAGCCATGTTCTGCAACATGGCAACTTTAGAGAATCGCCATGGAGATGCCATAGCAACAAGGCTGTAGCCAAAACGATAGCAAAGATGAGGAAGCTGTCATTAAACGTTATAATTCAGCCAGCACAGAGCCTTCAAGCACACCACAGAAACATTTCTCGTTACCAGCAGCTGATGCAACTGATGTTTAAAAAAAAAAATCACATCTCACACCTTCGACCGCGTCTCTCTCCTCGTGCAGCTGAAACACGATGTTTTTTGCCGTCTGATCTGCACCGTTACGTCTCAGGTGTGTCTGTGTTGATGATTGTCATTATTCATGCATCGCTGCCTGATTAGCGCCACATTTGGCAGAGAGCGGTTGGACCGGCTTCAGAGCTAATGATCCTCCCGGTAACACAAGAGACATTACACAGACTCCGTCGGTCAGTGAGTGTGTGTCAGACAGGGACGTGTTGCACACCAAGCTTTCAGACTCTGTAGACTACTGAAATAGGTGCTGATGGTGTTGTCACCCAGTCTGTGATCTGAAAGGGTCTCTGCTTTATTATGGTGATATTGTGTCATCGTATGCACAGCATTGCAAGTGCAGCTTTTGTTGTTGATTCTGAAGAACATGATCTTAAAAGTTAGTTGTGTTCAACTTTTATTTACCTAATGTTATTCCAGCACTTTGACTTTGGGCTGTATTTAATTCAAATTTAAATATAATTCTACATAAATACATGTAATTATAATACTTGTATAATAATCACTCTATATTTCTTTATTATATTTATCTAATATATTGACTGTTTCACATGTATATAAATGTAAATGTTATATTTAATTAATTATACTTATTATAAATTGTTTAAATTATTTATTGCACATTAGTTTTTATTAATTACTATGAAGTTTGTAATATAATGATATATTAGAATTAGAATATTAAATTCTGTCATTTACTCATATATATATCAATATATATATATATATATATATATATATATATATATATATATATATATATATATAGAGAGAGAGAGAGAGAGAGAGAGAGAGAGAGAGAGAGAGAGAGAGAGAGAGAGAGAGAAATATATAATACTTACATATATATATATATATATGTATATATATATATATATATGTATATATATATATATATATATATGTATGTATATATGAGTATGTAAAGTAACTCATTATGTATAAAGTAATGCCAGTTTTTCCATTTATTGAGGCTCCTGTCCCCATGTTGAGCACTAACAATTGTTTTCTATATTATATGTGTGTGTGTATATATATATATATATATATATATATATGTATATATATATATATATATATATATATATATATATATATATATATACACACACACACCTAGTTATATAATCAACATTATTTAAATAGAATTATGGTAAAATAACTATTAATGGCATTCAACAATTCACAGTCTGGATTTCCTCTTACTTGAAAAGAAAGATGCTTATTCTTTGCATATACTTTCGTTCCATTCCTGCATTTATATGAGCGAAAGCGAATGGCACGCTAAAGTCCTGAGCAACTGCTGCAGCCTAATCAATATGCTGAACTTGAGTGACACAGATGTCCGCCGTTTCCCTAAAGTCCACAGTTTGGTACTGAGACAAATATAGACCGTGTCCTAGTGTGTTTTGGAGGGCGACTGTGGTCCAGCGGCCTCACACACAGCCTGTCCAAAGTCGTTTACCGAGGTCACGTCACGTCTGAATCCTGTGGTGATGGAGTGCATTGATTAACTGCTTTTGACAGTCGGTCAGCCGCAGCCAACGCTCCTTCAGAGGTTCTGCTATGAAACATCGGAGCGCTTTGGGCCGAGGGTGTTGAGGTGTTTAGGGGCCTGACGAGTCCCGGTGAGGACATTTATCAAGAGCTTCGAATCTTGACACCTAAATGGCACTCGGGACGAGGAGAGACCGCAGCTTGTGAATGAAATTGGAAACCAAATGGCAGCCACTTGTCAGGCGTCACGTTTAACGCTGTCTAAATGTCTACATAGTTTTTGCTATGTAAACCACAGCAACAAAAAGGGTTCATTTAAGTATCAAGGATTTAAACGGGTGTATATGGATAGTGTCGCACTCACTTTTGCTTTGGAAAATACATTTAATAAAAAAAAAAATAGTGATGATTATTAACAGCTTGTTAATAATTTATTATATTAATATATAAAAATGTTATTATATAGAAACTCATAATAGATTAACTTATATATTATATATTATTATTAATTATTCTATTTAATATTTAATGCATAATTATTTATAATATTTGTATATTTATATATTTTAATATACTTATTTAATCTTATTTTAATTATTTATAATATTGATATTTTAATTGAACGCTGGTGTGTAATTTATTGAATATTGGCATCTGCTTTGATTAATGTGTAATATTTAGATATTTTTATGTATGTTTATTTTAGTAATTATAGTAGTATATTATTATTTATGTATTATTTACTACATTTGAGTATATATATCATTATTTGTTTTATTATATTATTATGTAATTTAAAATATATATATATATATATATATATATATATATATATATATATATATATATATATATATATATATATATATATAATGCATATATTGTTTCATTTATATAATTTACATGTATTATTTTTATTTAAATGTGTGTATGTTCTCTTGCAGTGTTTGGCTGTATGGGAGGCATTTTTGCATTCTCAAAAGACAGACGCTGAAGGAAATGGAAAGGTTGACTTTTCCTAATCTCTCATGGTGCTTTTATCTGAACGGGACCACCAAAGACGCTTTTATTCCTGCAGAAGCCAATAAGATTCATATTTAGAGACCGAGGCGCCAAAGAGAGGGGCAGTCGCCCTGTACAAACATCTCCCAGCATTCACCAACGCAGCCAGAGAGACGGAAACGAAAAGGAGAATTTTCTCTGGCATCAGTACATTTGGCCCACATTTAAATTTTTGATAATGGGGGAAAATGATAATCGCCAAATCTTTTATACTGAGAACTATTTTTCATTTTTGTTCATATAAATACAAAAGAATAACGCAATTCCTGCAAAATGAAGATGCACGCATTATGGCTTTATTGCATCATCTGACCTTTCTAGTGAGGATTTCATCCATATGATTTTTGCGATTCATATGTCCTGCCCTTTTGCAGATCGATGCAAATGCTGTTTACCTCTTATCAGAGCTCCCTCGCTGCAAAAAAACATTCGATTAGTGTATAAATAAATATAAATGCACTCTGAATGGAAGCGTTTCTTGCATTGGACTGAATTCATCATTGTGCCATTCGGGTTACTGAAACTGCGTCTTTATGCAAAAATCATATATTAAAGAAGATGCTGACATTCCAGAGTTGTTTACATGTTACTGAAGTGCATAAATCAAAAGAATTTACCTGCTGCCTTTGAATATGAAATGAGTGTATTGTTTTAGATACTTCCGTGTGATTTTGAATGCGGTGCACTAATATCAGAAAGTGTAATGAATTGCAAACCTGATTTAAAACTGTGCTTTTACAGATCAGTAGTGAATGGAATGTCTTGGAATTATCGATGTATTCTTGGAATAGCTGTAAAGGAAATGATGATTGAAAAGATGATTGAAAGAAGTCTTGTGGTGTGTGTTTTTATTCTCTCTCGAGGGAAAATGAGCAAACAGTTGGGTATGTTGGATCCTAAACTAGGTTACCATCACAGCTTGATCACATGAAACATTAAAGAGCTCCTTAAATAACTCGCTGCCGTGAAATGATCGCTTTATTTATTAGAGGAGTTGATTAAATGCGAAATATAAGGAGTGCTTGGCTAATTCCGATGTTTTCCAATTGGTTCTTTATGTAAATTCTAATGCAATCACAAACAAATCAATCCTGCGACTGAATCTTTTTAGTGAAACACAATCAGCACAAACCGGTATTGCCTTATTCACAAGCAAAGTACTTATATTAAATAGGTATTTTTAGTAATACAAAAGCACAAAGCTCGTCCAATGTAGTACAATTCACAAACAAGTTACTCTTAAGAGGCGATTATGAACAGATTCTTTTTAGTGAATCAAAAGCATACGGTGCGAACAACACAGCCAGGTTCACGAATGAAAGGCTATTACGAACGGATTCTTTTTAGTGAATCAAAAGCACACAACGCATTCGATGTAACCTGATTCATGACTCTTACGAGCATGTATCTTGAATTTGTGAGAGATAACTGATATCTCACGTTTTTCAAGCGCATTCAGTTTCTCCATCAGATCTCTCCTTGTGCCACCGATGTCCATGTGGACATGAATACTCCAGAAGCCTGAAATGGAAAAAGGAAAATCAAGCCCAGGCTTGTCCCAATCTTTTCTCGCGCGGTCTTAATCACTATTGTCTCTGGCAGAAGAACATATGTCAGTGTCTCTGCAGCAATATTAATTTGATATTTGGTTTGTAAGTACGCTGCAAAAAGCGAATGAATTCTATTGCATGGCATTTTTATTTTCCCCTGCCATCAGCAGCAGCTGTTCCCTGACTCAAGCATCTGAGCCTTCACTGGCAGAAAGCATCTCTGCTCTGGGCTTTCCTCATGGAGACTTGGAGAAGAGACGTACATGCATGCCTGAGTGACCAGATGGATCAAACAGCCTCAGGGAAGCCCGCAGTTTCCTTCCACTCGTCATGCTTTTATCTTCTAGCGCAAGACTTCAGCGTGACTAAAGAGAAACTGCCGGAGGACGATTTCAAATACTGCAATTTCAAAGCTAAAAAGCTTAATGGGGTTCTCCTAGCCTTAGATGTTTCTCCTCGCACTCTTCAGAAGAAATAAAACGCCTTACTTGCATTAAGAGCAGCTATAAAGTTTTGTTCAGGTATCGGCAGACGTCACCATGACCAGTTACTGAAGCGTGTCCAAGTTCCTGGTTACTGTTGTGTGTCTTGTGTGTAATTATGGCGTTGGGTGTAAACATGTCCATGTCGAAGCGTTCAGAAGAGACCATGAAACAAACGTGTGCCAACATGGAAAATAAACCTAAAAGGTACAGTTATTAGCTGCTTTTGGCTATTATGCTTCCTAAATTTTACTCAATATTGATCTGCATGTTAAATCATTTAAAGGGCCAGTAAAAAATTCCATCACCTTCATGTCATTAAAACTCGACTTAAACACGACTTTAGAAAATAATATGGCCCACAAGTCGTATAGACTAATGTAAGAATGCTACAAGATTATATTAGATATGATTTTATTATAAAGAGCAGCTCAGAAATGCATAATGTAGATTTTTGCATTCCAAAGAAAAAACTAAAATGGTAACAATTTTTTAATGTTTCTATTATCTTCAATGTTTTAATAATTATTGTTTTAATATTATATTACTATATTATTAGTAGTTAATTATTAGTAAAATTAGTAAGAATTTTAATAATGTACAGATTTAATTAGATGTGTCTGCTTTATAACATTATTTTATATATTATATATAAAAACATTCATATTACTATTAATACTATTACTACTAATATTGTATTCATTTACTTGTTTATATATATATTATATTATAAGATAGAAACAGGCTGTTGTAAATATCTAAATTTAAAAAAATTTAAAAAAGATATATATTATTATAATTTTATATATCCCAATTTTGAGTTTATATCACAGTGTGAATTGATGTCTTCATTTCAACTTTATACTGTGTTAGAAGCAGTTGTATTAGCTCTGCTCTCTCTCTCAGTGTTGCCACAATCTGCTGGAGGAATTAAGAGTTCTCACACCGTCAAAACAAGCCATTTCTATTGTACGCTGCACTGAACACAGGGCTGGAACAGAGAAAATGACTCTACTTTGTTTCGCTTCTGCATTACGCCTTCACAAAAAGTGTGCTTTCGAGATGTTAGAAGTGGCTTATGAATAGCGCTGATATCAGGTGAACGTAATGGAAAACAATAGCCAGGAATAATTATGGACTTCCATGACTCATTGCTCCGGGGCTATAGAGTCGTCCTCTATCCGATGAGAGGTTTGATGAGCTTCAGGAACATTAACCCTGTTAGCGTTGTAGCTCCATTCATTTACTTGACTACTAGAACTGCATGTTGTTTTGCTATAGCTTCTATTGTCCTGCCTGTTGCCATCACATCAGAAACAATTCAACACCATCCTGCTGAATACAACACACTAGCTCCTGTCGGTCCTTTCTGTGGAAATGTAATTCAATTTTTGTGGTTCAATCCAGTTAGCAGATCTCTGAAACTATAGCTGAAGTAGCAGAAGCTTTTTAGCAGTTTAAGATACTTTTCAGAAGATTTCTTTCTTTCTTTCTAATAACATTTGAGCATAATTTTAATTCTATTTAAAGTACTGAAAATAGAATAATATAGTTAAAATTAGTTTTATATATACATTATTATATTATATAAATTTTATATAATTTTATGTTATATAAAACAAATTTTAACTGTATTGTTTTATTTTTATATATATATATATATATATATATATATATATATATATATATATATATATATATATATATATATTCAGCTACATAGATAGATTCAGTATCTTGTTTAATGGTGAAATTAATAATGGCTTATTTCACTTTTTTTAGTCTTCAGACTTTGTATTCTGAAAATTCTGCATTTAATTTTTTCCACAGAAAATGTGAGAAGAGGGATCTGTGCTGTGCTTGGGAAAGTTCCGATATCAGCGGTAAGCAATCAAACCCATTCATATTCAGTCAGGGAATCCATGTAAGTAATGGCTTCCATCGTAGCTGAAAGGAATAAAATGCTGCCAAAGAAAAATCAATAATACTCTCTGAAATGGCTCTAATGCCACATCAGCGTCCTAATCAGAGTCCTGAGTGACGGTCCCACTGAGTTCCCTTAAACATGGTTTAGTTCTAGCAGCAGGAGAGGAGATAATGGACGGCGCTTGTGTTTTCCTCTGTGCGACCTGCGTCTAATTACACAGTTGCTTTCACCCGCTGCTACGGGAAATTCCTTGCGGGGATCTGGAGGCGTCCATTATGCCCGGCGCAAACATTTGTCTGCTACTGAGTCTAGCTTGCTACCCAGCATGCCTCAAAATCACCTCGCAGTGTGTATCGGGACTGAAAGTCACGACTTCCTGCCAATCACTCAGCACGCAGAGGTTTCTCTGCACACGGAGACAAGAGGACAGATGCTTAATTTGCACGTTTTGACTGGTTATTATGTTTGTTTGAGCCTTTAACTATTGTTTTGACTGGAGGGTGAGAACTGATTTGTCGCTAAAGCAGTTTTTGGAAAGACAATAAGCAGGCTTGGAGTAATGTGATATTGCTATTCAGTTCAGCAAATTCCAGAAATATTTATTAATTACTTAAATGTTGCTTTTTAATAAGTATTCATTTTGAATAACATAATGATTTAGTGGAAGAATTTGATTGGAAAACTACTTTTTACATTATTTTTACAGCATTACAACTGCTCTCTTTTCCATGTGTCCCTATTTTTTATTTTAAATGAACGTGGCATGTCATTCGTTTTCTGAGCAACTTTCAAGCAGCTCAACAAGTGCACTGTGTGAGTCACGAGACTATTAGATGAGCAAAAGACACTTTAAAATCACAATAGCACGCGGATTCATATGTGCTCAAACCATATATAATTATTGTAATTGATATGATTACCAATCTAACTCATTGCTATGGACCTTTCTGGCACTGACATTTTCTCTGTCAAAGATAAAAAGAAGGAACAGTTCACCCGAAAAAGAAAATCAGCAAAAACTCTATTCAGATTTAGATATATTTAGCATTGATATAAAACCCTTGCTCACCGGTGAAAGCTCTGCAGTGAATGGGTGCTGTCAGAATGAGAGTCCAAATGCTGATGAAAACATCCCAATAATTCACAAGTAATCTACACCACTCCAATCTATGTACAGTGAAGTACCGAGAATCTAGAAATCCGTTTTTGGATCCGTATCTGAACTTTAAACGGCTCACTCTGGGAAAAATATCAGTTCATAATCCATAATAATGCTTCCTCCAGTGAAAAAGGCCAGCACCTGTTGTCTTCTCACAACAAAATCAATGCACCAACATATTTCTTTATAAGTTTTGCTTTGTAACAATGCTCGCTCTGTGCATATTTCTCTACTGATTTGGAGAACATAACTGGAATATTGTGTATAGAGAATTTAGCTTTTAAAAATATTTATTGATGACAATCACAAACGTGCAAGTTTTGATTTATTTTTATAAGACTCTCACTCTCTGACGGCGCCCATTCACTGCAGTTCAGCCAACTTTTGGGTCAACTATTCCTTTAATCGTAACATTAGGACTTGTTCATTAATAATTTCACGTATACTGCATATTTATGTGCAGAGAAGAAACTCTCGCTTTGACAAATTCACAACAGGTGCAAGTACGTAGAAATGTGTTCCTGTCGTCATTCATCGTTGTTGATGAATCTGGATTATTCTAAACGAGGGCAGGTGTATCTACAGTACAACTATTCATTTGCATAAACCAAACACAGGGCATGTTCATATAAAGTCTTTCCAAACAAAACCAATTCTCAAAAAAAGAGTCTTTAACTGACATCTGTTTTAGAGTTCATAACTCGCAAGCTGTGCATATGACTTTACAAGCTGCATTTCTTTCAGTTCTATTTCGCGTCAGTATTTGCATCTTTTCAAAATGCTGTGAATAATAACCAAAAAACTAACATTCATGCTGCATATTATGCAGAGGTCTCACAGGAGCAAATATAAGCCAGATGTTGTTTACTCCAATCTCATTATATATACAGCAGGGCCCTAAAGTCTGAAACCACAGTGAAAATGTGATTATAAAAAAACAACAAAGAAAAAAAGCCAGTTTAAAAATAGGAAGAAATCTGTAAGATTTCTTGATCACTCTGATCTTGGACTATTTGTACAGATGCTTAAATATTCCACCATCAACACAAGGTTTGTCATGCTGGATAACACGATCATCAGGTTGAACTTGTGGAGTTCATTAAAGCAAGGGAGATGTTCCAAAGTTCATTAAATAGAAACATTTCAGCTTGGCGATTTTTAACTGAAAAAGAATTGAAAAACATGCTGTGTCTCAGATTTCGGACCCCCAATATATTGCTCTCCACTCTCCTGAGGTTAGATGTTGAAGACATCTGCATTTAAACTTTCCACCTTCTCTGGAGCAAACGGTGAGTCATTGTGAGTCCCACAGCGTCAGTGCAGCTTTCTGAAAGATAGCCGTAGAGTGGGACATCGATCAGAGCCGGGCCGCGCTGGGCTCAGACCTGACATTTAAAAACCGGACCTGTGATTAATCATCGGCCTAACAGGGCTCAGACTTCACAGCATTCGTAATGAAGCCCCGTGGACACTCAAAGACCCGAGAGCAAGAAAGCAGGAAGGTTTAACGTCGCTGTGATAGGCATAACCTTGTTAAACGGTCTAAATAGGAATGTTTATATTTACCCAAATGTCCTAGAAGGATTCATTCTTCTTCCCAATGCAGGCATTAGATCTTCTCAACGTATTTTAATGCAGGTATGAATCAGTATCAATATGCCCTAAACCCGCTTATAATAGTTTATAGGATTACTTTAAAATTACCGCCAGGAGTTGCAGCAGGTAATGGATCATCAGAATAGCCTTTCCAGCTATTCTTTTTTTAACAATAGCACAAATAGTGCTGTACCTCATCTGTATTGGGGTGGCATTGAAAAACAATGAAATATTGTGGATATTTCCAGAAAACAATGAATATTGTGGATACTACTTATTTGGCTGGATTATGAGGACACAGAATTGTGATCATACTACATAAAGGTGATTTGGTAAGTTAGTATTTCCAGTCAAAAGCTTTCAGATCGCATTGGTCAGAGCAAGATGCAAGATTTCTAATTGCTTCTGTGCATCAGGTCCACTTTATTAAGCTATTTATGAAGGTGCTGTACTGATTTATTACTCATTTTATTGCAATTGTACAGTATTATTTTATTTTGTATATGCAACTTAGCTGTTTTAGTGTACATTAAAACAAATGCATTTTTACAAATTTACTGTCAACTATAGATGCTGCATCCATTGCTGCAAAATATGGTATTTTCCACTCATAATTTTGATATTATCGAATACATCAAAAAAAAAAACACATGAAGCATCAACTGATGTGCATCTTTGTGTTGAAACTAATTTTACTCAGAGAAATATATAAAATATTAGGCTACAAGAAATAAAGCGGGAAACAGAAATACAGAAATACATTAAAAAACTGATAATAAGAAATGTTTCTTGAGCTGCAAATAAGCATATGAGAATGATTTTTGAAGGATCATGTGACATTGGAGACTGGAATAATGGCATTTTAGGAATAACTGGCATTAAAACAGAAAATAAACATGTTAAACAGTAATAATATTTCACAGTAGTCAAGTTTTTACTGTGAGTCTTGATAAGGACAATAGTATTCTTTCAAAAACATTTAACAATTTAATCTGCTTTTTTTAACAGATGATAATGCATTTCACCAGTACCAGAAGGCTAAACAGAAGGTTAGGCACAAGTGCAGTTACTTGGACGAGAGGAACATCATTTTGTCCCCTCATTTATTTGCTCAGCCCAGGTCATGCGCACCCCGAGCAAATGATGCATTGGATGAAGCAAACTCAAGACGGAAAGCATCTCAGATCAGCGTCCCCACTAAATCTGCCAGCCCAGACGTGAACATTACCACTGAGAGACCAAGTGCCCCAGATCCGAGCTGTGTACCCATAAATCCCAGCGTATCTAGCGATTCAATGACCCAGAGGCAAAATACCGTCAGCGAGACCTCACTGCAAGTGCATATCGTCGAAGCGAACGGGATTCTGCCAATGATTGAGTGGATTCCCGAATCATCTCATGAGGAAACGACGGAGGAAACCACACCCTGGAGGTGTACTGGACTCGTCTCAGCGAACAACGAAGCTCTTTGGAAAAAGACATCTGGAAAGAAAATCCAGTGGTGCCATGAACGCCTGGCTAAGGCGGCCCACCTTGAGTCAACATCGCCCACCGCAGCCGCAGCCAGAACAGTGACCCGGAGACTGGCACGAGGAAGAGGTTACAGAGGGACAAGCAGGCACAGAGAACAGAAGCTCAAACCTCTGGTGACTCACAAAGACCTGCACAATAGCTACTACAGTCCGTCAACGCTGCAGAATCGCTATGGATGTCTCTATAGCCCTCGCCAACCGCGGTTGAGACACAGTCCGGGGGGAGACTGGCGAGACGCCACGCAGAACCTTGACAGGAAACAGCAAGGACAGCAGAGAGAGTTTTCAGAAGCCGTTGGGGTAAGATTGACTACAGACTTTTTGGTCTAAAAGCCAAACTCTTCCATTTTGCTGCTTTTGAGATTTGTTTTCTGTCCACTTCTTTCTGAGACTCGTCAGTTGATCGATGTCCCGACTCGAACTTCTCACTTTTAAAGCACGAAGGCCAATTTTTACAAGCACGCGAATTGAATGAGAACCAAAACAATGTGTAACACAATAAGGCTGCTTGTTCTCGCCGCGCGGATTGATTGTTTTATAAGGACATCGACCCGTTTCGTGGTAAACAGAAATGAATGATTTTGTTACGCAATCAGCCTCTTTTTGATTCCCGATGAACGCTGGGATATGGGCTGGTGGCTATTGTTAGCTGCAAAGCATTACAGGAGTAATTTAGATTGTAGGTTTTTGGAGTGCATGCTAAACTGCTGTAGTAAAATGTAAGGATATGTCAGTGCACGATGCATAAGGCTGACAAAGAAAATTCTGTGTTTGTAGAATGTATTAAATCTGAAAAATTAAATGTATGAAAATATATAAAAAATACCTAAATAACTATTCATTTTTATTTTGACGTCATTTAGAGGTCAGTATAGGCTCATTTGTAAGGTGGCCAAGACAGCTCAACGTGCTGCAACTTAAAAAAAAAATATATGCAATTAGAAAAAGCACCAGCAAATTAAAACTTTTGTGCTGCAGATACGCGCAACGTGACCAAATACAAAAAAAAAGCATTGTAACTAGCATAGTTTGTTATTTTGATACCGTTTGTATATAATCACAGGTAAAATAACATTAGTGTAGCAAAACCATATGGGTCATTTTTGTATGGAAAGTAATATTAGCAAGCCAACTTACAAGTAACTGTGTATTTAGCCAGCCTATTTAGGCTAATATATATATATATATATATATATATATATATATATATATATATATATATATATATATATATATATATATATATAAACATAGAATTCAGTGATATCTTGTTTCGTTCCTGTTTTATTTATTTACTCCAATTTAAGGCTGTATAAGTGAGCAAAACATTCATGAGAAACTTAATAAACTTCTATACACCTCGTACACCTCCGTAACAATGTGCACGATACAATTCTCATCAAATAATAAAGCACTCACCTGTCACTTGTAATAACTTAATAATAATTTACCCGTATTAAAAAGTAAACGCGGCCAACAAAATAGCTTGTGCTCGGTGCTAGCTGTTAGCCACTCGGAGCACTCATAGTTGCAATCTTTGAAATGGCTCATAAAAACTCTTCCTTTCTCAGTTATTGCATTGTGTCTGCAAAAGGGCGCCTTGAAAAAGGCGTTTTTCGTGTACCTGCAACAATCTCTCGCGTAGGCGCCGATGACCGCTGCTGTCGTTTTCCTTTCATTAAATTTCACTTTCGTTTCTGGGAAATCCCTGACTAAGCGCTGAGGACCGGCTGTCACTGAACGTCAAACTTTGATTGGCTGATGATTCTGTCACTAGCGCTCGTAACTCAGACGTGAAGTCTTTCGACGAAAGGGAATCAATAGGCGTTGACAGGTGTGTTCGATTTATATTGGCGATGCAGTGCGCCGACATCAAAATACCGCGAGAGCGATTATAACGAGCATATGGAGCCAACGGCTGTCAAACGCTCTCGCGGTACTTTGATGTCATACACCGATACTTCGCT
Source organism: Puntigrus tetrazona (assembly GCF_018831695.1). Lineage (NCBI taxonomy): Eukaryota > Metazoa > Chordata > Actinopteri > Cypriniformes > Cyprinidae > Puntigrus > Puntigrus tetrazona. The sequence continues at coordinate 615,230 of NC_056722.1, read as the reverse complement.
GCATTGGCGCGAACACACCTACTATCTGTACCGCTGGTCGCAGACTATTTTTACGCGTTTCTGGATTGTGTTGCGATTATTTGTAGCCCGTTGTTGTATTTGGTTACATTGTGCCTACCCATTTTTATATTTGGTTGTGTTGCGATTTGCAGTGTTTCTATATTGTGGAAGACATTTCAGAGGCTTATGACAACTAAGCTGTGCCATGCTCCTTTCCTGCATTAAGTTTCTTAAAACGTTTTTTTTTTTTAACAATCAATAGATGCGTTTTCAAGGCAAAATGACATGCATCATTAAAATATAATATCAAAAAGCATAATCTACATACATATGCTACCTACACAAGATAGCTGCCAAAAGGAAAGTTGTTTGAGTAGTTTTTCTTCAGAATAGCTTGCACTACTACATATACAAACAGTCCCACAATGCATATTAACAAAGCGCATTATTCCATGTTGAGTTTAAACAATCCAATTAACTTCAAACATGCATTACTGAACCGTGAAGTGACCGAATCAAGGGTATTTCCTTCGTAATGTGTCCCAGTCATGCCAAATCACCCTTTATATTTACGCCCTGCTTTATTGTGAGTAAAGCTATATAATTTTGGGCTTTAGGTACGACTCTCAAAAGATCAAAAGGCTTTTCTAAGCACCGGTGGCCTATTTCACAGCATTCCCAGAATGAGACTTCGAAAGTCAAAAAATCTCAAAGCAGGAGAACGCGTTTCCCTTCGGAAACAGAGCCTTTCCACTTCGACCCTTTTGAGTGACGGTTATAAATGTGAGCCGGTCGGATCGCTCCATCTTTTTCTGATTGCTTGTTTGTTGCTCCTCAGGACATGCAGCGTCAGTCAGGAGGCCCGAAGAACGCCGAATCCCCTCCAACGCCGCACCACGTCACTTTCTCTCATATTTTACAGGTCCTCCAAAGCAAACCGGCCAATTTTCCAGAGGTCAGGGGCCAGAGATGCCACAGGGCTCTTTAAACGCTGCTGAGAGCGTTCGATATGAGACACCTTTCCTTTCACAGAGCGCGCGAACCGACGGAGTGCTAGTAAAAAAAAAACCCACCACGGGCTTTAGAATATATTTTTTTTTATTCAAACTTTGAAATTTCATCGTCTCTACAGTGTAAAAGGTCATGGATTCAAAGCCCTAAAAGGACTCGAAGAGATGGATTAACACCGATTTGGGAGAAAATCCATCTATAGCATCCAAATAAACCATTTAGTAATGACTCTCGAGGCGGGATGGGAGAAGAAAACATAGGAATCGGAAGTTAAAAAAAGCTTTTGAGGTCGAACGAACATCTTTTAACAACCAAAATCTCTGTGCAGGCTATAAAACGGAATATAAATAAACATAAACACGATTAAAAAACATCCATTTGGTACACAGTAAACCAGTGTGATACTACAGCTAAAATTCAAAGAATAAATACAGTACAATATGTACTTACAGTATGCCATCGTACACCCACGGACCCCCAGCCACACATACATGTACAGCACAAACATAAGAAAATAAACATTGATCATCTCTGACAAAAAATTATAGTCATGTGCATTTACACTGTACACACCATGTTGGTTTTCACCGTAATACTGCAACAGGTGCTGATCGCTTTCTTTTATCTTTTTTTATGCTTGTTTTTTTTTTTATGCATTATAAAGTGCAGCTATCCCAGACTTCTGCGATTAGTGCTTTAGCAATAATATACCATTTATCACACTAATATATATATATGTTTGTATATATATATATATATATATATATATATATATATATATATATATATATATATATATATATATATATATATCTATATATATATATATCTATATATATCAATAAAAAATATACATACTATTTGAGGGAAGCCAAATGGGAATTTTTCATGAGATATGAAGAATCACATTATTGCTTTTAAGGTTAAAAATTGGTCACATCAGCAGGACATAACGAGAGGCACCAAAACCTTTATATATTCTAATCAAGCACCAAAAACCTTTAAAATATATATATTCTATATTATATATATATATACCTATATAGGCCACATATATATATATATATATATATATATATATATATATTTTTTATCACGCTACCATGATCTGAGTTTGTGCACACCATCATTCAAAGGTTTGGAATCAGTAAAATTTTTATGTATTTATTTTTATTTTATTTTACGAAACTACAGTAAAACTGTAATTTCAATATACGTGCAGCTGTACTTTACTTCTTTTATGCAAAGCTGCATTTTCAGCATAAATGCAGTCCTCCGTGTCTAATGGTCCTCCAGAAATCATTTGCCGCTCACGAAACATCTCTGAATTGTTGCGCGGCGTTTTTAATGGATTCTCTGATGAATAGAAAGTAAAAACCAGTATTTATGTCAAATGGTATCCTTTTGTGACATTATAAATGTCATTTAATCAATTCAACGCATCCAATAAAAATATGAATAAAAAGTCAAATCTGAACTCCCCCAAATTTTGAACCACAGCTTCATCAAAACAGAACCCAGAATATTCCTTTAAATGGCACCACAACATGACTGAAACACAGGGTCAGAGATCTGAAATAGAAATTAGATTAGCACTGCATTTTCTCGGAATTAAAATAATGTAGGAGACTAATCTATATCCACAATTTTACACATGAGGTATCACGGTTTGTTTTTAATGATCGCAGGAGGAGAGTTGGCTTTCCGACTCATTATTTCTTTAACATTAGCAATATCGATCCTCAGCGAAAGACGCGCTGGCCATTAAAACAGTGCGAAACAAACGTCTACGTGAGTATCATTATGTCGAGCACTTGGTTAAACGGAGGCGGCTGATGGACTGACTCATTATTTTAGCGAGATGGCTGGTGATTGTCTTAGCAGATGATCTGTCTTTCACAGCTTTAAGTTAAACACAGCTTCACTGTGAAATCCTATTGGCCGTGAGCTGAAACTGAATCCTGGTTCACGATTTACCTAACCAACTTTTTTTTTTGCTAGTACAGTAGGCGAGTACTTGAATCTATCGGAGCTTTGGTATTTTTTTTTTGCGCGATCTTTTAAAAGCTATTTTTAGCTTATTTTCTGCCTTATTTTTGTAGACACAGTGTATTTAAGTATGTATGGAAGCACAATTCTGCCTTAGAGTAAAAAAATAAATAAAAAAAAATAAAAGACAACCATCAGGAATAGTCACACTGCGACAATGAAATCATAATGCATTAATTATTAAGAGATATTAAGCTGCATTTAATGGAAATAAACTCATATTGTGAAAATAAAATTATACTTAGAGATTATGGTTGTGGAATATTAGAGTCATATTATGAGATATAAAAGTCCCCATTAATAGAAATAAATTTAGCAATTGTGAGCAATTAATCACAGTTATGAGAGAAAAAAATGAGGTATAAATTCACAAATTGAGACTTCATTCACAATTTCATTAAAAAAGTTGCAATTAAGAGAAATTGTGATATTGAGAGATAGAAAATCACAATCGTAAGGCATGGTTCCAATTCTGAAATCACAGTTTGAGAAAAAAAAAAAAAGTTGAAATTCTGAGACGGTTGTAATTTCGAGATATTAAGTTGCAATTAAAAGAAATAAAGTCATACATAAAAACCACAATTACGAGAGAAAGCTGCAAATATGAGACACACATACGACTTCCGCCACAATTTCAGAAATCACGTTGTGAAATAAAGTGTCACAATTTCAAGAAATAAATTCACGATAGCTTCTTTTTTTTTTTTTTTTTTTAAACAGCGAGACAAAAAAAATAAAAATCACAATTATGAGATAAAGTTGCAATTATGAGACATCACATTGTGAAATAAAGTGTTAGTTACTAGAAATAAACATATAATAATAATAATACTAATAATAAAAAAAGAGACAGAAATATGCTTCCATATGTTTGCACTCGTCTAATGCAAGCACTAAACAATAAAAATGATATAGGAATAAACATTTTCTGGAATACATGATGATGATGATGATATATATATATAGAGTCCATTTTGAATTCGAAGTGCAGGTATCTGCATCAAATATCTGAACGCAAACACAGACGCGTACGCTCTCTCCACATACAGCATGTGAGCAGCAGAGATATTCTGAGCTCTAGACGTGAGCTCGATCTGCGAGAAAGCCAACAGAACCGGTCGGGGGAAATGTGAAGTGCTGCTTCAGTCTTTAGTCGCGTGATGGTAGCAGTTATTAGTTGATAGTCTTAATATTTCCACACACACAAAGCAAGGGCAGAGCGATCCAAAAACGACACCACAGAGAATATGACCACTGCATTAGCGCTGAGCCGGGACTATCGGGACTGGACGGTAAACAGCGTGGATGTCCAATGCGTCTGCCACACCGGAGAATCAAGGTCACGTGATCTCAGCGAAGGCGATGTGATTCTGTTGACCGAGAGACAGAAGGAATAATGTCAGCAAAGAAGCAAGTAGATCAAATGCATGCAAAACTGCTTTCACACAGGGTTTGAGGAGAAAAACACACAAGTGTGACTACAGCCGTTTAACACTGGACCTCAATTCACTGCAAAAAACATCTTGTTTTCCAGAAAGAACATCCTTTCTTTTTTTTTTCCATTAAGCTCTTGAAAAAGTTATAACAGCGCTTACAGCATGAAAGAATAAACCAAATAATTTATATGATCATTTAATGCGTCTAACTAAATATGACTAATATTTTAACGCCTTAATACCAAACACCTTAGTACTTTGAATCAATGCGCTGAAATGTTATTTATTCACTAAAAAGAAGTCTTAATATTTTATGAAATGCAATTGCACTTAAGTAAACCTTCAGGATGTTAGCTGTTAACATTTTAACTGGAAAACAAGACAAGAAGAAAAACTGAAAGTGTTCACTGCTTTATTATTATTTTTTGCTTTCAATTACAAAAAAAATTAAAAATGTCTTTTCTGCTCACCAAATGTGTTTTTTTGAGCAAAAACAGTAAAAACCATAATAATTTTATAACACTTTTCTATTTTAGTATATGATAAAGTCTATATGATAACATTTTTTACTAATATAAAGCTGATTTTTTTTTTTAATCTTTTGTAACATCATTATGTCTTTACTTTCAGTTCTGATCAATTTAATGCAAAAAAGTTTACTTATTTTAGGCCCTGGATCACAAAACCATTCTTAAGTAACACAGGTATATTTGTAGCGATAGCCAAAAATACACTATATGGGTCAAAATGACAGATTTTTATCATTAGGATATTAAATAAAGATTACATTCCATTAAAATATTTAGTAAATGTCCTACGTTAAATACAGCATAACTTTATTTTTGATTAGTAATATGCATGGCTAAAAACTTACAATTTATAAAAATAACAAAAAACTGTACCCTCAGATTCCGATACTTGATACTTGTATCGTGGCAGAATATTGTCATATTCTAACAAACCACACATCGATGGAAAGCTCATTTATCCAATTCAGGTTCACCTATTTTTGTTTTACTCATATTGTCATTTTTGTCTAAAATGTATCAAACTATAAAAATAGAGTCTCAGAATTTAGACCTCCACACGAACACTTTAAACACTAACGCACGAGGACAGAGACCATCCATGTGTGCCATTTTGTAATGATTTAGAGCAAATATATATGGCAGCTTTGCTCGTATTCCTTCATCCATTTACACACAGTCGAAGCTCCTGCGTGAGGCTGACCGTAGGGACCAAGCGACAGCAAGCACTAATGGTTTTGTTTAACCTTCAGCTGCCGTGCGCTCTCAGTATACAGGCCCGATCTGAGAAACCGAGTCCCATTCGGGAATCGTTCACACGCTGCGAGATCCAGCAGACGGATCAGATCCGAAGAGGTGCGTGACTCTGGTGATCAAAACCAAATTATCGAAAACGCGACGTTCTGTGTCATGCAGATATAAATGGGCCGCTGAAAGGGATTCTGCTGGAGCTGAGATTTAATGATAGCTTAAATTTCACGGCGTAGAAACTACACGCTGCATTAGAAAATTCATAAATAATACAGCTGGAAATGGAGCTGGGTTCATCAGAGATTCAGCAAACGTGAAGAACGATCGCAGGAAAGCGCTTCGCGGGTCACACCGCTGAAAGACGCACTGCGACCTCGGCAGAGAATACGGGGAGGATTTTGCCAAACAAATTATTTCTTGCTTCCGGTCGCATTCGCCGTGATCCCGCAGTCTGTGTGATTTGAAGAGACAAAACAGAGATGCGGATTTTCCTCGCCTTGTCCTCCCACTTTCGACGGCATTATGGTTTCTGACAGCGATCTGTCTGTGGCATATTTCAGCAGAAAACAAAGTGGAACCGTCTGTTTTCCGTCCCGGAAACCTCACGGGACAAACCTCACTGCATTCAAACTTCATCTACGAGGACGGAGGGATATCGCAAATAAATCTCTCGAATCTGCAACCTTGACTAAAAGAAGATTAGCATTTTTATTGGCGGAAAGAGCTCCAGGTATCCTACACATTTCATTTGCTGCATTTCAATACACCGAAATTGTTCCCAAATGGTTTTATTGCAGCTGAATAAGCAAACAAGAACAACATTTAATCCCTCGTACGCTGCGGAGAGGAAACCAACGCGGCAATCTGGGATTAAATTATCTTCTCGTTTGCTTACTTGGAGGATCGTGAAACGAATGCGTAAATAAAAGCGTTTAAAGGGTCATACTTGCAGCTTAATTACAGTCTGACGGGGCTCAGCGGTGGCCTGTGGCTTAATTAAAAGCTGAACACGAGGTCTGACTCTCTGCCACGGAGGATAACGGCTGCTTGGGAGCGCCTCAGGAACGGAGGAATTTCAAACGTGTTTCAAGTCTCTGAGGGCTTAGTAGTGCGTTTCGTCTTCTATTCGAGGTGCGGGATTGCTGGCGGTTTTTAGGTCACCCAACTCAAACACCAACACCAGGTCTCAGTTCAGGTTTTAAATGGATTCTGGAGCACCGGCGATGAAAGAAAACGGACTGGAAGCAACTGTGCGTGCAAGGAATTCTTATTAGATCACAAAAGCTTCCACTGATATGACTCTCAGGTATATTGCAAAAAACAAAAAAACAACAACAAAAACTCAACAAAAGTCCTTTACCCTGAAACAAAATCAAATATGCTGAGGAAAAAAAAATCATTTTTGGCCAATCATTCATTCAGTCAATATCAGTGTTGGGTTGCTGTTTATGTTCATGTTTAACTTTACTCTATTTCATGTGCTGATTTGTTTTAAATATTTAAAAGTAAACCATTTTTACACCTTACTATAAATTACTATAAATACTATTATTATTATAACTTATTTCAGATAGTTGCAAATAAAACTGAAAAGAATGTAGTGTAAAAACTACATAGACATTAAAAAAATCATAATAAATAGAAAACAACAAAGTTACTAAAACTTTAAAATAGAAACTAATTTAAAATATAAATTAAACTATAATAAAACAATTATAATCAATGCTATAATAACAGTGCATAGATCTTTAAATAAATTGAAATCTAAGTGTAAATTATGATTGGTTGGATTTTAAAGTATGATTATTAAAAGTGCTGTCAATTGATTAATCACCAAAATAATATAATATCTGTGTGCATACTGTATATATTCATTATGTATACCACAATATAAACACACATTCATATATATATTTTGAAAATATTTACATGCCTATATATGTATATTAATGTAATTTAAACATATACATATTTTTTTATTCAAAATATTTAATAATAATTATTACAATAATTATTACAATTACTGTCACAAGCCAAATGTCTGCTGACTGCACCCTCAAAATGACTTTTAAAAAAGTAAACAAAAAATCTTGAGAAGATCAGATGCAACCATGAAGACTGAACTGCAAAGGACTTGATAGCATGCAGACGGAGATGCCAAAGCTCTAGGTACGCTTTAATCAGCTACAGGTAATTGGTTTGTTCAGATAAAATGACCATGATTGGGTTTTAACTGGGTTTTAATGACGTGTCTTCGTACTCCAGAGCTTTGGCAGCCTGAGCTCCTCACACAGGTGCGCATACGTTTATTGCCTTGTGCTCTGCAGGTGTCTGAAGCTGCTTCTTTTGCCTGTGATCCAGCTAAAGAAACTCAGGAGATGATCTTTCAGAGAGCGGGACGACAAGTCCTCATCATCCATTCTCAGTTCTGACACCTGAGGGACAGGAGCGCATGGGATTCACATCTTGTTGATACGTGCGCTCAAACTGACACAATTAGGACCCTTGAGAGCTGATTCAACACTCTGCACACAGGGCTTGTACCAAACGGCAGTTCATTTGACAGCATGGTTCCAAGTGTGCTTTTGTCTGCTGTGCTCTGTACCTGTGAAGCAATGTACTTCTCCAGCGGACTCTCAACCCTGGGCGAGCTGACCATCGGATTGTTGCTTAGGTGGTCTTGTGGGGGATCCTCATTCAGCAGTTGTTTGCCTTTGAAGTTATGGACTACACACACCACCTGAAAACATAAAAAAATATAACCATATTTAAAGGTTCACAGAAAAGAAATGGTAACCAAACAGTTGCTTATAGTGTTTGTTTTCCATACCGTAGAAGTCAATGACTACATCAACTGTTTGCTTTCCAACAAAAGACCTACTTTAAAGTTCAATAATGTTCTGAGGATGAGTGAATAGTGACAGAATTGTCATGTTTGGGTACTATCCCATTAAGGGGCAATTGTCAAGTTCAATTGTCAAAAAATCATATGAAAATCTAAGTGAAGGCATTTTACATTAAGAACACGCATGAGTGAGCATGCAAAAAATGTAATAATATGGATGTGCAAACTTCGAAATGGCAGGAAGCAATGTGAAACACATAGAAAACACAGAAAACTTCATGAATGCCAGCGTGCAATGAAATCTAAACTAACAAGCAAAAACACCAATTTTAAAGGGAAAATAAAGGTGAGTATAAGGATTTGTGAAGCTGCTGATTGTGTTGAAGTTCTGGAATACAAAGTCAACACGATACAGCTGCACTGTCAATGGAGCTGATAATATTAAAGTGCACAAAGTTAATACAAAGCTAGCGTGTAGTGCACAGTCAGGGACAATCGTGTGTCACAGTGGGAAGAGAGGAGAGGGAAATAACAGTAATTTTGTTAGCAGCCATCTGAGAGTGCTCGACCCATAAAAAGGAACACAGCTGCTAGCCATAGCAGTTCCGCTCATATAGATAGAGTGATAGATAGAACAAAAGACAGATAGAACACCAGACAAAACAATAGACGGACGGACGGACGGACAGACAGATAGATACATAGATAGACAGACAGAAGCTTGCACAGCTTCACAATTCTCCATTCCAAATATGCATATGTATGTTGCTGAGCATCTGCTTTTTCTGACTTCTGTGCAAAATCTGTTGATATTAATAAAAAGCTCCAACACAGCAGTCAAGGGCCAAAGTAGGTCACGTACTCTGTTGGTAGTTTATATTCTGTCATCATATATGCAGCTTGTGGATCTCAAGCTAAACAGAGCATGTTTGAATCACTAGCCCATCGTGGTCTAAATGAGGCCGATATCTTATAGAGGGCTTCTTACGCGACGAGAAAGCTTAGCACATGCAATTTCAATAATTGGAGCGTGTCAACTAATCACATGATTCTTTGTGTGCTTCCTCCGACAAAACGGCAGCTAAATGCTTTCATAAATCACAATCTTAGTTGCTGGAGAGGATTCGTAATGGCCCCGCAGCAGGGCTAAACACATGTCTGACCCTCTAGACTGGAGGCTCATGTGCTAGCAATATGAACATTGGAGCAAGAATGGGAAATAGGACTACAATTTACATTGATAGAAATAAATTAGGACAATAGAAGAACAGATAGAAAAACCAGACAGATAGACAGAAAGAGAGAAACAGATAGATAGATCTAGTAAAGAATGACGACTCTTTAGGGTTAAGGCATTTAGGTTTCAGTTGCTGTATCACTAATACTGTGATGATGTAAGTTTAGTCTAGTTGGAGGTTGACATCAGAGAGCAATCTTGGAGCTTTTCACCTCCCAATACTCCACCAATACAAGCCACACTGTTAGTTCAGAACCAACACTGCCTTCTCTCAGACAAATTAATAGCTCAAGTCAATCAAATCATCATTAAAGAGCTCAGCCTGACAGTTCATTACTAGAGAAATCTCTGCGAGACCACTCAGGAATACTTTTCTTTATCTTGACAGTGACAGGAATTAAGCAAGTCAGGAGTTATGAAATGTTTTTAAACCATTTAATTCACTCTCTGATCATTAATGAAAGCACAGGGGGGAAATCTCTCGACAAAGAGTCTTGTTTCGCAAAATCTTCAGCTGAAATGACACCAAAACTTTGCCACAAGGATATCACAACTCTTAAAAAAAAAAAAAAAAAAAAACTCCTTTGTGGCTGTGTGGTATGATGGACAAGAAACAGACTTCATAGCTCTGTAGTTTGTGGGCGTCTTGGCCCCTATGTGGCCTACATCATAGTTTTTATCTATTCTTCTGAGACTATTATCTTTCATCCTTATCTGTATACTTATCTGTACACCAGGCTAGAGGCTGTCATAAAAGAAAGAACACATTCGAGTGCTTAAACATTAATCATAGGCAGTGGACTCTCTCATTAGCAGTGCTTGCTAAGGCAAACATCACTGTTATGATTGCTCATAGCTTATTCAAATCCCTAGCTCGAAGTACTGCAAGACTAGAAAACATCTCGTTCTAAGCATCAAATTTGTTCAAAAGTCTGGGATCATCAATATTTTTTACACCAACAAGAATGGATTGATTTGATTGTGATATATATAAAATATTAAATTATATTATAATATGAACAAATTAATAAATTAAATTTGTAATAATACCGTTTTTAATAAGTATTTTTCTATTTAAATATAAATGTAATTTATTCCTCTAATTAGAAACAATTCGAATATACTGATTCACTACTCAAGAACATTTTTTTTTAATTATAAGGTTTATTAAAAAAAAAAAGGTATTATGTACTTGTTGACCCCAAGCTTTTGAATGGTCCAGTAATTTTCTAACATCCAACAAGGAATGTTTCATCAAGAAAGGCTCATTAGCAAATGCCGTAAAGCCTTTCAATAAACTGAAAGATGTCTGAGCATCTTTTTTTTTTCTTACTTTTTTCCTGCAACTTCAGTGATTCCACATCGGCAGGCCAAACTAATTAGCAGCTAGCATGAAAGAAAATCCTATTCCAGTGTTATTTTATTACACAAGCCAAAAATTGGTCTTTCCAGAGCTCAGGACGCCGAAGAGGGCTTGGGATTTGGAACATCACATGCTGAATTTACCACATGCGAGGTTGGGTTTCATGGATTTTCTAACATTGCTGTGTTTTTAACCTAAAATGAGGCCGCTCTGGACTCTAAGTTAGTTGAATCTACAGGCCAAAGTCCAGAAAGTCCAAAATGTATACCTGCAGTTGAGCAAAGCAAGAGTCATTGTGCTCGATTGTACAGCTGTAGCACTCAGACAAAGCTGTGGTCTCCACAATGGCATTAGCTTCTGCTCTCAGCTCGTGTGCCCTGAGTAGAAGCCTGTATCATGATGTGTCCAGATGTGGGTGGTGGAATGAGGGTGAAATCCATCTCCCTGCATTTGGCAGCTCTTCTACGCAACACAAAGGCTTTAAAGGAATAAGAGGCCTGGAGCAGAGGGTCTGCAGCAGGGCTGAATGCCGGCATACGATTAGCTGGTCCTATAGAATGTCAGCATGTGAGCACTTCTTCTACTTAGCTCCCCACCAGCCGACATGATCCCTTCTCTATCCTGTTATCCTTGCTATATGAGCTATGTCATTTGCTCTGGACTTCCACCGTCCAACTCCACCTTTTCCACTACGGTTAGTTTACAAAAAGAAAGAAAGAATGAAATTGTGTCATTTAATCACCCTGGACATTTGCTTAATGCAAAACTACAGTGCAACTTTACAAAATGTAAATTTGAAGGATTCTTACATTTGAGTTTCTATGGATTTTCCATTTATGATTACTGAATGAAAAAAGAGACTGTATTCATAAAAAGATATTACTAGCAGAATAAATTTTTATATAATATTCATGTTTTATGATATATGAGCCATATACCGGTGATGTTAAAGGAAACTATTTTTTTAATTCAAATGAAGCTGAAAAAATGAAATGTATATTTTATTAAAAACATGTTGCCTTGGCAACTAACTGAAGTAAACGTGTCGGTTGAAATACTAAAATTACACACTAAGATTACAGCTAAATAGACAGTGAAACTGAATGAAATTGAAACTAAAATGAAAACAGAATATTTTAAATAATAAAAATAACAACAACATACATAATAATAAATATAATCCAAATCATAATACATAACACTGAAATAAGGAAATGTTAAAAAATTCAGTATTAAAAGTTAACAGTTACAATATGAAAAAAAACCTTTAAACGATTCAATGACTTTATCGTATTTTGAAGAAACAAAACAAAACAAAAATAAACAAAAAAAGGTGTCTTGGTTTTGTTACGCATTTTGGGGGAAATAAAATCAGATTTGATAATGAATCTCATAAAAAGATTTAGATCTCATTCCTGTACTTAGTTACGCTGTATACAAAAGATTGGTCATGACATTCTGCAAAACATCTCATTTTGTAAAACATAACAGACGAATGAAATTCATACACGTCTGGAATGACGTGAGTGTGCAAACGATGAAAGAACAATCATTTTTGACAATTAGTTTGCAAGAAGCCTAAAAGATATATACAACATGAATCTGAAGAAAAACTTACTAGAAAGGTGGCGATGGCCACACCGATGATAAAGCCGGCGATGACATCAGACCAGTGATTACGATACTCTGCCACCCTGTTAATACCCGTGAGGAAAGCCAAGCACATCAGGCCCAAAGACATGACTGGTTTAGCCAAACGGGTCCCTTTGGCTTTCACTGTAAATGTGATGTACATCTGAAATCACAGAGAAAGAAACAAATAATATTGAAATATTCGTGGTTCTGTACTCCCACCCCTCGATTTGTAGTCTTTTACAGTACACGTAGTTACCAGTTGGATAGACATTTATGAAAACAACATGTAAATATCCTCCAAATGCATAGCAATCCAGCCGCACAAACATCACAATCTGAAATGCAGATGTCATGGTAAATGCGTCAGGTTATTCCGGCCAAAAAAAACGTAAACCTTCCGCCTGTCAACCCAAACTATGTCAACATCCAGACACTCAGGAACCCCACAATCACGGACGGAATCGAACATCGATTGCCATATAGGGCAAAAAGAGCATAAACACAAAGCACTTTAACACCCCACTGTTGTTATGGTTACATGCTCAGGAGAATGTCACTTGTTTGCGAGCATCTATTTGTGACTGGGTGAAAATATGTGCTCTGACCAACTCGCATTCTACATTGTTTTGAAACATTAATAATGTCATATGTAGAAATGAAAACATCTTTGTTGATATACAGGCATAGCAGTTGGGAGGGAAAAACAATGCAAGGGAGAATGGATGCAAAACTTATTGGTCTTGATGGATCAACTTATCATCTATAGAACCTTTCCATTCCACAAAAATGGTTTAGATGCATAGCTCAATCAAACTTTTTCACTCAGGTTGTTCCAAACCTGTGCAAGTGTACTGATTAAAAAAGGTGTTTTGAAGAACGTTGGTAAGCAAACAGTTGCTGGTGTCCATTGACTGCCGCATTCTTCAAAATGTTGCCATCTGTGTTTGAGAGCAGAAACTGGCACAGTTTTGGAACTTGGTGAGTAAATTTTCATTTTTGAAAACTTTCATCCTTTAATGGATAGGCACGTCACTGTGTGTATGTTCTCAGGGAGGTTCATGGGCCGGTGAACAGCTATCCAACACTCACTTAGAGCAGTCAGGTAAGACAGAGTGGCCACAACAAGCCTATCCATCCAGAGAGAGATCTGTGTTGCGACTTTGTAAGTCACGTCATAGCAAGTCAATGAGAAAATGTGGACAAATGTGGGACAGTCCTGCCGACTCATTCTGGAGTATGCCTGTGTGTCAGCGCTGAAGGTCGTAGATAATCAGCCATCACTCCTGAGGAAACGCCACACAAAGACAGTAATTGTTACCTTGTGCAAGTCTGAGACGCCGCAGCGCTGTCTCGCTCTTTCAGAGGCTCTCTTGTGGATTCAAAGGTCATTGTCACATTGTGACCTGATTTTATTCTGTCTCCAGGAGGAGTTGGGGTGAGCAGGCATTTTTGATGTTGTGAAATTTCAGTGTGTATAACTCGGAGGATAAGACAAATTGATGCAAACTGAAAAATCTCATCCAAAACACAGTTATGCTTTTCCAGTGGATTTGTACGTGGCAAGGCATTTTAAAGCATTTAAAAACAGAAATATGAAGTTATAATTTCATTACAGTACTTACAAGTCCTTTTCTCATCATCTAAACATCATATTTTACTATTTTATAGTGTACATTATAATATTGAAGGTCACTTGTAGCATTTAAATTGACAGTTTTGAACTGCATATACAATGTTAATACAAGCCATAACATGCCCTTTGGGGTTAGTAAGATTATTATAATTTTTTTTTTAAACACATTTTCAAAGGAAATTTCTTATCCTCACTAAGGCTGCCTGTATTTGTACATTTTTCAAGGCTGCAAAATATTATGAAATCAGCAAATATATGAAATATTACTAGAACTTAATACAGTATAGTACACTATATTATCACAATTCTTCGATCAATAGGAGCTTGAAAATAACAGTATTTAAAATAGATTTTTGTAGAAATGTAGAAGTCTTTAACGTCACTTAATTTAATGCATCCTTGCTGAATAAAAGTATTCATTATTTGAAGATTTATTTATTTTTTTAAACTTACTTCAAACTTTTAAACTGTATTTTTATGAAATATCACTGCATCCCTATTTTTCAAAAAAAAAAAAAAAATTTTTTTACTTGTCAGACTACCAAAAAAAAAAAAGTAGAGTGAGTGAGTATTATTGCACGCTGACTTTTGTCTGTCCTACATTTTGCATGTGCGATTCAGGAGCTGGTTGAGTCCTCAGTCATCTGCCTTTAGGGCTTCTGTCAAAAAACATGTAGTCTTTTTGAATGCAACAAAACATCATCTCACAGGTCAAGGGCAGAGCCTCTGGACTGCCTCAAAGCTGCAGAGAGTAAGCTGTCAAAATATCAATTTTACACACTGTTGCACAGCCCTAAAGTTCTTTCCCGAGAGATACCATGTGTCCTTCCTGTCGGGCTGGCCGGCCATCGGCTGCGATATGCTTTAATTTACATCATCTGAAGGCCTAAAAAGACAGTTTTAAAGTATTTGTGACAGCTATCATGTTCAGGATTGAGAACGTCACATTAGTGTTCAAAGACTTCACCAAACTGTCTGTTTGCCTTTATAGTTTTAGGAGAAAGTCAATTTCCCACGGGAGCCTGACAAAGTCACAAACCTCTGGAAATGGACTGACTCGCAATATCCTGCCAACTACTCTTACTTCATTTGCCACCTCATTCTTCAAGCCTGAAAAAAGTGTTAATGTGTATTTGCAGCTCTGTTCCAAATCTATAGTGAGCTGCTCCCTACTTAGACTGCAGACTCATAATTGAAATTAATAAGATAACAAATTATATATATATTACATTATATTATTTAAATATTACATTCTTCTGAGGAAAGGACAAAATGGATGACAGGTAATTACATAAAAAACTGTTCAAAATGTTTTTTTGAAAAATTAGAATATTCTGGATGCATTCAACTCATTGAAAGTGACAAAAGATATTTCAAATAAATAAATATAGTATTGTATTATTCAATGTATTATTATTTTTAATTTAAAATAAATGATATTCATTGAAGACTGTATCATAGTTTCCACAGAAATATTAAGCAGCACACAATTCTTAAGCACCAAATAAAAATAAATGAATAAATAATAATAATAACAATTAGATAGATAGATAGATAGATAGATAGATAGATAGATAGACAGACAGACAGACAGATAGACAGACAGATAGACAGATAGATACCAAAATAGTAAAAATAAATCACATATTCAGTGCGAAGCATTTAGTCCAGATCATCAATGTGTTTAAGACTTGATGTTAAAGACAAAGATCAAAAACTAACTTTTGATTCTGCAGAAATTGCAAAGTAAAACATCTCCATACTTCATGACCTACATACAAAAGCATGATTGATCTGGTCATTTGACAGGAAAAGCATGTCCGCTCAAAGACACTTTGCAGGAAGTCAAAAGTTCTTAAGTCTCTGACATGGCAGAGCATATCCTACAGACACTAATCAGACTTCTCTTGTGTCTATATTAATAATCAAACCTCCTGGGACACCGTGGATCTTTCGGAGCTCTATAGTCATCAGGGCTTGCCTCGACTAACAGCTGGTATGAGATATTCTCTCCCTACGGAGTGAGATTTCCTTGTGGGGCCGGTGCACATCTGCAACAGCATCACTGATGAAAAAGAGGGCTAAACCGTGCCAGATGCTCATTACTTGATTTTTGGATTCTGTCCTTCATAGTCTGTTCGCATGTGTGGGACGTCTCGCATCCTAACCGGGTTATTGTGGATAATTAGACAATGAAGTGAAAAATGAATGGAGGCCATAAAAGTGGTAATTATAATGGAAATAAATAAGTAAAAGAGCTGACAGGAAATCTCATATGTTATCTAATTTTTTTGGGACTGGTTGGTGCTTGACTCGTAGCCCATTTCTAAAATGATTTGTGAGCTGTAACATTCAGTAAGATAAATAATTAAGTTTTCATGAGTTTTTGCACAGACAAGCACCAAAAATCTAATTCCCCACCCCCCATATCTCAGAGCTGCTTTGTTTTTATGGAAATTTATCTCCACCACAGAACAAAACAAAGATAATTGCACTGTTTTCTCTTTCAAATCGAACTTTGGTTTTTGGCAATTCTGAGAAAAAAAAATCTATTGTAAGATATAAACTGCAAATCTTAATTCACAACAATTTTTTCCATCTCTGACAACTTTTTTAAATGTTTTTTTCCTCACCCTGGAATAAAATAGTAAACTAGGTAATTTCTAAGGTAACTTAATAGTTTATTATAACCTGAACATACATATTCTCAAAAACAAAACACAAAGACAGGAAATAAACATGTAAACATAGTTTAAAATTGGATTATGATCTAAAGCATTAAAATCTAATCTGAAACCGTTTCGGTTGGAGTGGTGAGATCACTCATTAAAAGATTTTAATAAAAAAATTTTTTTTTTTTTTTTTGAGTAAATCATGACAAAGTGGGAAAGCAAAACCAATCAAAATACAGTATCCTGTATGAAAAGGTCCACAACCTATAAACTTTAAACTTTTCACACCAATCAAACTCTTATTTTCTTTCTCGCCAGTAGTATTTCCTGCTGAAAGATTGCTGTCAGACAGGTCTTCCACAGCTTTCATGGAAAAAAAAATCAGCTTTTTCTACTGCCTATTACTACAAAACTAGAGCTCTTTTCACAAACAACTGCGTTCACACTAAAGTGCTTTGTGTCATATCTGCGCTCGAGATATGACACACAGGTTATGGGCAGAATCCAAATGAAGCTCATGTGAATTTGCATCTCCATTTCAAACGCACCTCTCCTGGATGCACTCAAGATAAGCACGCTTCATGGCGATCACCAAGACGCAGAGATATACATATCAATGATCTGCACTGGTCGTTAAAAAATTCGAAACAAGTGGTGCTCGCGATAAGAAGAACTGAAATCACCTTCACGTGCCTGCTGTATTTAAACATCAGGCCAAAGTCAAAGCAGATTGACGGACGTCACTCTACATAACGTTCATTAATGGCGGAAAGTGTGAAGAGCAGCAGAGGACGTGTTTTGAAAATCCTTCTTGAAGAACTTTAAAGTTAATGACTTTCCAAGGACGCGTAGATGACATTACGGAGTCCATGCTACACATCACAAACAAAAAAACGTATGAAGTTCTTATTAAGCCTCATGGCATCTTAAAACAACTGTGGGTAGAACTTCAAGAAATAACAAGACACAATGCAGCAGCTGAAGATATCCACCTGCATGTGTACAGCAATGGTACATTTAAAAACAACTTTTCTCAGTTTTTCCATGGAAACAGTCTAACAGCTAAAGTGCAGCATGATAATTAATCCATCATGGCTAAAAATATCCTAACTAAATAAAGAAAAAAAAAAAAGTGTTTTAAAAAGGGATACATTTAAAGACTTTTCCAGGAAGGTTTTACCATGGAAACAGACTACCAGCTATACTAAACAGACTGCAAATAATTAAACCATCACTGCAATAAACATCAAAACTAAATAAGGAAAATAAAACTTCAGACTCCTTCTGACGTGCCACAGCTTTTAAAAGATATAGAAATATCTAAAAATAAATAAAATACCATGATAGTGTTCATTTTGTGATTTCTCTGGTTGAAATAAGCATTGAATATCTGAACAATATTAAGAATTCTCACTACATTACAGGTGTAATGAACCGAGACGATGCCATCACAATTGCATACTGAATTGCCTACGGAGATGTTCGTCTTTCCCAGCCCCACTCTGGATAAAGAACGAGGAACTATTATAGATTTTTGTAACACAGATTCACATTTTTTGCTAACCTCATATCTATTCCTGCAATTAACTGCTGTTTCCAGTGGCACCAAAACACTTTTCACCCAAATTATAATTGCGTAAAGTATACCATCAATTAGTAGAGTCTTGTTTTTCCACATTTTCTTACACAATGCCATGTTGTGACCTTCTACTACATGATTTGTTAAAGTGCTCCTAGTACTTCAGTAGGTATTTTTGCGTTGGTCTGAATGTTTTTTGATCTTGCATGCATATCAACCTGTCGTTGGGGAGTCCTAAAACCAAAACATAAACCCTTCGCTACCTGTAATTATAATACATTTTTATGCTTGCATCACATAACCAAGTCCGTGTGTATGATTTTCTAATGTTGTAAACTTGCTTGTTGACTCACCCGGTAGTACTGCGCTACAAATCACGTGAAACATGAGTCGAATTAAAAGAGCTCAAAAAAGCAGAGTTGTTTTAGCAAATTAGGTTTGCTTTTGTTAACAACTATTAGCTATGTTAAGTCTAGGTGGTACACTATGTTCTAAACCGATGGCAAGAGATTTAATTTAATAACCATAAATCATCATTAAATGTTGCCCCATTCACGTTCATCATTCATGTACAATTTCACTTTTCATTTTTCCCGTGAGGCCGGGTTGGATTTATGAGATACTCACAGCCATATAGACAGCGGCGTACACGCTGAGAGCCGCCTCTTTGGAAGGGAAGGTTTTGCGGGCTCGTAGGATGTCGTCCTCGTTGCCGGTGCAGGCTTCCTGATGGCTGATGTAGCGAAGAGCTTGCTGGCAACCCAGAGCTGTGTAGTTGGGTTTGCAAACTGTCAGAAAATGAGGGGCCAGGTTCCCCGTTACCACCTGACCAGCATTCACGAAGATGTCTGTGGTGAAAAGTCCAAACATGTATACACCTACGGAAAAGAAAACGGATGCAGATGAAAAAAACCCTTCGATAAACACTTCTTATATTTGATATTAAAATTCCCTGCCTACATTTGACATTAAAAGTATGTAATCCCTTAAAGAGAATCCATCAACATGGGGCTTAAAATATGTATTTGACAAACATGACCTGGAAAATTGGTTCAATTATTCAGCGGTCGCGCTTGGCCTGTTTATGTGGGCTCGGTTAGCACAGTGCGTACGAGAACCGAAATTTCCCACTTAAGCACATTAATGGGACGGATACAACTAAGACTAGGTGAGCTCCACAGTGGCACACATCTCACCGCTGAGCTGTGAGGACGCATTAGAGGAGCTAATGTTCTGAGCTGATGAGATAATAACCAAACCTCATAATTGAACAGAGTCTTTCTCATCGCTGCTCTGTAAACCAAACCATAATACCTCAATTAAAAGAGCTCAAACATTGGAAGTGCGTGTCATTCTCAAACTCTCAATTACTTTCCAATTTCAACTATATTTGATTCCAATTAATTTAATGTTATATAGTATATGTACCACTAGATCTAATAGACTGTATTGATTTTTTTACCTTCTCCAACCTCATCAACAAAAATCTTTACAAAACTCTTCAAGGTCAAAGAAAATAAGCTAGACTTTAGTAAACAGGGGCAACAGTTTAGTTGGCACACCAGATGAAAATCCTAAAGCAAATGAGAACGACTGAGCTCAAGGAAGCCCAAATCATGATGGACACATCACAAATTAGTCTTCTCCCTTCATAATATACCCTTCTGTTCTGAGGAGTTTTACAATGGTAGATATTAGCCAAGGAACAGGAAGTCATCATTGTTTCTTAAAGAGCTCCGTTTTTCTCCTTCACTCCTAAATGTCATGTTCTCTTTGTTTGGAACATCTTTTCAGCTCAACAGAATGACAGGCCTGACAAGGCTATTATTATAGCCATTGAAAGACTTCTATCAACAATAAGTCATTTTCATAACTGTTGGCAGACGTATTCAGACAACATTAACAAAGCCACGTTTAGCATGTTTCTCTCCGTAAATACAGCCACTCACAGGAACGCCTTGCGGAGTTGTTACGTGACACATAGCAAAACAAGTTTGGCAGATGGTTTGGAGGGAAAATATGGTCTTGTTTTACTAAGAGACTCAAGAATGCAAGTTGGGGTTGGCAGAAAAAGGCCATCTTATAATGTCACCGGCTGGCGTCACATCAATTCTGTTTTCTGTCACATTGGCTACATAACTTTGACGCTGACAGTCCCCAAACTGAAGCTAAATATGGCTTATTCGCACTTCCTCTCGCACAGTGATCTCAACAGCTGTGTGGACACCAAAGAAACATACTGTAGTCCGTAAATCTATATCAATTTCATTCTTTTGTATGTACCCAAGTTCATTTAGAAAGTTTCAAATGCTTCAGCTCCTGCCTATGAGTCTTTTTGAGTGGTTCATAAAAAGAATGGACTCAAAGGAATCATTTGTTAGTGAATCAGACAACACTGCTGCACTGTATGTCTTAGGTCCACTAACATTGAAAGAATGATTCTAATTAAACATATTAAACTTATTGCTTGAATGGACAAAATGACCAGCTGACAAATTCATTAAATACGTAGACATAAAATGATTCTAGATTAAATGATTTCAGAATTTTATTTGTACAATATCCTAATGTTATACATACATGTATACATGGTTTTGTGACATGGGCCGATCCAAAACTAGGGCTGCAACAACTAATCTTTAAAATCGATTATTATTGATAATGAAAATAAATCGACACCGATTCCGCATCCTTAAATAACGCATTTCTATGGACAAAATGGATCTATAATAGTGGACCAACTAATATCTGCTAACTAATCGATTATCAAAAATTATTGTTAGTTGCAGCCCTATTCGAAACGTAAATAAGTTTGCTTTAGTCTGGAAAATAATTTTTACAAAACATGGTTAAACGACCTGAAATGAAAATAAAAGAAAAGATTTTACCCAATTAAAAGAATAGTTCATTTAAAAAATGAAAATCCTGTCATCATTTACTCACTATCAAGTTGAGTGTTTTGTTTTTTAAATATCTTCCTCTGTGTTTGGCAGAACAAAGAAATTCATACAGGTTTGGAACGACTTGAGGGTGACTAAACGATGACAGGATTTTCATTTTTTTAATCTGTTTTATGAAAAGCCTTACTTCATTACCTTCATAATGATACTTCCAGCTCAAATTCAAATTGTTCCAGAATTCACCAGATTTAGCATTTCATTGATATAACTTAAAAGGAGGAACAGGAGCTATTTAATGATTCTGGCACAAACAAGCTTCTTTGAAGGTGTTTTCATTCACAATCATTTTTTACATGAAGAGTTGGCGTAAACTAATAGTTCTTCTCAGGCAGAGAGATAGGGAAACGTTACAGAAAAAGCCTGCCTGTGCTAACTGAGTGTGCACCATGACCCACAGCCATTTTCTAAATTTAATCTCTCCCGAAGAACATCGCAGCGTGAGTCATTATGCAAATAACACAAGCCAGTGACTCCAGGTCACGAAGCAACTGGTCTCATTTGATGCTTCTCAGTCGAGAAGCATCATAAAACCTCAAACAAAAACAGGAAGAAACATCATTCTTTCAAAATAATTTAAATTTCAAGTAGCCACCACTGGCTGGAAACATCCTTACGTTTGATTAAGGTTTGTAAAAGATAAAACTGTAAAAAAATAATAATAACTAGAACGAATTAATGAATTGTAAAATATAAATGATTTGTCACATTTGTACATTAGTAGAAGCAATAAGGAACTCTAGACTGTGCTGTAATGTTAATATATTTTTTACATACACATAATAGTGTATAAGAAGCTACATTTATTTGATTTACAGTGCAGTAATATTGTATTTTATAACAATTCAGTTTTCAACCATTCTCCTATCTTCAGTCATATGATTGTTCAGAAGTTATTCTAATACGCCGATTCGCTTGTTCTTATCATTATCAAAAATTGTGCTTCTTAATATTTTCGTGGAAACTGCTATTGCTTGCTTTATTAACCTTCCATGAATATAAATGTTTTAAAAAAACTGCGTTCATGTGAAAGAGATATTTTGCTACTTTGGATCGATTTAATGTGATTAATTGCTCAATAATCAGTTTGCAGTTACTATAATAAATTCTTACTGATCCTAAACTTTTGAACAGTAGCGTTTATATTTTATAACTCTCAAACCTTATTCCTTAAATGGTTCATCATTTACTCGCACTGATGTTTCAAACCTCTATGACTTTCCTAAGTTGCCAATGAAAGCCATTGAGAATTGAAATGGATTTTCAGGGAATAATTACTTCGATTTTATTCTTTTTCTGCATGTCTGGTATTCTTTTTTTTGTCCATGGAAGCCAAAATGGTTTGGAATGACATGGCCGTCAATGATCATACACACTTTTTTGGGTTAGCTGTACCTTTAGATTTAAAAAAAACAACAAAATAAAACTTGCAATATCTCTTTACAGATAAAAATGTAACTGTCTATACAATGCATAGTATGTCTAAGACAATGCTTTCAAAGTGCCAAGTGCTGTAAAAAAAAAAATAAAAAAATTTTCCTCTAGGCCACATTGACTGTTGCTGAGCAGTGACAGATGCTGTCAGTAAAGTAAAGGTGATCTTCTCAGTGCCCTGTAGGAGGCTTAAGAACAGTTCTGCTTATCTGATTTGTCTTTAAGACCGCTAATGCCATCAGATGTCCAACAATCCCGCAGCTTGGATGACTAGGTGCAGCAAACTGTGAAACTATGACTAAAGTACTGTACATTCTGCCGGAAAATGAGAGCGTCTGTGGGTGAATGGGAACCATTTAATGCAGAAATTAATCGGAGATGGAAGTGGATTTTCTCTGAGGATCAGGCTAATAATCCATGACTTTGCTGCTGCTTTATCTCACAAAAACATTAAAGCATTAGAGGGAGAAACCGAGTGAAAAGAGGAAAATATTAAACTGAGAAGTAAGGAAGAGAGACAGACAGACAGACAGACAGTGCAGATTACGTCTGGTCTTAAAATGTTAAACTGCATTAAGTGTATGTGACGTGGCCGGAGAGGCTTTACCATCGCCATGTTGTGGAGCATGTGAGGTTACGCAGCAAAAAACACATGTAGATCATACAGAAATACAGGCTGCGTTCCCAGTACTGAAGCACTGAAATTAATTGTTTTCTAAAACATTGCACTCGAAATTAATGTATTTAGCTGAAACCAAAAACAGAAAATAATACTTGTGTAATTAAACGGCCATCTGCAACACAAAGCTATGAAATCTGCAACGAAAAAATATATATATATATAAATAAACAAATTCACGTTTTACCACAGAGGTCCACAAGCATCCTTGTTTCTGAACAGAAGCTGATAAGTTTTAGCATTTTAGCAAATCAGTGCTGGTGACAAGGCTCGGGTGACGAGGCTAATTTCATTTCATCAAAGCTGACTAGCGAGGATGGATCATTTTGACGGACTTGATGAACCTGTGTTATCTTCTTCAGAGCATAAAAGGAAAACAAAAGCAGAAACGTTTCATGGAACCCTGCAAAAGCTCTGTGTTTTTCACATAAAAATGTGGAGTCACATAAAAACTGCTGGAGTTATCTGCTTTCGCTACAAATACAAATGTTTAATATGTAAAAAACATATTAAAAAAACATACTTTCTATGAACTATAATTTTGTAAACGACCTGTATTTAAGTTATTATTTCTTAATCAAAATGTCCCAAATGCAGTTTAATTGATATTAAAAAAGTTAAAGGGTTTTGCAAATAAACTTTATTTTATATAGTTAAGTTTTTATATATAACCCTTAAAGCAGTGGTTCCCAACCGGTGTGCCGCGCACTAAGGGGTGCCGTGAGATCTTTTGAGGGTGCCGCCAAAATTTCAAAAAAAAAAATTTATTAAGGCAGAATCAGTGTAAACAGTATTCTCATATCATCTAGGACTAGGTATAAGGTGTTGTTGCATGCAAACTCTCGAAATGAAACAAATAAATAAATAATAATAAAAAAGCTACGGAGATTTTAAATATCTATTTCCTTATAAGGGTGCCGAAACTTTTGAAAGACTTTCCAAGGGTGCCTCAAACAAGAAAAGGTTGGGAACCACTGCCTTAAAGGATCCTTACATGAAAATTGTGTCACATTTACTTGTCTGCATGCATTTTCAAACCTGCATTGCTTTTTTTCTTTACAGTATCATTCAAAACTTCTAAATTATTGTTCATTCATTATTTCAGTCATTCTGAATGAAGCCAGTTGAGTTCATCCAAGTCATCCTTTTTCATTATTATTATTATAAATAACTAATTATATTTCAGTCTGTTCCTCACACAATGTTTCTGCGAGCTTTCAAAAACTAGAAACATAAAATTCTTTTAAGATGCCGTTAAGATCTTTCTTTTCTATTTATTTATTTATCTATTTATGAATTTTTTGTTGTACAGAAGTCATAAGTAAATGAGGGCAACTTTTCAGATACCTTCCTTCACTGGTTATAACCCAAAATACAAGGGTTTTTGACACTAGTGCACTTACCACGGGTTGGCGCAACCTCTCCTTTTTTTGAGAGGAACAAAACACTTCCAACTAATTCTCACAGTTTAACTGTAAATTGAATGCCAGGGCTGAAAGCACAAGGTTCCATAAAATAAAGTGGAAAAGCCGTGACATACCGAGGAAACGGAAAGTCCTCCGCACTAATGGGTTGAGGTAACAGCAGTCCCCGGTCACGATGGTCTTCTCTCGACTGTCAAGGTCTTTCGATGTGTATTGTATCAAGAACAACACGGTTTCTGTCACGGTGATCTGAAACGGAGCAGAACATCACAAAATGTCAAACATCTCCAATAAAATTAAACCAATACGTTTTTACACTTCCTGAGGAAAATGTGAGTGGTGATTATTAGTGCAATAGCATATTATTAAATGGTTTCTTAACAGTCCAAGTAAAACTAGCCTACAGTCAAACATTTTTGATTTTAACTGGTATATATCCCAGGACAGCTCCCAAGAAGCTATGAGTGTGTGGAAAGCTCCAATTTTCAGTTGCCAACAAAAACAAAGGCTAAATAAAAAAAAGTTTAAAAATGACAACAAGCCTGAAACAGAAGCAAGATATTGATTAGTCCCTGGCTGCACTGTTAAAGCCTGCCAGTCTTGCCTCTGCAAATGACTGCTATAACAAATGTGTTGCGTTTTATTGTGCTGATGCTCATTATGAGAATGGCCGCTATTTCTATCCCATAAATCCAAATTAGAGTTCGTTCTGCCCTTATTTGCATCCATTAGTAGATGAAGTGTTGCAATATTGTTCTAGACAGAAGCCTTGCTTTGACTACAGGCCTTTTCACTCTATACGACTGAATAATTCAGTCAGTTAGACTGATATCATTAACTTTATTCTTCATTGCCTACGTGACCCTTGTTGCTTCATTAATAGAAAAATATTTTTTCGTGGGCACAGAAAAAAAAATAAATAAAAAAAAAAAAATAAAAATATATATATATATATATATTTATATAAATTATATTATATATATATATATATATATATAAATTTTTTTAAATTCATTTCTTTACGTAAAACTAAGAAAACAGTAACATTTATTAAAATCATTTTCATGTTTAAAACCAATTCATGAACATTTTCTTACTTTGTGCTGGTCTTATGACTAAAGAAAGTGTTTAAAAAAACCCTGCTCTGCCCATGAAACGACCTTTCTATTATGCTGATGTCATCAAGCCCATTTATCAAGGTTGTTTAATATCCTGCCACAATCAGAAAAAAAAAAAAAAAAAAAAAAAAATCGCATATAGTAACAGAGACTTCATCAAAGACTGAATCATCGCTTCGTTAAATCAAGTAAACCGGGCAAATTCGTGTCATCATTAAAAATGGATTTTAAATTCCATAACGATTTCAGGCATTTAAAGTAAGCTCTATCTGCAATAAAACTAATGAGACGTTTCTATCTCTTCTTCTCTGTTCACGAGTGCAGAGATCGGGGTTTGACTGAGGTAACGAGACCAGGATACGAACACACATGAGGAGCTTGAGGCTCTTCCTGATCTGTCAGAGTGATTTAAGAGCTTGTCCGGCTCCTCTAGGGTTTGCTTTTGGAGCTTATAGATGCAAGCAGGATCTTCTGCTTCCAAAAGCCGAGCGACTTAATCTCACATTCTCAAACTGCATAAACCTCCACATAAAAATCTGGGTAGAGAAGCGTAAGAGTTTGGTGGCCTCTTTGCCCCCCCTCCTTGCTTCAAAACAGTAGCACAACCGCTCAAGGCTTTACACACATACATACTGCAGAATCTAGGTTATGAGCATCCAGCAGAAGAGAAAATGATCAGAAAAGACAGGAAAAGTAGAAAAAAAAAAAAACATAGCCATTTGAGAAACACATCACTGCTTCTGTTTGATCTCTACATCCATAGGAAATAGATTTAAACCAGGGCTGTCAAACAAATTACTTACACAAGGTGTTGCTTAATCAGATTAATAACATATTACATCATAGCCTGTTTGCTGACCAAAACTAATTTAAGAGAATTTAAGATTTATCATAGTATATACGGACAACATAAACGTGTGTGCTTGCATTTTTCTATATGTTTAATGCAACAACCTCACAGGGGAGGTTAAAAAAATATAAACCTTCAAAATGAAAAAGGATATTCAACAGGTAAAACTGACTTGATTGTATCCATTAGGAATTTACTGGGTTATGAAAAATGGTTTCTATATGACAGGTACTTAGAGGGCTGAAAAATAAGAGAGCTTGGTGACGTCTGCTGAAAATGAATGCAGTTGAATAGATTCGATAAGAATACATTATGAAATCATTTTTTCTTTTCTTACAATGAATAATGAGATGAGGTCACGCATGCTAACTTTGTACCATTAGAGTCACCAAAGAAAACAAAAAAAACAACATGTTCTCTGTCTCTCATTGGTCAAGCAAACCGATAGCCCCGCCCCAAACTCTCATCACTGGTTGAGCCTGTCGTAAGGATTCTTTCATAGCAACTACTATTAGCTAACTAAAATGGTATGACTGCCAGAATAGCAACAGGAGGTGTAAAAGTAGGTTAACTAAATGAGCTTTAAACAGAGTGTTTGTACTGTCAGCTGTTAAGCACTAGATTACATTTTAAATGGCCCGTCACATGTACTGTACAATAAAACTTTTTCAACTGGTTAAAACCTGTTAACATTCTGAAACGGGTTCTTCCACACCAAACAGTTTATAGTACAGATGGTTTCAAGCACTTACGACCACAAAGAACTAATCTGCATCAGAATAATGAGGTTAAATCTTCAGGGTTAAGCTCCAAGCATGAGGTTACAGTCCTCCACTTGAGCGGGAATACCTCGACATTACACCTGTCTGTAGACCTCAAGAAGAGGAAGAAACAGCTGAACTAATTTCCTTGCTTTTTAGTTTTACATATACTTGCATAGCATCATATTCTCACGTTTCCGTAATAACGTCACTCCAATAAAAAATCACGACGTGTCGGACGAAGCTAATGCCCAACACTGGGCCAGTAAACTCAACCATTTCCAACCTAATGGGCTAAAACTCCATAAACACACACCAATTCAAGCATGAAGTCCTGATTACTCAGCCAGACATGAACATCTGTTGGTTTCTCACTGGTTTTTGGGCCCAGACGATCACTGTTGACAATGGAGTGATATTTGTTTGTATTGTGTTAATGAACAGCTATTTCATTCTCCTCGTGGCCCATTTTCTGTTGACAGAGTCTTTTTAGTCTGTTTCATGAAGCTCAGAGAAATGTGGAGGCCTTTTATATGAATGTACCGAATAAGGAGAATATACTAAAGCTGTGAAACTAAACTACACAGAGTCAAAAATCATTGATGTTCCTCGTTACATTTTTAAAAATCGCAATTTTTTTTTATACAGAAACCCTTTCAGCCAATGAATTCAGCATCATTAGTGGGAAGTGAAAAGACAAGAAGATTATAAATATATCAAGACCACAGAGACATAAACACGAGCGGTTTAAACACAACAGAACCTCAGCAATGGCATACTTGTTGAATAATCTCGGAAAACTGAGCAATAGGAACGATTTCTTGTAGCTTTGTCCCAGAAAAAGGAAATTAGTAACTGATACTAAATAGTATACAAGCATTTCTCACCTTTATCTAGAAGCTCACAAAAGAAAAAAAAAGTCAATTATTCGTAATAAAATATCACATTATCGCTTATTGTTTCATATATTTTATGAAGTGCGGGTCAGAATAAGTATTACATTTAATTTAAAACACATGACTGATGATAGAACGTTGTTTCACCCATATTTTTTTTTGAGAAAAGTTATCTGAAATGATAAATTAGACACTTCACTTGCATTTAAAATGTTTTTTATGTATAAAAAAAAATCACTATTGTTGTGGACACCAAAAGTCTTGTCTTTGAGCCCATATCCAATACACTTGGCCAAGAAAAAGACCTTTCTCTACGATCTATAAAATTCTACAACAGAGTGCTATTAGTTAAAACAACAATGCATCTTCATTACCAAGATGGCTGCCAAGTGAACTGACCTGCTTAAAGGGACTTTGTTTGTGGTAAGTACAGACAGAATCTCACACACATTACTCACACTGCAAAGATTTTGAAATTACTTGCTTATTTTGTAAACTTAAGTACTTTATTTATTGATGCTCACTTTGAAAGAAAGTCTGCCAGACAAAATACATTAAATATAATAAATGGGATTGATCTGTAAGTGGGATTACCTGTAAATCCTGCAGTAATTTACTGCATTTTGCTGATCTACGGTTACATAAATGGATTCTGAATTCTTGCACATTAATATAAACAGTCCACAACTGCTAAATGGATGCAGTTACATACGTGTTTGAAAGCATATCCACTGTGATTTGCCATGAAATTGTGTTTTCGATATTGGAAACGGTTGTTAAATCGTCCCTGATGGCAGTCACAGCTCAATTGTGAACTCTGCTTTGATATACAAGTGTACACTGAGATATAAAAGGAGTTGGAAAGCCTCAAAATCTGTAACAAGTTGATATGAAAGAAGATGATGATCTATCACATCTGACTGCATGTCAGAAGCAGACGGCTGTCATCTGTATCCGAGTTTGTAAGTGTAGCAGAAAAAACACCAATTCACCGGCTTCAAAGTCAGAGAGAAAGAGAGATCAAAAACAGTATACACTTCACTCAAAGAAATAAAGGTTATTCGGAGATTTTTTTTTAACGATACAAAGTCATTTTCATTGATAATTTTACCTTCTGCAATCGCAATTTATAACATATGATTAATGCACCATAATTGCAAAGAAATGAATACTGAAATGCACTGAACCTTGCAATGATGATAGATAGATAGATAGATAGATAGATAGATAGATAGATAGATAGATAGATAGATAGATAGACAGATAGATAGATAGATATAATAGAATTAAGACAGACCAATAGACAGACAGACAGACAGACAGACAGACAGACAGACAGACAGACAGACATAAGGGTTAAAAGACCAATAGGCATCACGCTACAGATCTCATTAGTTAACGCATTACCATTATCAATAAACAAAAGCTAGACTTGCTACAGACGTTATTAATCTTTGTTTATTAAAAAAGCGGTTTATAACACACAGTTTATATTTTGACGTGTTATTAAATATTTGAATTACCTAAGATTAATGAACGTTTTGAAGAACTTTTCCCTGGGAGTTTATTTGAACTAATTTATTAACTAATGTTAAATAATGAACCCCTAATGTAAACAGCGACAGAATAATAAAGAATTTGAAAATAAATAGCCTACTGGAGCTGAATTTAAAAGTATTTGGCTCTGTGAATGAAGGCCACTTTTGCGAATTCAAAAATCTGACTGGAAATTTAAATTTCTATTATAAACTGCCGTCAGAGAGTGAATGTGCGCTTTCATGCACACGTGTCTTCAACCCAGCTCACAAGGAGGTGTGATTTAACCAGTGCTCTTAAAATACATTCAACATTTTAAAGAATTTTTAATAGAGAATTATTTTCTGTATTTTAAAATGCCCACGATAACAATACCATGCATATTCATTCTCGTGATATAATCGCATGTCTAATATATATATGCACAGTCTAATATTATATATATATATATATATATATATATATATATATATATATATATATATATATATATATATATATATATATATATATATATATATATATATATATACACACACACACACACACAGTACATACAAAAGAAGAGCGAGAGAAAGAATAAAGAGAGGAATAAAAATACAGAATAACAAGCTGTTTGTGAATGAATTGCATAAAACTTTCATGAATACGTCTGAGTCATATTTCACTCCATTAAGGAAAGAAAAAAGAGAAATTTATTTGAGGCATATTTTGGGACTATCAATATATAATCCTTCAATAAATCATTAATGTGCACAAAATATATTATTCAAATCATGAACTATTTATCATAGTAGTATTTGCAATGCATTTGAGTGTAGACTGATTTAAAAGGAAAACATGTTCAGACAAGATTTTTTGCACAGTATGACAGCTGCAAAATCTAGTGCCTAATATGAAATAGTCAATGCACAAAAAAGGTAATAATACCAGGATTTCCCTTATTAAAATATTATCTCTTATGAAGAAGACATTTCTATTAAACTCACCTTAAACGACATCAAGCTGTAAAACTCTAATTGTAAGCTTTATTTCTATAAGTGAGTCCGAGAAATATGTGCATGCTTATATTAGCCTATTAGTTATAGTTATTAGTTGTGTGGTAATTGCTTTTTTGTCCTGTGTGACTTTACTGTGTCTTTATTACAGTGACAGTCCCCCTGGAGCAATCTGGGTTAAGTGTCTTGCTCAAGGGCACATGATAATAGGGGACGTCTCAATGAGTGTGCATGAGAATGTATTTGGTATTCAATAAAAGGTGTTTATATACAAGTGCGCTTGCGAGTTAAAATGACAGGTACGCTGCATCCTAAAGGAATAGTTCACCAAGAAATAATAGATCGCTGAAAGTATAATCACCCTCGGGCCATTCAAGATGCAAATGAGTTTGTTTCATCATTGCAACGGATTAGGAGAAATTTTATATTACATTACTTTCTCACCAATGGATCATCTGCAGTGAATGGGTGCCGTCAGAACGAGAGTCCAAACGGCTGATGAAAACATTACAGTAAACCACTTCACAAGACATCAAATGATAGACAGGAGTCGTGTGGATTACTGCGATGCTTTTATCAGCCGTTTAGGCTCTCATTCCGACGGCACCCATTCGCTTATTGGTGAGCTACATTTCTTCAAATCTGTTCTGATGAAGAAAGAAGCTAATTTACGTCGCATACGTCCCGAGGGTTCAACAAACGTTCGTTTTTTGGGTGAAGTATTCCTTTAATTTCAGCACAACTACTGACCCGGGCCTAACACTATCAAGCAAACCTGCTAAAGCCATCATGAAAAGTCATTAAATGTGAGCAAAACGATTATACTCAAAGTTTGCTCATTATAATTTCAAATGAAGAACGGGCTTTGTTGTGGTTTAGCACATTCGACAGTGATCATCAAATTCCATTCATTATCAGAAGATTTATCAGTATTAAATAGGATTTTACGTTGTAATCTGTTTTAAATGAAGATGTGATGGGAATACCAGTCTGCCTTATCCAAACGTCGACTGTCTACGCGTGATATCGCACAATCGCATCCAAATCCGGCAGCGAACCCATTATGTTGAGAGATTTCTTTAATCATTCGCTTTTGCCAGACTTTTCCCCTATAATCCGCACCTTAACACATCAATGTCATTTTTGCCAATATCAGCTCAAATTGAGCAATATCTCTGCGTGAAGCTCGTATCTTTACCGCAAGCCTTTCAGACTACAAATCACAGCGTGATGGTTTCAGTACGAGTCCGCCGTGGAGTTTATGAGCAGTACTTTGTGGAGATAGAGTTCATCTCTCTTTACGACAGCTTTGGTTGGGGTCACAGTGTTGCGACGTGGCAAGCGGATTGTTATTTTTTTCTGTCTAGAAAAACATGAGCCAATATCTGTCTGTGCCGCTCGGAAAGGTGTTGGGGAAAAAAAAAAAAACAACCCAGCTGCCATGTAGCAACACTCATAATCTGACAGCGCTGTAAATGAAAAAATGCATCTATTTGAGTCTGGAACCAGTCTAGGGGAATCACTAAAAATAAGTGTTCTATATTTAATTTTATTTCCTCCACTCATTTGTTTCTGCATTCAAACTATGAAACCATACCAGCCTAGCTAAACATAACACTACTGCCATGCTGCGGTGTAAGCTTAAAAAAAACACAATTAAACAGGAATGACCTTTCTGATTGACATATAAGGTGACAAACCATAACGTGTGGGAAACCTGCAGGAAAGGTTCAAAAAAAAAAAAAAAAAAAAAAAAACAGTAGTATTTGCAATGCACCTTGCAATGAGTTTAGACTGATTTAAGAAGAAAACATGTTCCGACATAATTCTTTTATAGCATGACAATAGCAGAATTTAGTGCCTAATATGAAATTTTCTAGTGTTTAATAATACAAGAATATATCAAATATTTACCAAATTCAACTCATATAGATAGATAGAGAGATAGAGAGATAGACAGATAGATAGATAGAGAGAGATAGATAGAGAGATAGACAGATAGATAGATAGAGAGAGATAGATAGAGAGATAGACAGATAGATAGATAGAGAGAGATAGAGAGATAGAGAGATAGATAGATAGATAGATAGATAGATAGAGAGAGAGAGAGAGAGAGAGAGAGAGAGACAGAGAGAGACAGATAGATAGATAGATAGATAGATAGATAGATAGATAGAGAGAGAGATAGATAGATAGAGAGATAGATAGAGAAATAGAGAGAGAGAGATAGATAGAGAGATAGAGAGATAGAGAGATAGAGAGATAGATAGATAGATAGATAGATAGAGAGAAGAGAAATAGAGAGAGAGAGACAGAGAGAGACAGAGATAGATAGATAGATAGATAGATAGAGAGAGAGATAGATAGAGAGATAGATAGATAGATAGAGAAATAGAGAGAGAGAGAGAGAGAGAGAGAGATAGATAGATAGATAGATAGAGAGATAGATAGATAGATAGATAGATAGATAGATAGATAGAGAACCTTTAACATCTGAAGAACCTTTCTGTTTCACAAACGTTTTTTTGCTCTTTAGATTATAAAAAGGTAGAAAATGTTAATGTTTCTTTGTGGATTCAAATGGTTCTTCTGTGGCGTCGATGTGAAGAACCTTTTAGGCACCTTTTAAGAATCTTTTTATTTTTAAGAGTGCATACAAAGGGAAAGGAACAAAAACTATCATTAAAAATGAAAATACTAAATGAAACTTGAAATTAAACTTTTAGTACACTTTACAAAACGCATGAGACAAACTGCGCAGCTATATTGAATGAATTTGGCTTACGCCCACCCCTGTCATTAATTATTTTTTTTAATATAAGCCATATTTTTATGGATGATAAGTAATTTTTATGGCAGGTGTAACCAAAATGACATTCGGCCCCTGGCTCAAGGACGGCATTTCAAGTAATAATAAATTGTCCACCGACTTCTAAAACTAAATAGACAAAAAATACAAATCTGCATGGTCTCACGCAATCTCTTGTATATTTACTAGAAGCGAACCAATGAAAATATTTCAAAATCGAAATGTCAGAACGCAATCAAATGCAACCCTGACACCCATAAATAATGAAACCAGAAGAGAACTAGGAGAGGTTCACATTTTAAGCATAAAACATCCTTTTATCTGCCGCCATTCATCTGTTAAACACATTAGCTGGATACAGAAGCACGCTATGAGCTGACAGAGCGGCAAAGGTCCAGCGTGGCGGCACTTCAGTTTGAGTCACTGCCACTGATGAAATAATGTGGGCTGGTGAACATTAAATTACAGACAGTGAGACGCGAGATGTCTATACTCACAGTTTGCCGTTTTCCTGCAGTTTTCAATGAACAAGTGTTATTCAACAACGATACAGATGTCATTGAATAGTGAAGCTATAATGAAGGCATTCGGTGTCGGGGCAGTGCCCGGTGTGATCTAACATCAAAGGATTCGTCTTCAGCTAGATATGAAGCGAGAGGGGGTTTTATGATATGCAGGTTTAATTTATGCGTGCACGGATAATGAAATCTCATTATGCTGATTTACCAGGATAGAACATGTGCGGTAAACATATTTGAATCTGTTTAATTATACAGTGCCGCATGCATGAAAATGAGCATTCTGTGCAACGGTTTAAGAAGTAACCTTAAAATTATAAATAAACGTACCAAATCAGCACAGTTGGAATGCACTGGAACGTGAAAGACGGTGAACAGCAGAGTCGACTAAAGGCAGTCATGACTCACACGCAGGTCTCATCTTAATGGATCCCGGTGTGCATTTTTTCTATACCTTAGAATTGCCGGCAGCAGGCAGCGCCGTTGCACATGTTACGAAAAATGCTTTTTTATGCAACCTCTCTCTTATGCATCTCTAGCTTGAATTGCTTTCATGCAATCACTCGCATGCTGCTCAATCAATCCCAGCACACGCTGAAGTGTTCTTACGCACACCTCTGAAAATCAAAGCAGAAATCAAGCTAAATCGCTCATCCAATCAAAATCTGAAACAAATATTGTATTAATTACGGCACTTAGCAAAAACTGCAAAAATAAGATCGACTAATCAGTGTCGGTCTATGGATGCTTCCATGCAATCGTTTCTCTGATCAATCAAAAGCAAGTTTGATTTTACTACATGCGATCATTCATCGTGAAAAAAATCATTCAACGTAAAAAAAAAAAAAAAAAATTAAAATGATGATATCGTACTCTAGCGATAAAATATCAAGTATAAATCAAGTTTCGCATCTTAAGTTTGATTTGCCCGCATGCAGTCGTTCATTTGATTATCTGTTAAAATTGAGTACGAAAATCAATATCTTAATATTAAAATCTCAAATCAGTATTAATATTAAATACATTCAATATCAAGTGATCGTATCGATCTGATAGCCTCTCGGGTAATTATTAGTTTATGAATTATTTAAAATAACAAATCACTGAAAATCAATATAAAAATTGCATGCAATTCATAACCTCATACTCCATTAAGGGAAATAAGCTATTAAGTGCCTAAACATAAATCAGTTACAAGTCTGATGTGCTTTCCAGTCAATTATCAATGCATCGACACTTAACAGCTAAATCAATATGAAATCAAATATAAATGAATATGAAATCACTTATCAGTCTGATCTGCCTTAATGCAATCATTATCAATAAATCAATAACTGTGAATGCACTTAAGACAAATCAACTGATCGCTTGTCAATCAACCAGTTATTATTTAAGAACCTCAAGTTCAAATGTATTTACATTTATTCATGCTCATTTGTCAACAGTAATCCTGTCTTATCGATAATAATCACGTATAAGCACGATCTGCTTTTATGAACTTTTCAATGACGATCAATAACATGTGATCAACAGCACCTAGAAATCGATAAAGCGACTGGCACAGGCACCGTCTTGAGTGACTCACCAGCAGCGTGGGGACTCCGGTGACCACCGCGTACAGCACGGCGGGCGGGATGGCGCTCGTGTCCTCGGGTCCGAGGTAGGGTTTCGTGTACGCGGTCTCGTAGCAGAAGAAGCCCTGCACGTGCACGTTGAACGTGTCCGTGTACTCGAAGTAATATGCCAGCATGACCGTCCCCGCCATGATCACCAGCTGGAAATAAAGCATGGTCGTCAGAGAGTGGGGCAGGAACATTTACCAACAATCCAGTGGAGAACCTCCAAACATCTGAGCTCTCGTTATAGTTCCCGCATCTCGCCGGGGTCCGACGCTCCGAGCGCACGCGAGGTTGGCACGCGAAGACGCACGCGCTCGCATGGCACAGCGCTCGAGCCGGAATGAGAGAGCGCGAGAGAGGAGAGCGCGATAAAGTGCCACCGCGCGCTCCTCACTACAGCCAGCTGATGATGAAGAGACACGTCAGGCGCCGTGCCCGCGCCCCACCACCATCATCATCATCATCATCATCATCCGCTCGGAGGTTTTAAAGAGAGGCGCTATTCCGTCAGTCACCAAATGTCACCTCGGCTCTATTAGCCCCAAACAACGGCAACAAATCTGCCGATTTATGTAAAATATACTAATTCAAAGACAATGCAATGAAAAAACAAAATCGAGCGATGATTTAAAGTTCATAAAAACTTCGACAGGTCATAATATAACGCACATACTAACACAAAACACCATCAGGTAGCTCATGTTAAAATGTAAACAAACATAATGGTTCGCGCAGGGAATTCTGGGAATGCTTATTTAAAGAAATTGATACTTTTTATCATACAAAATAAAATATTATATTATTTATATTATTATTTATATTATATTATATATATTCACAGACAGACGCACACTAATCTATGATACTTGCATTTATCATTTATTCATAATTCATAGCAAAAATAAATGTGAAATATATATATGTATGTGTGTATGTGTGTGTGTGTGTATGATTCCAAATTAAATAAAAATATTTAAATACAAAATTTAAAATAAAATCCAGAAAAACATTATCTATTTATCTATCTTTATTACATTAGTTAATTTTTTATTGGTTATTGATGTTTTTTATCTGGTGCTTTTAATCAATTACAAATTGTAATTAATGAATTACTAATGTAATTAATAACCAATAGCATTTAAATTTAAAATGTGTAATCATGCATATATTTTTATGCAACATAAATAAAGGCAGTATCATCAGTACAATTACAAGCACAATACCACAAAACCTGTTTTCTTCCCAAAAGTATGTCACATTGAACAACAGTGTGAAAAATAACATTAAAACCAAAGCCCAACACTAATCGTCTGCAGCACTGTTTAATTAAACCGTCTTTGACTTTATCTCAACCGCTTTGACACTTCCAGCTTTTTCAGTTATCAAATTCCTCTCATTTTAATCTATTAAAACAGCTGTGATTAGACTTAATATACCGGGATTAATTTTTCCCTGCGCCAAAAACATTAATAAAACTCGAGTGAGACATTGTGAGGAATCATCTGCCCTGCTGGAACCCCTCAGATGTTCGCATTACCCTCTCAGTGAATCAATTACAACGCTGGCATATGTGACAGGCTGAGGTGATAGAGCCGTACATCTGTTAAAAACTCGAGGAAAACTAATCATGATAATTGGCCAGCTGTTATTTACGTTACTGTGACAATCAGTATGTGTTTCCGCAGAGAGCAAACACAGAAGCTGGGCTGATAAATGTAGGTGTGGTTTCCACGATGGGAGAGGAGAGACTGTTCTTTATCTTAGCATTATCACTAATGATTCTTCGTTTCATTATTTTGGTCATTTTGTACAGATATTGGCTTCTGAAAACTATTTCTTTGAGTTGGGGAAAATGATTGATGATCTTGGGGATCTTGTTACTAACTAGGAGTGTGTTCTGAGCATGATGTATCACTGAACATGAAAAGCTTATTCTTGATTTTTACAGTTCAGAAACACCCTAAGGAATCAGCCGGCCTAGATTGAGTTACTAAACCCACAGACCAATAAATCAGAGTCCTAATAAAGATGTGTTAGAGTGCATCACTTCAGACTATAACAGAAAGAAAACAATATTACAAAGTAGTGTAACAAAATACACCTTAAAAGGCTGAGCGATGTTCGTAAAGCACTTAAAAGCATAAAACTTGTGCACATTTAATCACTGCTTCTATAAACAGCACCTACAGTATTAAAAGGCTAATGACGGAAAGCAACTTCAAAGCAACTTGCGAACTTTATCTTTCGCGCCACGCTTCATGAGAAATTCATGGCCTGTCTTCAATGTACTTGAGAAGATCTGAAGGGATTCTCTTTGCTTTTTTCCAAAATATTTGTGTCAGGCTCAGAAATATTGAAATAAATGCCACCCTACGAGAGGAGCAATACAATACAATATCTATGCAATGTTTAACCACTAATTTGTGCTTTATTTCTACTGCAGAATACAAATAAAGGGTCCGTCAAGTCTGTTACTAACCTTACATTACACTGCTAATCTTAAAATAGTGTACCGTTTTAAAGTGCCCCTATTATGAGTTATGAAAAGATTCATGATGTGCATGCAAGGTCAAAAAACACTTTCAATGTCTTATAACATGCACTTAATTTTACCTTATTTGTTCAATGACTCCAAAAGCGATTCATTTTTCCAAACCCATCCTGTGATTGGTCATTTAAAATACTGTTTGTGAGCTTTTAAAGCTCCAAAAGCCTCAAAGAATGAATTAGCATTTTCATTCAGAGACAGCAACTTTATACACTGTGCATTTTCCATAATAATCCATAACTTTAATATTGACAGGTCGGTTTTTAATGTATTAAAGTCATCAAATGATCCCATAATGCATGGGACAACCCCCAAAGGTTTTTGGCTTTTGATTGAACTCTTTTATGGAACTTTTAAAAGGATTCCAAGTATGATGTGCCGGTAGAAAAAAACTGTATGTTCTATATTTTTTGGAAAAAAGAAAACTGTGCTCGTAGCTAGGCCGCAGTGTCATCGTCAATATGAGAGTGGCTTGGATGAGATGGCATTCTGAAGTTGAAGCTCATTTATTGGATTCTTCCAGAAAGGGCTATTGGTAAACAGCCAGCAAGAGCAGTTAATTAGTGTTTGAGGGCCACCATACTTCCTCTAAATGAAATAGTTCAGCTACAAAGACTGCATGTTTGATTAACATCAATTAGAATATTCTGCCTGAAACATTAAACGTCTGAAACGGTCCCCATTAAAAGCAAAACACAGTGACGACTCCACAAAAATAGAAGAAAAGAGGTCAACTGGTTGCGTGTAGACGTCTGAACAAGAAAATAGTTTCCTTTTGATTAAAGGAATGATAAATCAAACTCATCAATGGTATTCTTATTTTAATCAGCAAATTTATTAATCTATTTAATTTTATCTGAAGGGACCGATGTTCTGTTCGTAACCAAGTGAAGATATAAGCAGGTCCGGCCTCTTCTGAGCCTGCAGAAGGAAGCTCGGTATCAAAGCCGACTACTATAGTATATGAATGTTTTAGGCAAGTATAAAGAATAAGAACCCTCTCTCTCCCCTTCTAATAGTTTGGCGTTGCTTGCTTAGCGGCTGTTCCATAACTTATTCATACAGCTCATGATTCTTTTAAATGACTCCGTGACTTTAAGACAGATGCTTCACAGAGCACTTTAATCATCCACTTTTTCCATATAAAGGCGTGGGTGTAATGAAGCATTAAACTCAATATTAATGCAGATCATTCAGGAAATAAGGCAGAGAGGAGGCAGGGCATTTCTACTGTACACATCCTTCTCTTACTCCCTCTCTGCCAGCAGTCTTCCTCTAAGCATTAACTCGCTTTTATGAATTTTACAGAAAAAGTCTCATTACCTGAAAGAGAGAACTTCCTTAGAGAAATCTGCCTCCTGTTTTAGGTTTTATGAGGCCACCCTTTTGCATATGATACAAAGGTATTTTATAGACAGGAAACTGAATGTAGCCTTTAATTTAACAGGACGTGTGTTATGTTAACAGGTTATTTTACATCGGATTTTGTGGTAAAGGCAAAGACCACTCTTTTGTCATCATGGTTTTTTTCCACCTTCTTTCTTCTGTGGAACATCATTTTTTGAAGAACGATGGTTATTAAACAGGGTCTCGTTCTATTATATCTGTCCCTGCTGTGGAAATTAAAATGCATATAGGTTTGTGAAAAACATTAGGGTGTGAAAATGTTGACAGAGTTTTCATTTCTGTGTGAACTACCCTTTTCGTGTCTCCTGGGAATCCGCTAAATGACAGCATATGTGCTACACCTCCAGAAACTGGTATTTTTCAGCATTTTGTGGAATCAGACTTTGCCAAGTCAAGCATTCTGCTCCGATCATTTTTTCGTTTGCCGTGTTTGTTAATTCTGAACAAAACAAATAATTAGGTAGTGTTGTTCGGTTTGGCAGAACGTGATCAGAGCTTCCACCTCCGAACAATAATTTAATCTACGGTTAAGAGAGTCGTATGTATGTTCTGGGAGCAGCAATGGCACATAAACCCGCGTATATCTTCTATCTAGACTTGAATTAATTAGACCGTTTGAAGAATATCATATGTGTGTCACTGCTAGACAACTGCATGAGAAATAAAGTAGAGCAAGCTGCTCGTTACTGCAAATTAAACCCAAAGACTTCATCAGGGCGCAGTCTTATGAGTTTATTTCAAAATAACGACAAACTGACTGTATAGCAATGGTGTAGGGTGTGAAGAGACATTTGAACAAAATGATTGCTAGAGGCAAATTAGTAGTTGCTGGTTATTGGTTGGGACACGTTATAGCATCCCTGTTAAATACTACACCCTTGAAAATCATAACAGGAAGGCGTACGGTTTTCTCCTCAAATATCAAATACGCAGAGGACATATAACAGATTAAGTTGATCGATTCATTTGATTAAAAGATGAAGTCGATCCAAATTTCATAAAAAGCTTATGGACATAATTATAATATCCATGTCAGATATTGTAGTCGTGATAGGTCGGTTTTTAAAGTATTAAAGTCATCAAATGATCCCATAATGCATTGGAGAACCACTAAAGATCCTATTGTCTTTTTTATGGCTTTTGATTGAACTCTTTTATGCAACTTTTAAAAGGATTCCAAGTATGATGTGTCGGTAGAAAATGTAATGTTCTATATTTTTTGGAAAAGTCTAAAAAAAAAAACATAAGAAATCTGTGCTCGTAGCTAGGCCGCAGTGTCATCGTCAATATGAGAGTGGCTTCGGATGAGATGGCATTCTGAAGCTCATATATTGGATTCTTATAGAAAAATAAATAAATGTGTTCCAAAGACGGGATCTGAATCAAAAGATTTATAAACAACATGCTATGAAGGTCTGATCTAGACCAAATTATTTGCTATATGATAAGTTCCGGTTTGAGTCAAAAGATTTATGAACCTGCTCCGAAGTCCCGTACTAAATCAAATTGTTTTCACAGCCCTGATCTGAATCTAATTATTCGAAAATATTCACGAACCTGCTCTGTGTTACGAACTAAATCATAGGATTCGCGATACACATTTGAAAGTCCCGATCTGAATCAAATGGCTCACAAACCCACTCCTGTTCTGAAGCGAAACATTTGCAACTTGCTTCGAAGTCCCGATCTGAAACGACTCATTCACAAACCCACACTGAAATCCCGATCTGAATCGATTGATTTGCAAAGAGGAAGATTGGCATTCTTGCAAATCCACCCCGACTCTTCCCGAGCTTCCGACGTCTAGTTTTACAATGCATAACCTCCTGTGCATATCATTTCCTGCATATTCCCACCCACGTGACGCTGTTTAACATCGTCAAAGGTACAAGGCATTAAGTAAATGCGAAATCTAATTCATAGTATGCATAACTTCTGAATAATGACTATGTAATTTCATCGCTTATCTCCATTGATGACAGTTTAATATTTAATGTAAATGTGTACTGTATGTCGACATGAAAACAGATCTTAAAATCATTACTTCATTCATTCGTACCACTCCAGGAAAAAGAGTTTGTAACCCTGTGACAGTTCAATCATCTCACACTATTTAAGTGAATGTTAAAT
This sequence comes from Puntigrus tetrazona, assembly GCF_018831695.1. Lineage (NCBI taxonomy): Eukaryota > Metazoa > Chordata > Actinopteri > Cypriniformes > Cyprinidae > Puntigrus > Puntigrus tetrazona. The sequence continues at coordinate 572,809 of NC_056722.1, read as the reverse complement.
TTATTAGTATGCATTGCAAATAATTGAGAATAATGTTGCATATTATTTAGTCTACAAAGAGTAATAATCAACGTGAACAGTGCAAATGGGAGAAGCAGATGAACCCAAACAGCTTAATGAGGCCAAAATTTATCTTTCAGCTCAACTGTGGACATATGTTTGAAACACTCCAGCAACTATATGTACTTACTCCACCGATGTATTAAATGTGCGTCCTTGAAAGTGTGCTTATTTCTAGCGTATTTACTTTTAACCTCTCAGCAAACATTAGTGGTATGATATTATGTTAAATACAGCTGTAATGAAAACGACGGTGGTTACATGCACATAATAGGGACACATAAGCGGTTGCTGGATATTGGTAAAGACGTGTCCCTAACATCCCTATTCATATTGATATACAAAATATAATGCGCAGATACTGTTGCCCAGCAGAAATCCACATTATGACGTTATCTCACACAAGTGAAGTGTTTTGAGTGCCAGCGGTGTATCATTAGTGTATTTGGGAAGAAATTATAGTCTGTCCACGCTACAGGCATCATTGGATGTTTGAAAGAAATCTTCAGTCGACTTCTCTTGACTTTTTAAAGCAACCACAGAAATAAAATATGAAGCCGTACTCTTTGCTTAATGGTGCCACACTACTGCAGAAAGGAAGTGCCACCTAGTGGCCTAGAGAATAAAAACAACCTTGCCACTCACTATACAACAAGGACAGAAATATAAAAGTGCATTATGAAAGCCTTATATAACATGCATGCATGCAAAAGAAGAACAAGTGCAATAATTAAAACTATAATATATCTTTAATACCTTTGCAAGCACAAAAACAACATAAAACAAGTGGCACCCAGAAGAGAAATGCTATCAAGCACTCTTCCTTCTTAGGACTGTTATTTAAAACCAGAGCCCTGTGCGATCTCATCACCGGACAGATCTCAACAAGGCATTTCGGAGCACTTGCAAATATTTGCAGACAGCCACGTCGCTGATTGCCGTGGCACAGCAAACAGCCGTTGCGTTCCCCGCGGCCCTGTGCCAGCCTCAGCCCTTCAGATTAATGAGGACGGGCCCACAGGGAGCGATGACCAAGCATTTCATTACAGGCTAACAACAAAAGCTAATTCAGCACAGTCTCTCATAACTGCGATCCCTTCGGACAGCAGTAAACACTGCCGCGTCGTGGAGGGAATTAAGTGGGGTTTTTTTGGAGGGGTCCACGCATGATATTGAGATCTCAAGAGGCCACCGACAAGCTTGGTCGGAAAACATCTTCGCGGACCTCTATCTTACGAAACGTAATTACAATTGATCAGGGTCTGCTGAGATTAAAGGAGATTTGGCAATAAGAATTAATCTGGAAGCAAGCGGCTAAAAGCAAAGATTCTAATGTTTTAATTGCTAACAGAAGAGCAGATAGATATACAGAAAAGTTTGGGGTTTAGAAATGCATTTAAAAAAAAAAAACAGTAATAATGCCAGATATTACAATTTAAAAGGGTTTCTATTGCAAAATATTTTTTTTCATGTTATGCAAAGCTGAAATATTTCTTCTTACTATTTCTCCTAATATTTTTTTGTCAAAACTGTGATCAATTTTTTTCCAGGATTAATTAATGAATAGAAATATCAAAAGATACTTTCATTTCTGGCAATTGTGTATAATGTATAATTTTGTGCATTGAAACGCACAATACCTGAATAAAATAATTCATTTCTTTAACTCTTAAACGGCAGAGTATATCGTTTTTAATTTTGCTTTTCTTTTTCAGTCTGAATCCCGTAGTTTCAGTTTCTTGTCCCTTTTCACAAACTTCTTTTGCCAGCTCAAATTGTGTGACCTGCAAAGTTTTCTCGTATATAAAGCGAGGAAGACGTTTAGACGCAAAGTGCAAACCTGTCTATTGTGAGAAATCTGCTGCTGGTTTGTGTTGGTGTGTCTTTTTTTTTGCATTACGTTTAAAGTGAGGGATGATTGACTGCTGTGAGTCAGGCTAGAGTGCCTTTGACAGGCTCAATGTCTTACTTTCTTTTTTTTATTTCATTTACTTTTTACATAGATGGACCCTCACTCTATATATACACACGATTACACCTGAGCTGCTTCGGCGGGCTGAAACCCTCTCCACATTTCCCCAACGCTTTTTATAATATGAAAAAAAAAAAGTTTCTCCCAAATTCAGCAGGACACATTTTTACGCAAGCTGTCAGGTTCCGCGGGATCTGAAAGTATAATAAATAATAATCCAATGCATCTAGCAGCTATACAGCGCAATGCATGTCTTTCCCTGAATAGCAGTCTTTACAGATATGCAGGGGAATGTGTCACGTATATAAATGCCACATTAATGCAATAAATCTTTCTAATTCACACTTGGAAGAGCTTTTGTGACGGACGAATGTGCAGCATTTTTTTTGCAACACATCAGCGAATTACTGTGCTAAAAACAGTTTCTGCGCTTATAGGTCTGAGGGATGAGTAGTTGCATTGATGTAGACCTCTGTGGAGGCACTAGGATCTCCGTGAACGTTAGTCTGGCCCACACACATCAGTACTGCAGTGAAAGTTAAATAGCTCCTATATAACACACTCCTCTGCAGCCGAGCGCTTCTGAGTAGGCGACTCTCTTCCTCAGCTCAATCCAGAGACTCACTGATGTACATCTGTAATTTACTGTCAGACAAAATGTGTGAAAAGTGCACCATTTAGCCTGTCAATCCCACTTTTACTTCATCTACTGAAAAAAAAATGATATTAGTACCTTGAAGGAGCAGTTCTGGCCCGAAAATGAAAACGTACTAGGCCATCTAGTCATCTATCTAAAATGTAGAGGAGCGTGTTTTTTAATCAAAATCTTTTTGGAGGAATTTATCAATACATCACTTGCTCACCATTGGATCCTCTGCAGTGATTTCTTACAAGCTTTTTACTCCACCAGTTGTTATTTGATAGATTGGAGTCGAGTGGATAACTTGTGGATTACTGTGATGTTTTCATCAGCTATTCAGACTCTCTTTCTGACGGCACCCATTCACTGCACTTTTTTTTTTTTTTTTTTTTTGAAAGAAATTAATATATTTATTCAGCAATATATGTTTAAGTGATACACATACGGCATTTACAAAGAAATTTAAAGGATCATTCACCTTCCAAACAGAGAAGTTAAACACAACACAGAGGGATACAGAACACGGATACCATACATCTATACACTTAATAAAAAAAAACAAACAAAAAAAAACAAAAAACAATAAAATAAAAAATTCAAGCATGCAGTTTTTTGCATCCTTAAATATTAAATATTAAATAAAAGTTATGTATCCCTTTGTGTCGTGTTGTTTTTCTGTTAGGAAGATAACTGAACCTTCATAATAGATATTCTTACATTTATATATATTATATTATTCTTAAAGTGTTACCTTATTGGTAAATCTTGTACAAAAAAATAAAAACAACTGCAGTTTAATTGAGATTAATTGTAATGCTCAATGAAAAAACATGATTTTCGAGAATTGTTAAAAAGGACACGGTATCCGTTTTTGCAAATGAACTCTTCAAGGATCAATGGACACTGAAGACTAGATGAATGATACTGGAACTTCAGCTCAGCATGAAAAGAATGAAAAACTTATTGAAATACATGAATAGACACTACACTGAAATTCCGATAAATAAATGCAGCCTTGGTGAGCATAAGAGGCTTCCTTCAAAAGATTTTCGAAATTTGCCGACCCAAACTTTTGAACTGCGGTGGTTTGATGTGTTTTGACCGCGAAGCGCACAAAAAAGCATCCGCCAAACGAAACGTAAGAAATAACCATACTTTTCAATGCCTCAGGCGTCAAGCTTTCAAGGTAGTCTGGCCACAGTGTGTCTGTCTGTCAAACCGTAAGTGTCTTTAATTGCGCTCTAGTTGTGTTTGACGTGTGGAGGTAGTTCACACATTCAGCTAGCCGACGATGCTCTTCTTTAACACGAAGCAATTAAGATACTATTAGAGAACCTCATTGTGAAAATGGACCCTGATTAAACCATCTTCAGCACTCAGCTCTCATCGTCAAAGACGTTGTCAGCCGTTACACTTTCTCCTGTGTTTTTGCTTATTTTTTTTATGCTGAAGCTCAATGACGTTTGCGCTAGAAAAATATGGTTCACCAACCGAAATGAAAAGATAAACTCACACCGAGCCAGCTGTCTTTCTTCACTTATTTACACCACGCACAGGCTTCAAGGTCACGAAGAAAACAACTTTGTCATTATTATGCAGGTCTGTATATGACATTTATTGGGTTTCTTACCTCCACGGTGAGCTCTTTGTACAACTCCTTGCGACTTTTTAGATCAGTCATTTTTCCCCATTAACTTTGATGCCTGAAAGAAAGATGAGACGGTTCAGCGGGGAAAATATAAGCAGCAGAAACCACTGGGTGGCACTGGTGATCATCTTTTGATGGTCTGCGCCTGCTGCGTTTGGTGCACTGGTTAGGTGCGAGTTTTCAGAGATGTTTTCTCAAAGCAGACTTCACAGCGAGACTCATTTTTGTGACTTTAAATGGAAAGTTTTAGCGAAGCCGCGAGAGTTCACAAACTTAAATTAGACTTTGTGCTTTCTAAAAGTTGATAAAAGCGTCTTTTATTTTGCAAGTTGTATCTGCCAAGGTCGCCGTTTCAAACGAGCAATGTTTAAATATAAAAGCCTCCATGAGCTTGTGAAAAGTGATGTACCAAAATAAATAAAGGGAAGCGATGAAGTGACAAATGCGGACAGTATTTCGCATGTTTTCAAACGACACCGCAAAGGCATGTTTCGAGGGTTAGAAGATATCCGAAAAAATATTTTCTCTTTATAGATTTAATTAGTTTATTATGGGTTTTTGAAAATGACCTTTTATTCAGTGCGTAACACAGCTCTAAGCTCTGAATGAATCTGAAAGTGCGCCGTGTATAAAGTTATTGTTTCTCAAAAGAAAGAATCGATTCTGAATCATTGAAACGAGTCTTTTTCATGTTTATGTCAATATGAAACATTATCATAATGCTCGCCCGCTTGTTGCGCAGGCAGACGTGGGAAATCTTAATTTTCGCATTGGTCTGAATGAAAATGCAGTGTCATTCTTTGCCACTAGGTTAAAGGCTCACAAACACCGCTATAAATTAAATCGGCCAATCATCGGAGGGGTTTGGAAAATTTAATCGTTGAACGAATCGTTTGGAAGTCAATGAACAAATAATGTAAAATTAAACGCATATAATAAGTAAAACTTTTTTGACCTTGCATGGATGTCAACCTTTTGTTTGGGACTCCCAAAAAACAAAAAAATGAACCTTTCATAACCAAATGAAAATTTGCTGAAAATGTACTCGCCATCAGGCCATCTAAAATATGCATGAGCTTGTCTTTTTCGTCAGAACAGATTTGGAGAAATTTAGCGTTACATCACTCTTCAGTATCAGCTGCAGTGAATGGGTGCCGTCAGCATGAGAGCTAGCAAAAAATGCTGAATTTCTCAAAATCTGCTCTGATGGAGAAGCATTTACTGTGCTGGACAAATAAGCCGCATATAAAAATGTCAAAATATACATAAATAAATAAATACTTTTCGATCGAACCTCTCACAAGCACTGTGAGTTTCAAATCATAAAACAACACTTGCTTTTAAAAAAATAAAATAAAATTAAAATAAAAAATCATAAAAACAACATTATATATATATATATATATATATATATAAAATATGTATATATATATATCTGTGTGAAATGTCAGTGGAACATGCATAGTTAATGTGATAAACTAAACCTGTTTACTCTGCAGTGAAGAACTTAAGACCGTAAGATTAGTAACTAAAGATGACTAAAGATTGTGAAGTTAGTTTTAATAAAAGCTGCCAGATGCCTTTTTTTTTTTTTTTTTTTTTTTTACAAATTCAATAGAATTCAGAAAGGGTTAAGTGTGTCTAAAGTGTTTGGTTCACCGATATTGGATATCCCGCTACTGTACAATTAATTAACTCGTTTAAACTTCTTCTTCTTGACTTAGTAGTCAAAAGACAAACACAAACTTCTTCAACAAGAAGTGTCAACAAATCAGACAAAACCTAATTCACACAAATTAACTGTATGAATTAAACAACCTTCTGAATATTAGGCTGCTGTTTAACATTCGTAGTATTTATAAAAATAATAAGAAAATAAAATAACAAAATTATGCATAATTATATGCATATTCAATCTCTGAGAGGATTGGCTGCGCAGTGCTGCGTCTCTATAAAGCCATAGATGGCATAATGCAGTGACAGTGAAATACAGAGTCCTACCTTTGCCAGTTTGACTTTATAACGGCATCAGAAAGGACCCTGCTGGAGGAGGGAGATGCATTCATTATTCTCTGCCGCCCGCCGCTCGCACCTGTTTGTTTTGTTAAACTTTTAAAAGTACGATTCGCCTCTAAGCCGTTTAAAGCAGCGGTTAATGAGAATTAGCTTCCTCGGTCATTGTCTGTCGCTGTTCCTGCTCTGCGCACGCGCACTTCTTAAAGAACGCAACCTCTCCGCGGCAGGGCGCGCACACCTGTAGGGATCTGTTTCTTTACGCGACACGGGAAACTCTGCTGCAAGATTGATGCCGCCGAAATTAATTTTAAATTAAAGAAAGCTCGGTTTCTTTCATTTAAAATTAATTTCAGCGGCATCGTATGTGAGGTCTATTTTGGTGACGGTTCTCCATAATGACCGGCTATAAATTAAATGTTGGATTAATCTGGGTTTCACGATACCTTCATTAGATTAAAGCAGCCTATCCACCTTACTGTTTCTGTAACACGCGGGGCGGCCATTTGTAAATGTTATGTGTCTGATTTCCGGTGTCTCGTTTTGCTGCTTGATATTGCAAACTGGTTTATTTCACCATTACTATTATTTTAATGCATTACCTTAATTATGGACAGTTGCCGGAAGTCTCTCACATTCGCAGAAAAGGCTTAATTCCGCATTGAAAAGTAAGTTGAATAAAATTATTTTTTTTCTAAACCACCATAATAAAATCCACGTTGTGTTTTTTGTATTTACTTTGCACAATGGGATATTTTACCGAACTGCATCAGGCTACTTCAGGCCTAGCATTAATAGGCTATATTGCTTTATTAATTCGTTTTAACAGGTGAGATTACGATATCAGGAGAACAAGTGGCAGTTCTGACACTAAATGCAGAGGAATCAATAATAATAAAAAAAAAAAAAGCAATGAAGAAATCCTTTGATGTTGCAATTCTGTTAATATACCAGTGTGCCTATGTAGCCTACACGCACTTTTCTTGTGGTAGGATATCGAATAATAAAATGCTACTTTAGTGCTTCCTGTATCCTACAAGAACACGTCCAACGGTTACCGTCTACATTCGTGACATTATTAATAATAATGCGAACGACTGGAGGAATGCGCAGCGTGTGCGCATGCGCGGCAGGGCGCGAGACCGTCATCTGAAAAATCTGATGTCATCCAGCCGGCAATATTTTCCTCTCTGTCCTTACGTTCAATTGCAATCATATTCCACCGCAATATAAACAGTGCGTGTAAATAGTGAAAGTGTAGACTGCGCCTGTCGTTTGATTCTGTGTGCATCATGCATCTCAATGGAGCGAGCAGCAGCTGATCTAGACGGCTTGTTTTGCTGGATGAAGGTGGACGCTTAGGACACAACAGGTTATCGGCGTTTATTGTAGGAGAGAAATACGATGTCTGCGAGAGAAAGACTGAAAGAGAAGATGATAAAAGAGAGCGTCACACTGCTGCCATGCTTTTATTTCGTGGAGGTAAGAGACCCGTCTGTTTACATTTGCACGTTTGATTTGACAGGTGACAACTTGCGAGATCAAAGGAGATGGCAGTTCCATTTTAATGCTCAGGACATGTATTTTAAATAGTACGGTCGTAGCTGAATCGATAGACGGAACATTGAAATATTTGGCTATTTGTACGTGGCGATAAAGTGAATCTGAGGGATTGTGGTGCTCGTAATGCTGCTCTTCAAAGCCCGTAAGACTTGATGGAGTTCTCCTTGATCGGTTAGGTGTTCTGCTAAATCCCTTGGGAGAAATGGAACAAAAAAAAAAACGACTGTTGAGACAATGTTCATATTGCAATCATAAGAAAAAGTCTCCTTTTTGTTCTCCATTGAATCTAGGATAAACAGTTAAGTAAAAAAAAAAAAAACTTTATTTGTAAAAAAAAGCAATGAGAAAAGAGAATATTTTGCCATATTTATGTATATATATATATATATATATATATATATATATATATATATATATATATATATATATATATATACAAAGCCTATATATATTTGTGTGTGTGTGTGTGTAATTTTGTAATTATTTTTATTTATTTGTTTTTAATTATGGCTGATTATAAGTTTCAAAACTTTTGACAGTTTATGGCTCTTTTAAAATGCAATTCAAGCACAGTGTGCAAACAAAAAGACTCACCAGCTTTATTATTATTAGCATTAAATTTAAATAATAAAATTAAAAGAAGACATTTTTGTGTGATTGTGTGTGTGTGTGTGTGTGTGTGTGTGTGCTGTCAAGCAATTAATCACAATCGCATCTGAAATAAGTTTTTGTTTACACATGTGTTTACTGCATATATTTGTTATGTACTGTATATATAAAAACACACATTCATGTATATATTTAAGAAAAATATGTATATATTAATTATATTTATTGCATAAATTATATGAATTTAAATATATACATGTGAATATATACTGTATGTGTGTGTATTTATACATAATAAATATACACAGTACACATACATTTATTTTGGATGTGATTAATCACTTGACATGTGCATCCAAGCTTTTTAGTGAGCATTGTATACTTCCATAGACGGCATTTCACACTTTTCTTTCTTAAATATATTATCGGTTTGATATGTACCAACTGGCAGAGAGTGATGTCAGCACTGGGATGCTGTGCTTCTGTCAGCTTTCCTTCTTAGATGTTTGCCCCAGGAGGGCTTCACTGCTCTCCATGCATCATGATGGGGTTAGTGGAATATATGTAGGTCAGTGTGACATAAAGAATTGAGGCAGTGCAGCTTTCATGCGCACATGCATACACCGACACACGTGATCTAGTACTTAGGAGGAAGATCTAAGCATGCATTCATACATTATGCAGGGCTGTGCTGAATTGGACATTTTCATTCATTTATTCATTCCTCCATTTGCTGTTTTTCGGTGAGCTTTGCAAAATTGTTTGCCAAATACCAAAAATGAAAGCCTAGAAGATCAGGATCAGGGTTTGTAAAGAGATATGATGGATGTGCTCAGCAGACGCGGTTGGATTTTGTGCTTCTCGAGATATCGCTTAAGTTTCATCAGGTCAAAGAAACCTCCACGTCTCCTCATGTGGAGCAATGCTCTTATCGTAACGGGTCCTTTACCATCCGGACACCATCTGCACCTGCTGGGATGGTGCCTGTCCCAAATAGATCTGAAAATAGCCAGTAAGTAATGCTATCCTCCCCGTTTAAAGCCATCAATTATTAAGACCCCAGTCACACCTCTTCTTTTCATTTGGGATAATCTTGAAGTCAACATGAAATTACATTCACAGCCTGTTTTAATTCAGCATGACATTATGTATTTCCGATTAACAATGGATATTCAATCAGGAAAAAGAATGGACTTGGATCAAACGACCTTCATTATTCTTCATATACACTGTAAAAACACTGTTTTTAATTGGTCTACTTCAGGATTTCACATTTTATTTACTTGCTGATTCTTTGGAATTATTTTGAAGTTTACTAGCAATTTCTGAGTAAAAAATGTTTCAACAATTGTGTGTGTGTGTGTGTGTGTGTGTTAACATAACTGCAAACCGATACCATCAACATACCATTACGCCTTTATAAAGGCACAGAAAAATGTTCACTGAGAATCTTTCAAACAGAATTGCAACAATCATCTGATGTAAAACTTCTAATCTGCTGTTAAAGCAAGCAGGCTTTGGTTGGGTTGTGATTCTCTTTGATGCTCATGGTGATGGTCGGCTGCTTTGTAAATATCTTACGGTTTGTCCCAAGTGCCGGCGCTTTGGAAGAAAATATGGGTCAGTGTTATCAGCCGGCCAAAGCGCAACTCTGCAGAATCAGCACAGAACGGCAGCTGCGTGCTGTATTCATCTGCATGTCAAATGCCCGCAAACTGACCCAACCGCTCTACTGTAAAAACGTCCGAGAGCTCTTAATTACTGGCTTAGAGTGATGAACACGACAAAACAATCTGTCATAAAGAATATGAAGAGTTTATTTGCAAAAAAACAATGTCTAATGTGTTCAATGTGTATTATTGCGCTAGTTAGCTGTTTTTTGAAGTTCATTTGTAACCTAGTCAAAATAACCCAAATGCAGTTTGATTGAGATTAATTGAAATGCATAATGAAAAAAACCTGACTTTTGAGAATCGCTTTTGTAAATATATAAACTTATAAAAGTAAAAAACAGAGTAGGGCTTACTTGGACAAAAGCTTAGAAACATGCACATCATGCACGCTTTTTTCTAAACCCCTAACTGAAAGTCCTAATTGAACTATGGCCTAATCCTGGCTTAGGCGAAGCTCTGTCTATGAAACCAGGCCATAGACCTTTAGATATCACCTCATAAGCATCACCTGGACTTATAATATGGCTTTCGTATACGTAGGATTTTATTTATCTTCTGACTACTGGCTGGCTGGCTGACTGTATGTACATTCCCACAGGGACCCGTTAATTCTTTGAAAATGTTTGTTCAAGAGTTATGTGATGTTTTGTCCTCTCTTACAGCTTCCCCTCCTGGTCTCTTCTATGGTCAGTGTGTATTTTTTGGAGTGGACGGACATTTTCAAACCGGTCCGCTGGGGTTTCAGCTGTCACGACCGCAGTCTGAGTCTGCCTTATATTGAACCCACTCATGAGGTCATTCCCTTCCTCATGCTCCTCAGCCTCGCTTTCGCAGCTCCTGCCATCACGGTCAGTCTAACTCTGTACCTCTACACACACGTACGCGTAATGCACTTCTGCTTTGGGATACTGTATATTGGATGGAACACAAACCCCTGACCTCCTGCTGAAGTTGCCTGCATTATTGTGATTCATCCGAGCCTTATGAGTACCTGGAGTAACATTTCTGTCAAACAATTATTGCAATAATACAAGTCTTGCAGTGGCAGAGTTTTGGCTGGCGGTATAGAGTCTGGTCCACTCTGCATCTAATTCTAGCCAGGAAACATTCACATAAGATAGAAAATAATATGACATTGTCAGAAAAATGTGCACATTCTTCCCAATAAGGTTATATTCTATGTCCCAGATTTTAGTTATTGTTTCAACGCTTTTGTGTATATCGTGTACCTACGGAAAATGAAAAGTTGTGATTTTCTTGGCCGATATTGAGCAGTGAGAGAGTAGTCAAGTTTTAAATAGGAAAAATATGGAAACACTTTTTTCATTTTTGAAGGCAATGCTACTGGTCTAATTGGATGCAATGATCTATGCTAAGCTATGCTAAAAAGTAATATCGTCAGACCTGGAGATCGGCCGAATAGATTCCAAAGCGGTAAGACTCAACTTATAACCTCTGGGGAGTTATTTGGAGATTGAGCCTATATCCAAAAAAATGGAGTGATCCTTTAACTTGTGGGAACGTGATATTATGTCGTGGCCATCATTTTTGTCGAGGTAACAACGTTCTTATATCGTGACCTTGAGATGCTATGTTGAAGGAACTACATCCATTTCTCATAGCCACAACTTCTTATGTTGATGGAAAGACATATTTTTATTGTAACCTCGGATTTAGAATTAATGTGGAAAGTGTGTATATATTGAAGGGGTTAATTTTTAGAACAAATGTGATGAGGAATTAAAATAATGTAATTCACTTTGTAAAAATAATGTTATACGTAACTATATAACTACATTATTGATTAAAAATAGCTTTGAACTATGTTTATTTTGGGTAATGATTATGTAACATTGTTATCTAATTTAGTGCATAATAAGCAAGGCTTCTGCCTACACCGGTGTTTATTTACGTGGTTATTTATTTGTGGAAAGTGACCGAAATAAAATTCTCGGAATGAAATTATATACTACCTAATATATACTAAACATATTACCATTCAAAATGGTTATTTTAGTTTGCACTAGCTTCATGCATTGTGTGATCACATTTGAAAAGTCCAGGTTAGCTGAACTTCGGTGAAGGGTTACTCCACCCCGAAATGAAAATTTAGTTATTAATCACCCGTTAAGGTTTTGTTCGTCTTCAGAACACAAATAAGTCAAATAATTGACTGCCGAGAGACTCACAAAGTCAGGCGTAAAATAGTCCATCTGCCATCGGTGATTCAATCTGTGTTTTCTGAAGCTATGAGAATACTCTTTTTACGTAAAAGAATATAAAAATAAGTTTTTGCTCAATATTTCCTCTCCTCTGTCTCACCGAATCACCATTGTGCCAAAATATCCAAAAAGTATTCTCGTCGCCTCATAAAATACAGATGGCAGATGGATTATTTTTGAGGATTGATGGACTCTTTTTTTCTGGACCTTGTAAAAACAGTGTTTATTACTTGGCTGTGAATGCGTTTTCATCCAAAATATCTTTAATTGCGTTCCAAAGACAAACTAAGCTTTTGTTGATTTGAAACGACAAGGGGGTATGGGGGGGCATTTGTGGTTAAAAAACTATATAAATTGGCATTTTTCATAGAAAATGGCCAATTGTTTCGCTAGACCTTTAATCCTCGACTTTGATCGTGTAGAGCCCTTTGAAAAACCGAGTTTTGGAACAATAGAGTGCGTAAACATTAATCCAAATCATTTCTAACAAGACAGTCTCTAAGAGCCATTGTACAGAAAACGAAAATGCATTTTAACTTTCTAATCATTTCGCAGACAAGCTGCAAAGCTAAAAGTGGAACATACTTTTGAAACTTCAATGACAGGAATGTTGTTCGAGAATGTCTTACTTGTAGAAATGTATAGAGTTAGCCTGTGGTCTGTTATCACAGCTGACGCAAACCAGCTTGCCTCATCTGAAACACTACAGAAAAGAAAGTTGACGCACGAATAGCTCAAATACCCCAAATACCCAGTTTTTGCTCACACTACTCCATAGGCAGTGATCTGCCAGATAGCATCTTTCTCTCCTCGACTTTATAACACCTTCGGTGCATCACGACGCTGCCGGCCCTCCGAGGATGCCCTAATGACACACTGAATTTGCTTTTCTCATCTTCTACCTAGTAAGGTTTCCTCCGGTTAACTGCCAGTCCCGGAGCAGATTTTGCTTTAGGCTTTACTGGGGAATTATGATAGTTCGGTTTGTTCACTCGTATGGAAAAAAAGATTATTTCACACTCAAATTCATGTTGAGTTCTTAGGGCAGATTACGCTGTTGTCTCCGAAATGACAGGATGGTTAAATGGTTTCGCAAACACTAATGAGCACTCGGCGGTAATGAGTTAGTTGTGGTCCTCGTCTCTCTGATCCACTGAATTTATTCGTAGATGATAGTTACTCTGTTCTGGAGAAGAAATAAACAGAATGAGATCATCTTCGCACTTTTTTTAGGGCGATTTTCGAAAAACTCCACAGGCATTTTTATATTAAGGTCATAAACATTTATCAAGCATGTCATTGCGTTTACTTTTACGTTTTTTTTCACATGAGCACTTAAAATCTATCTTTAGGCAAAGAAACATTTATATTAAATTGGATATGTCATATTAACAAAACCAAAGCAATAACAGCAATAGATAAACTCTCTAGTAAAATAGCATATGAATACACCCAGAAGAAAACTTTATTGGCTTTTATTGTTCTTTTACATATGAGGTATATTTTGAATTAAAGCATCACTTTAAGAATTCATTGGAAGTGATTCTGCATCTTTAAAATTGGCCTTAAAAGGTCTTGTAATAAAGTGGAAAATCTTAAATTAATAAAACCATTGCAATCAATGTTGCATGTAGATTTGAAAAATATCTATTTTTAAAATAATAAGAAGAAAGTTATTTCTATATTCTAGTTAGGCCTTTTTGTAAAATTAAAAAAATAATTGTCAGTTTTCTTTTACATTTTATTTGATTTAATCTTAAAAATAGAAAATGCATTTTTCATTTTACTTTCATAAAGCTTGAGTATAGAGCAATAAAATAAAAATTGATAGATGATCTGGCCTTGGGAGAATTGCATGAGTTCATATTGAAATCTCTTCAAATCTGAGATTTTTCCTACAGAACTGATGATGAATGACTAAAATGCCTAGCCGTTACAAAGACACCCAGTGTACTTTTCTCTGCAGCATGTGAGCACCATGCTAGCAATTTTAGGTAATTAAATAATTCAGTTTGAGTTTCAGACATCGAGAGCCCTGACCACGTTTGCATCTTATCCCAACATGTTCGGCTGCATAAAAATGCATGGTAATGTGTTTCTAAAAACACATTTTAGTTGTCAGGTGATGACAGTCATTAAAAATGACCCACTCCATCCTTTCTTTAGCCTGTTTTTGGGTTACAATCTGTTTACCTACGTAGTCCAGATTTAGCATCAGGCAGGAAGTGACTGCAGGCGATGGGGCGTCCTGTGGTTCCTCCAGGTGTCCTGACACAATATGAGTGTCTGAGAGGCCGAGATGGTCAGATGGGATGGGACGGTGGGATCTGCGGGCTTCCTGGAATCTGATTCAGGTCACGGTGTGGCACATGGTCTTGCCAATGTTTAGATTGTATCCTTAGCGCCTCCCCCACCAGGCCAGAGTATAGAGCACAGCTGAAATCAATCCCATGATCCCACTGGGATTTAAACTCCTCACCTGGTGACCTATACAATATAGAAGAAAAGATTGCGCACTGTCGAGTGTGTGTGGCCTATATGGAGCTAAAGACAAAAAACAGCCAGTGCAAAGCCAGTCTCACGTAACTAGACATTTCTCTTGTGGCACACTAAACCCTAATGTTACAATGTCTAAATGATGTGAAGATACACAGAAGAAACATATATATTAAAGAATTATACATAATTAAATCATACTTATATATATATAGTATAGTATAGTATATATATATATATATAGTAATAGTAAATAGTATTTTACTGATTTATCTAAAATATGTTTTTCATTATTTAATGTCATAATTATAATTAATATGTATTTATTGTTAATTATTTAATACAGTAATTATACTAATTATATTTTAATTATTTAATATAGTAGTGTGTGTGTATAATTTATTTTAATTTAATATGTTATTCTATTATTTAATATATTAATTATTTTACTGTTTACTTACTGTTTTATTTATTTTAATTTATTTATATATATATATAGTGTGTGTGTATATATATATATATATATATATATATATATATATATATATATATATATATATACATACACACACAAATATACACACACAAATAACATATTCTAATTAAATTATAATTTTTTTATTATTTAATATAGTATTATACTTTAATTATATATAATTGCTATATTATAAATAATATTTAACAGTTATTTAAACATATAACGACTAATATATAGATATTAAATATGTAGTTTACATAAGTATTCTAAATAAATCTATTTTAAATTAAAAACCTAACTCCTACGGTGGTGAATGTTACAAACCTGGATTGAAGGGACCAAGGATTCAAACAAGGTTTTACAAAGCTTGTGACCAGTTGAGCTGAAATGATTCATCTCCATGAAAGCAGCACTTCACAGCCTGCTGTTTGTGCAGAAGTCAGTGGGTGCATGATTTTCAGAAGACAGGGAGGTGAAACGCCGAGGACAGATCTGGAGCAGATTAAGGATGGATGTGTCTTTGATGAACACTGACAGCCCTGCTTAAGATGGGCATTAATACATAAGTGTGCGATGATCAAAACGGCCGCTCTCTCAGCCCAAGTGAGAGCTGATTGCATTATGGCTCATCAAAACTGTGCATTTACAAGTAGACAAGGACATTACGGCCGTTCTGTTTGAAGGTATCTGCAGTTTCACTTCAGAGTTTTTGTGTTTGGTGTCACGGTAAAAAGAACCTCCTGAAGAGTTAGTATGAGACCGTTGAGTGCAATCCGAGAAGAGAGATATCCTGAACATTTGATCCACTTCCGCCTCTGACCCGGTGTGTTCGTGTCTACAGATCATGATAGGAGAGGGGATTCTGTTCTGCTGTCTGTCCCGAGCGCAGTCCAGAGGAGGAGCTGAAGCCGATATCAACGCCGCGGGCTGCAACTTTAACTCTTTCGTCCGGCGAGGTGTCAGGTTTGTGGGTAGGTCACATTTCTCGTAGATGTCTTTCATTCACTCCAGATATGCATTTTACCAAGTATCCCTTTTTTTTTTTTACCAGAATTCTGTGGAATGATTTAAAAAATGTATTAAATGTATTATACATTTGTATTAAAGTAATAATTAAGACAAAAATCTAAATTCTGTAAATTATGTACCCTTGTGTAATTATTATGTTTACTTTTATAGACCTTTTTCCTGAGTCTTTATTAGGAGCCCATTAAAATAGGGTCATCTACACACTCTGAGGAGAGAGACGCTGTAAAGTGATGGGGCTATGGAGCCATGTGCTTTTTTAAAACATGTTAAGAGACATTAGATTATCAACTCCAATTTGACTAGAAACACCATTAATCATAAATCCCCTGAAACACATATTAATCACTAAACCCATAAAAGCTTTGTTCATCTTCGGGACACAATTTAAGATATTTTGGATGAAAACCGCGAGGCTGTTCCATTGACTGTTAAAGTAATAAACACTCTCAAGGACCAGAAAAGTATGAAACACATAGACAAAATAGTCCATATGTGGATCAATCTGTATTTTAAGAAGCGACAAGAACACTTTTTGTATGCAAAGAAAATCAAAATAACAACCTTTTTCTAAACATTTAAACTCCTCTGTAATATATGCTGGGTACAAAATACATACCCTCTTCTGTGTTTATTATTCACTTTGACCTTACCATGTTTTGCTTAGGTGATTTTCTTTAATTGCTAATGTGACCTTTTTACACCACAGACTGAACAAAACTAGGCGTTGCTTGGTAATCGGTTAACCTACATTGGATTATCTTGTTTAATTAAATTTAACAGCTATTCAACTTAATTCATTATGTGTCTTTCTATCAAAGCTATCTGACATTATCAAGATGAATTAGTTCTATTTTGTGTCGTATTTTCTTACCATTTTCTAAACTATAGCGATCAGCGAATAAACTGTGATTGAAGTTAAAAATTGTTGAAGGTGTCTGAATAAATTTTGGTTTGACTTCCCTTGTAAAGCTTTCACACAAAACACAGATTAATATCAACCCAATATCACAGCAATTTGTACGCTTTCAACAAGGTGGCTAATTCATATAAATTCGAAATTGTGTGTATTTTATAAGGACTTAAGATAAAGAATCGAACTTCACAGAAATTATAAAAAAAATAAAAAAACGTACGAGTGAGGTTGTGTGCATTCGTTCAAATTATCCACCTCATAAAATACGTACAAATTGGTAGCATTGGTAATATCCTCTAATATATTATTTATCAGCTTGAAGAAATACCAGTACGTCACATTCGGTGTCTTTTTCCCTTCAGGCGTTCATGTGTTTGGCTTATGCGCCACAGCTTTGATTACCGACATCATCCAGTTGTCGACAGGTTACCCCGCCCCCTACTTCCTGACTGTCTGCAAGCCCAACTACACTCACCTCAATACCTCCTGTGATGAAAGTTTCTTCATCCTAGAGGACATCTGCTCAGGATCTGACGCCGCTGTCATCAACGCCGGCAGGTACGGCTCTGATTCGTGGGGAACGGAGACCTAGATCTGTGCTGGATTAACTTTGCCACAGTCATCTGAAACGTAGATTATCTTAACACCCTCTGATACAAACGAGTTGATAAAAAATCTTTAAATATTACTCAAGTGTGAACTCCTGATACTCAGGGATTCATAGGAACGAAACAGACACAAAAGCCTGCAAGAATCAGAGCCAAGCCTCAGTGCAGCCTAAGAATAGAGGCTGTAGATTAAAGGAATAGCTTTTGATGTACTTTTTAACAAGGTTGGTTTTCAAGGGAACAGATGAGGCTGTGGACCATCTCTTCACTAGTGTAGATTCACTAAATAATGAAGTACTGAAGTGGCTTATGAATTTCTAAGCATACAGTACACTGACACAAATACCGTTTACCCCGTTTATAACTCCAGCTCTGTCTGGAGAGATTCGCTGTTCTGATGATTTGGGATCTCGCTATCAGACTGAGTTGGACGTGTTGTAGACCAGCAAGTATAATGCCTCAAGTTCTGAAAGTTTAAATAATGTGGAGGTACATCGCATCGAATCTTTTCTATTCTTTAGACTCTTTTATTTACTGTATGTCAGATATAATATAGTATATTACATTGTAGCAGAGCTTTTTGCGATGGTTTTCTGCTTAAGAGGAGACTTGATTAGGGATGTACAAAAATTATTTCCTTGAAATTGTAATTGCGATTATTAATTACGATAATCTCAATTTACATTGAGTGATGTTTATATCATTGCTTAAAGCAACAGTGTGCCATATTTAGCTAAAATCAGCTGGATCACTTTTCTATAGTATTAAGCCTCAAATGTGAACTATACATCAGATTGGGTTCTTAAAATTGGGTAAATAAAAAAGCAAAAATACGCATAGTACACTAAAACACACTATTTCAACACAATATACATGATAATCAAAACCAAACAGATTTTTTTTGGCGAAGTATCTGAGATAATAGCTTTAAAGGTATAACCCTATTCTGAAAAGAGGGCGAGGAGGAGCAGCTTATTTGCATTTAAAGAGACATGCACAAAAACAGCCTTTTTTCAAAATAATAAATGATCTGTAGGGTATTTTAAACAGAAACTTTACAAATGCATTCTGGGTATACTTGAGACATATATTACGTATTGTACAAAGGGGCATAATAGGTCTCCTTTAAATCATATCTATGATCTAGAATAGCAGTGCACTACAAACCAATCCCTTTCAATCCTAGAAACTGCAAAGATGCACTAAAACCACCTTTAACACCCTAGCAACCACATGCAATAAATACCAACCATACAGCAACACACAAGAAACCACCCCTAACACTTTATAGCATCCGCATATAAAAGTGATATGACAATATGCATCTAGAAGAGAGGTGCTGAGGTGATACATTTCAAATGCGTCTTCTGCATTTTTTTTCATTTGATGACAGAGTTGATCGCAATTGCTTTTATTTATTTCAGAAAATCCTTCCCATCACAGCATGCTACGCTGGCATCCTTTGCTGCCGTGTATATCTCGGTGAGTAAAAATCAGTAATTCAAAAGCATTCACACACTTTGATTTCACTGTGTTGTTAAGAGACCTATAAAAAAAATGGAGCTGCACTCTTGTCACCTTCTGTTCAAAACTGACCCTGATGTGTGGATAAAAGGACAACAGCTCTCCACTGTAATTTGTGCAGCAACATCCAGATGCCTTCATGCAGTTTAGTGGAGCTTGTCAAAGTAGCGAAATGGAGTGTGTGTGTGTGTGTTAATGTGTATGTAATCCATTCTAGTACATTGGAGTCTTTACATTTTTCTCTTTTTTATTTGTTGTCATTAACTATGTGCACATTATATAAGCTACCAAAATATAGATTTTCGTAAGAATTTATAAGTTGTGCATTCTGGATGTCCTAAGAGTGTGGGTTTACATGCACAGTCTGACGCCACTTGTACATAGAGCTAAAAATGTGTATACAATTTACTTTACTAGTAAGTGGCAGGTTAGTTCATGTATGTCTCTTTAAGTTATAATATCAAACCCAGAGAAAAACTTGATTTTCTTTTCTAACTTGAGCTCCTTTCTGAAACGCAGTTGATTCATTATATAAAACAAAGAATCTGCTATTTGTAATGAGCTGATACAGTCAATGTGCTTTTGCTCAAAGCACTTATGAATATCACTTATAAAACAGCACAGTTTAAGCTGTTGAAATGATCTTACACGTTGTCATCTTATGTATAGTGAGTCTAATAATCTTGAGTCAGTGGATGGTGACTCATGTCTCTGGGAACTGTACCAACCATCTCACGACTCTGGGGTTTACCAAGTCTCAAAATGTGCTTCAGTGGTGTAGCGATAATGATACCCTCAATCAGCTGAATTAAGTTTCCTGTGGTTAATTAATTTTGGTTTGAAGATTGTTATAATTCTCAAAGTGTGTGTGGATTTTTTTCAGTACAAATGTTATGGTTCTGGCTCGCTACCTGATTCTGCTTTGGCTTGGAAACATCTCTTGATAGTCTTTTTCTTCTGCAGATGTACTTCAACAGCACGCTGACAGACTCATCCAAACTGCTGAAGCCTCTTCTGGTGTTCTCCTTCATCATCTCTGCTATTATATGTGGACTAACCCGCATTATTCAGCACAAGAACCACGCCATTGATGTTTACCTGGGCTTCCTGCTAGGAGGGGGCATCGCTGTTTATCTAGTGAGATAAATATAAACAGATTATCATATATTTAATCGCATTTTAAAGACATTTCACAAGACAAAGTGTCTTGGAAAGGCAATTTACTTGTATGTCTACAACATAAAACATGGATATCAAGATTTAATTAAATAGGACATGTTCCTGAATCAGACATTTGTTGGTTATAGAACAACATTCCCTTCCAACAATCATAAGCCAAGTTCCACCACTGCCCTAAAATCAAAGGGAATCAGACATTTTTTTTCATGCTTCAAACTCCAGCCCTAAGCCTAACCCTAAAATCGGACCAAAAAGGTAATTGTAGTTTTTTCATGTAATTATAATTATTTTCACGCTCCAAACTCAAGCACTTAGCCGAACCCATAAGTTGTACCAGGACCAAAAAAAAGGTTGATCCAGGAACGTTTCCCACTCAAGTAAATTGTGTTACCCAAACCCTTATTTTTAAACATGTTAGAAAATACTACTGAAATACTGTGTTTTTTTCCATCCAGGGTTTGTTTGCTGTAGGAAACTTCCAACCGAGCAAGGAGAAACAATCAAGTCATCTTCACATTCGCGATTCTCATCGAACTATGGCTGACCTTTGCCAGCAAGGTCACCACCTACCAGCCAAGAGCTGCAGCGATGGCCTCTCATCTTCCTGCTCTGAGGGCATCTTGCATCGCAGCACCCAACACCACCAGGCTGGATCTCTTAGCAGCTTGAAAAGACCAAGTGGAGATGTGGAGGTCATCACCCGCAGTCCTCCACACAAAGAGAACATGGTGACCTTCAACACCTTGCCAAGAGTGCATACGCCTGCCATGGATGAATCTGCTTTCCGCAATGCCACCATCCACACCTCCTCTGTAGACTCCAGTCGATCGAAGCAGCTGCTGATGCAATGGAAGAGTAAGAATGAAAACCATAAACACTCCCTGCATGCCATGGAAGGCGGACCAGGACAGTCCCCTCCAAACAGCATGGATGTCCGTTGCAATTCTGAACCCTCAGCTGTTGGAATCAATGGCGAACATCAAGGACCTGGAACCCCATACCTAAAAATGGCAACTGGAAGTTCAACACTACCTAACAACCCCAGTGGAATTGCTGGTGGTACTCGGATACCCATGCAGTCTAGGCCTGGTTCCTCACAGCTGGTGCACATCCCAGAGGAGACACAGGAGAACATGGGTGGTTTGCCAAATACCAGTAACGCCCGTGACAAATGGCTTAAAAGCATGGAGAGGACTGGGGAGAAGGGTGGGGAGGTACCGGTGGTTAGGACTAACTCCAATGGCCAGCCGCGCATTATGCAGGTCATTGCAATGTCCAAGCAGCAAGGTCTCCTGCAGGGGAGCTCTCCCAGTTCTGAGAGCAGCAGCCACACAAGCTCCACTGCTCCTCTGCAGCGCTACAAGAGCCTAACTGAGGAGTCTGGAGGTCAAGGCAGCACTGGAGCCATCATTCGGGTGGAAGCCCATCCGGAGAACGGCCGACCCCTGGTGCACGCGCACTCCACGGATGGAAGTGGCTCCTGGACGTGGAAGTCCCAAAGCAGCTTCAGGCAGTCATTTGAGCTCAATGACTTGAATCGAGACTCTGAGAGTTCAGAATCCGTGAGGGATGGGAACAGTTCTACAGATAGGAAGAAAAATGGCCCCAATGCTCCTAAAGTCGTCGCAGTGCCAACTGTCCCTGCTTTATCTGCAACAGCTAGTGACCACCATCCCAACCAGACCATTTCCACCATTCGGGTCACTCCCATGGAAATGACTGAATCTGGTCCTGAGAGTCGCGATTCGAGCTTGCGCAGAAAAACTAGGATCCTTATTCCTGAAAGAGGAAACAGTCCAGACAATACCAGGAATATTTTTTACAAGGGAACATCCACCACCCCAGTTTTCAAAGAGTAATCAGTAATTATCTTGACACAAACAGAAAAAATGAAATAACCAGAAGACGTTTGGTGTTGTGTAGACACATGTGCTAGATTTTACACATCTTCAATGGCATCACCTGTTATGCATGAGACGATTCACTGATGATTCACGATATGGCAGCAACAAAAGCACAAAATCCAGGTTTGGTCAGAACTTTGTTTACTTTTGCGATAACAACATTGTAAACAAATGACAGTATATCATAAGGAAACAGTCTTACCTTTAGTGAAACACTGTGAAGCTGGAACTGTGACTGTGCCAAGATTGAACTGCAACACTGTATTAAAGTATTTAACATCTCAGATATCTTAAAAGATTTTCCATATAGTCATACTTTCACTGATAACTATGCTAGCTGAAACTCTTATTTTTGTATTCTGTATATAACTTTTAAACTTGGTGCTGGCCAATTCTGAGAACGATATGTAAAAACAAAAAGTTAAGAAAAAAATGTGCAGTGCACTCTTCGGAAAGCTGTCATTTGAAATTTCTTATGACCATAAGTGCTTAGAAAATTCTCTGTAGCAAATGATAGTCATAAAACGACATGCACTTCACGTTTACTACTTGCAATACAAATACTTTACATACTGTATGTACTGTATCTGTAGAAATTTGCACGTAAAAATACACATTTGTGTATATTTTATTAGACACATAATATTGTATATATCAGTGTCTATCCAAAAGAGAGAAAAAAAAGAATACATTTTACGTACAAATACCAATGAATAGCCTATTAATGAGATTTATTACTTCCATTTAAAACTACTATTGTGAGAAAACACATTATTTCACCTAATATCAATCTTCCACTCTTTCCTCAAATGTATATTTGCATAAAATAATTAATTTTACTTCAAATAATTCTGATTTTATGTCATACTTGTTTTAAGGTCAGCAGCATCAGTAGCAAAAAAATATATTCCACGTTGATTTTCTAACTGTGGTTATTCCACTGTGAGCTTTTTAGGCCAAAACTGTCATATTAAATGTTTTTTACTGTATACACTTGTGTAGCCGAACACTAACAAAAAGAATTACAAATTAAATGGCTTTACTGTTCACAAAGAGATTTGCAATGAGCGTGAAGTGGCTCATTAAATCTAGTGTCATATTCGCTGTTAAAACTACAGCAGTGACATTTAATTCCATGATAATTTACTGTGTAACTTTTTATAAACTGTAAATTAATGTGCCAAAGGGTATTTTAAAGGAAAGATTCAGTTTTGAAACATTTCTATAGAAGTCTGTATTCTTATATACCACAAACTCTTTCAGCACAGCTGTAGCCAGTGCATGGTAGTTTGATATTTCACACTTGTTTTTTGGTTTTCTTTTCGTAAATTATGCATTTGTGTAGCAGCTGAGTA
This sequence comes from Puntigrus tetrazona, assembly GCF_018831695.1. Classification (NCBI taxonomy): domain Eukaryota; kingdom Metazoa; phylum Chordata; class Actinopteri; order Cypriniformes; family Cyprinidae; genus Puntigrus; species Puntigrus tetrazona. The sequence goes on along the minus strand of NC_056722.1, from coordinate 548,923 downwards.
TGTGATTATTTATACTGAATATAAATGACTTGTCGACAATCTTTATAGATAAAGTCACACCAGAATACACCGTATGTTATCTCTAACATGTCAAGAGATTGTTTGGATACCCGTTAATGTGCGCTAACGATTTTAGAAATGCATTAAGCATGCTGATAGCAGTTTGTGTTTTCTGAGGAACATTTTTCTCTGTAGCGCTCTGTGTGACTGTCATCGACACAGTGACGTGAGGTTCGGTCTGGATAGGAATGAATCCAGTCGAACCTGTTGCGGTGATGTTACGTGTTAATGTTGCAGCGACCGGACAGAAAAATAACGTCAAACTTCGTTAATGTATGTCACCTTTGAGAATACAAACAGTTTGTTTCTATCGTTACATGGTTCTGTTTTACTCCAGTAAGAGGGTAGATGAAGAAAAACTGTGCTGTATCAGTGTTTGAATAAACATTTGCCATTTAGAACGGCTGAGTCTCTTTAATAATGAATTGGCTGCGCATTTGTAGTGGCACTTTTCACAAATGAGGCACAGAATACACATTGAAACTCTTTTAAAAATGTCAAATTAATTATTACAAGGTGTTTAATCTAATTATGTAATTGTAATCATTTTTAACAACAATATTAACTAAACAATCAAGTAATAAATCAAGTAATATATATATATATATATATATATATATATATATATATATATATATCACCTTGGAATTATTCAAAATTCATTTATTCACATATTATGTAACATCTTATTTACATTATATGATGTTTCTTTTGTAAGCTGTGTAAAAGGTCCTTTGGCCCTGAGTTATATTCAAGTCTATGGAATGCAAATATTTTAAAGCTCAAAAACTGTTTAGAATGCAGATAGAACCTTATATTCTAAGACGATGATATATGTATAAATGTATACACATGAATAATTTCAAGATATGTACACTGTATGTTTGCGTATTTACATATAAATGTAAAATATACACAGTACACACAATTACATTGTGTACCTTTTATTTTGGCATTCTTTTGGCAATTCATCAGATTATGCCAGAATTCTAACACTTTTTTTTTCATACTGTCAACTACAAGACTGAGATTAAATGGCAAAATTGGAATGGGATGCTACTTTTGGAAAGTGCCTCATGTTTCTTCATCAATAGTGTCATAAAAATGTACAAATATTATGATGTGAGAATGACTTCTCTGTCAGCTGAGAACAGTCAACAGCCGTGCACGAATACGACAGACCGTGGGTCGAATACAAATTAAGGCGTAACAAGTTTAAATCATTGCCTGTGGTCTTTCATCCATCCTCGAATATACTCGCTGTCAGAAAATTATCACGGTCAGATAACTCACATCCCTTCCTCCACACCACCCTACATCTACTGCATTAAGCAAACCAAAGCTGGCGTGCATCGCTTTATCCGTGGCTATACATTTAATGAGGATGTTTTAAAAGAAACATTAATTTCACACCAGATCAAGAACGCCCGATGCCACACAAACACACACACACAAGCTCCTTTCATGATCAGGAAACGCTGGTCTCGTTAAGACTGCCATGTGTAATTATCATCGTACAGTATAAAGTAGGTCAGTGAATTGACCTAAATTGAATGTGAGCGCTGCCAGATACAACTCATCTCTTATGAACCGATGAAGTAAACCGAAGGAAAATAAAACTTTATAAACTCAACAATAGAAGCTCTGGATCATGCAGAAAAAAAACGTTCGCATAAGTATACGCCATATACCTGTTAGGTATGTTTTGAAGCATGGATGCTGGTTTGAGCTGGTCATGTGCTGGTCCTGGTCCTAGTTGCCTAAAACCATCTTAGGTCTAGCTTAAACCAGCTCAAACCAGCAGCCATGCTTCAAAACATATCTAACCAGAATGCTGTTTTTTTCAACAGCGCCATTTTTAAGCTTCTGTCCTCAAAACATCATCATCCAAACAAAATCGTTAATACATAATATACATAAATATACGCAAAGAACCCCATAGCCACCATAATTTAGCACAGCTAGTATAATTAGTAACCACAAGTAAAAATATATAATAGGCTTACCACAGTTCCACGCTAGTTAGGGTAAGGCAAGGACAATCCACAACAGGTTTATTTTAACTTAATATACTTCAATACATACTTCTTCAAAATCAGCCATCATTTGTTTAAACGCTAGTCTGTGCTACTTTTGTGTTTAGTTAACATAGTGTTAACCAGGAAACTATTAATCTTCAAGATCTTGAAATCTGTGAAGCTAACACGCTAAAGCTAGCGCGGGCTGATGGTTCCCAAGGAAATGACAGCTTCTGAATGCAGGCAACTATTGCCTTTGAATTATTTTGTGTCTGAAAGATGAGGAATTTAGTTTTGGATATGTATCGTTGAATAATGTATTGGATACGAATTAATAATGAATGTGATTCGCTCACATTCAAACTGATACAAAAATAGTGGGATAAAATATGCATAAATGATACAGTAGATGGAAATAAGAATGATTGTTCAGGTGATGGCGGAACTTTAGAGAGCGTGCACATCGGAAATCAGAGGGCATGAAATTCATAAATAGAAATAGCTGAAGCTGAAGTAGAAGCATGGATATTTTAACAGGTTTGGGTACTTGTTAACTTTTTCACAAATGTTTAATTTGTTGTAATGCATGGAAACCAGTGATCAATATTCTTAACATTTTATCATGAACGGCATTAGGGTGAGTACATAATGACTGTTTTTTTCATATTTGGATAAACTACTCCTTCAAGCAAGGTTAAGTTGGGTAAATTGTGAATTCACACGCCAAATTGATGTCCTCGTTTTAAAGCTGCAACCTTCCAATGCCATTAGAAATTAAAATGCTAATGTATGCCCTTTAAGTGCAGCGGTGACTTTAATGAAACAACCATTTGTCAGCATCACAGTTTATTTATATATTGCTGATTTCATATTTACCTCACAGCATATGAGCTCTGAAAGGTCAAAACTTCAAGTCATGTTGTATAAGATATGGCCAGCAATGGCGCAAGGGGCAGTTGGGAAATGAAATAAAGGTCCGATTGTGAGAGCCAATAGTTTTTTTTTTTACAATTTGAAATGTATTAGGGGTTCAGGCCGGGCATTTAGACATTGTGTCTTCACACTTCGGGTGATAAATGAGCTGTGGATATGTGCGGATCAGTAGAAACTGTTGAATGCAGTTGTTTGCAGTATTAAAGATGCCTCGGATATTTGTTTGTGTCCAAACACTTTTACTAACAGACCATCGCAACCGCCCAGAAACATTCTGATTTGAAGACTGAAACTGACAGAAAGCTCCTCTTTAAGCGCATCACATAAGTGAAACTTTCACAGGCCAGAGTCCACTGCCTGTTATCAATATTGTAGTAATAGTGGGAGAATATGGTTCAATGTGGTCCATTGCATGTTCAAATTCAAATCCAATTACAATTTTTGATGTGTTTGAACATAATTTAAAGCACACACTTAAATGCACAATTTTCACTGTCGGCATTGCTATAGTAACAAGTGGAAAGCGTGTAGTAAATGTAACATACAGCCAAATAACTAAAAAAAAACCAACATCATCTGACACAATGATTTCAAACTGAAAGACAGAGATGTTGTCATAAAATCCTAGGCCCAGTGCACACACCACACAGCGTCTCTGGTGCAAAAAAACAAAGCCTGAATGGAAGTACAAAGGCTTCAAGTAACTTTCATTTGCAGTTTCTTCATCCCCAAAGACCATGTGCAATTCTCACTCTAGTCGATGGATTAGTTAGTATGCACGATAGTGAAGATGTCTTTTCGTTTATGATCCTCAGGGACGTACAGCATTTCAACACACTCAGCTGAGATATATTCTCCACAACAAACAAATTCAGCTTTAGAGTAAGGGAGCTTTTTCCATTCATGTTATGGAGTGCCAGCTCTTCAAACAGCCTTCACCTCCACCACCTCCATACAATTCAACTGCCTAGGGTCTAGACAGCTGCTCCATCAGTATCAACAACATATATTGTATATATATAAAATGTTAATTTTCAAATCATCATAAAATAATAATAACAATAATAAGATTTTTGAATCATTACTTTGGTACTTATCAGAAGCAGTTGTTCACCAAATATTAACGTTGACATAAAAGAATTAAATGACTGCGTGCAGCACAATGCATTTAAAAATGGTTTTAAATTTTTGATTTACTAATATACATTTCATCTGACCGCGTTTTTGTAATTGATCATTGTATATTAATTCTAATATTTCAGCATACAGATGAAAACACCGTGACTGGTTTTTCAAACTTTAACCACAGGCTGCTGGCAGATTGATGAGATTTGTGCGGTGGATCATGTCATCCTAAACACCTCTGAATTTTTCATGAACGGCCCCTCAGCCACAGGCAAGCTGGCGTTTTATTAATAAAAATCTCACTGGGTTGATGCAGAGGAGGAGGCAACGCCATTTGAATGAGTCTCTGTGTTTTTGTAATACAAGCCATGCATTCCATTGCTAGAAAATAAAGAAATGTGAGGAAAAAAGAGCTTGGCATTTCGATGATTAAGTCAGCATAACATGGCATTGCCAACCGATTTTTAATATTTTTTGCACTTATGAATCATGCACAAAAAAGACCAGGCAAATTTTTTTAATGTAAATAGGAATGATTTTGGTTTCATGGTGACTTTGAAACGTTCATGCACTGAAATGATAATTTAATAATAAACATTTGTACTGCAGAACTGGTATAAGCATTGTGGAAGAAAATAATGAAGTCTAAAGCAAAATACTGTCCATTCTGATCTAAATGAATCAATAATTAAATGTGTATCAAAAAGACACTGCTGTCATTTAAAATAAGGTTATACAGCCAGAAAATGATCTGCTGTTATTTTAGACAAAACATACTGCAGAGCTGGGTTACATATGATGATAATAATTTGACTAGTTTTACGTTCACTGCCATGATATTAAACATAAAACTGACTGTTATCACTTTCAAAACAGTTCATTATTTCTGGATCAGAAAACAGCATGTAAGTGTTTAAAAATCAATGATCAATGATTAAATCATATTTAATATACAAATCTTTTTCTTTCTGTCCTAGAAAAGGTTTAAAAGTCAGAAACATAACTCCCGACCTGGATTTGTAGTTTCTGTATTATTTCTGTTTTTGTCGTAGGCTATACAAAGTCTGCACTGTTGTTGATTTTATGCAACCTTGAACTGACTCTGTGTTTAATTAATTATGCAATTAAGAATAATTATGCTAATTTATGTGGATTTTTTTTTTTTGCTTTATTTTAATAAACTCCACAAAAGCTGTCTATCTCTCTCACAGCTCATCTATGGATAGATTTGCTTTCGGAGCAGACACTGAAAGAGTCTCATGGGAGGTAAAGCTGTTTGTTAGCAGCCTACAAACGAATCGTTAGAAACAGATGCATTTGCTCAGCCTCATATCTGTGGTTGCTCCGTGACTAAAACACAAACTGACATCTGAAGACATGTGGACATACAACGGAAGGGTAACGTTTACAGTGACGAAGATGATGAAGGAGAAAATGACGATCGCTCATCTAACTGACCCCAAGCTAAAGAGAATCCAGTAATCTCCTTTAGAGGTCTCAGCAATTTCACGAACTGGGCTCAGATTTGCCTCTAGATATCTCACAATATTTAGTTTGGACAGAGAACTGGCCCCCTAACTGAGCCTGGTTTCTCCCAAGGTTTTTTTTGTCGCAGAAGGAGCTTTGGTTCCTTACCGCTGTCGCCTCTGGCCTGCTTAGTTGGGGACACTTAATTTCCAGCAATTATCATCGATTTTATTACAGAGATCCTATTGAAACTGAGCCGATTTAGACAACGACGTCTCTGCCTTCGGTAATGAATTGCCTTGTTTGAAAATTGAGCGTTTAATCATTATACATTACCGACACTCTATTCTCCAAATTCGATACTGTTCGGTGCTTTGACACGATATATATTCTTAAAAGCGCTATATAAATAAAGGTGATTGATTATGCATGCCAGGCCAGCAGTCGGCGATCTTGCTTTGGAAAGAAACTCGCGCACACTTATAGCAATTCACAGTTTTCACATATTTATCATTTACACAGACAACTGAAAATGTGCATTTTCATCTTGTGATTAGTGCTGTCAAATAATTAATCACGTACAAAATAAAACCTGTAACATATGCATGTAAAATATTCATTAAATTCATTTTATATTGGCCATTTATCAGTACATCAGTCAGAATTTTTACATCAGTGCTTGAGTACATTTACGGAAGGAACCGTAGGAGAAATTTTAAACTAAAATTAAACGTAACTTGGAACGCTGAGGAAATAAAGAGCTTAATAAATAATTCCTCTAGGAACGTATGGCTCACCTCACAGCAAATTAAGAAACCTGAATCCACACACTAGGGTGGTTTTCCCAAGATTGTCAGATTCGTTTACATCTATTTTTGTCACACTTGCTGTTTGGATTACAGTAGGCGACTCACCTTTACACCTGTATACTCGCATAAATATACACGCTCATCATGAAGAGTTGGCCTCATTTCTGACAAATGACACATGGCGCTTTTCACACGCGGCGTTGCACGATTAGCGGTGCAGTGAGCCATGAAGCTAATTGCCACAATGTTCTCTCAAGCACCGTGCTGACATTTAGAGAGCGATGGCCAGACATGCATTCCCATTCAGTTTATGAAGATGAAAGCAGATTTTGATTTATCAAAGTAGCACCTTAGCTCGAACAATCATTCTGTTCCAGGTTATTAACTACTAACATTTACTATTACAGCATTAAATCAAGTGTAGTCAAGTTTTATGTATATCAAAATAACATGCAAACAATATGGCAGCAGAGTCCCACAACTTTCATTAGTGACTACCCACAGATCGCCTCAAGGAAAATATATATTTTTTAAAAACATACAGTTTAAAAGTCACTAAGATTTTTTTTCTTTTTCAGAAAATGTAACTACATTTCTGTGATAAAGTAAGGCTGTGAAAGACGTGAGATAAATAACCATACCACAATGTTTAGTTTGAAGTAACTTTATTTGTTTCTTTTTGTTTTTCCAGTCACATGGAAGGAGCACATTCCAGTGTGACTTATGTTTTGGTGGTGGTTTGTGAGTTCTGTAAAATAAGAGAAATTAACAGACCATTTAAACAAATAACATTTGCGTAATGAATTTATGGTTTTCTTTGTCTTACCTTTCCCTTTGGTGCTTCCTAGTAGGAGGGGCCCTGTTTATTCCATCCATGGAAAGGGAGGAGTCTGTTCAACACCCATGTGGATATAGTTTTTTCTTTTGTATGTCTTTGGACAAATGTTTGTAAAGGGAAATGAGTGAAATCAGTTAAAGATGTTAATGGTGTTGTTTGAATCATAAATATGTACATTTACAGTGAAACAGTTTTAGAGGAAACTGTGGGATTGGTCTGTTTGAAATTTAGGGGAGGTGCATCACCTATAAAAGCTAACTGTTTGTTCCAAGAGGAAGCCCATAGAGAGAAAGAAGGGGATACTGAGCTGGAGTTGTAGCCAAATTTTCTCCTGATGCCTGTGTAAAGTGCAAGCTTTGCTTGAAAATCATTGGAAAAAGCTTATTCTTATGCTGAATGCACTTTTTTGAGCTGTTAATTAAATCCATTTTTCTTGAAACTTCACCCACTGCTATGAACAACGGCCCCATCACAATTTCATTCAATTTTTTTTTATGACAGTAAAACATGTTACAAAATACACATTCAAATGATTTATTAAGAATTATGTGATGTTGATGACTTTTTTAAATATATAGAATTAAAAAAGATCTATTTGAAATTCTACATTTCTTTTTTTACTGCATTTGAATTCGACTGAATTTAAGTGACATCCCAATCCTAATCCATAGGGTTCAGTATGATGTCGGTCCACCCTTTGCAGCTACAACAGCTTCAACTCTTCCTAGAAGAGGACCCTGGTTCTCCACAAGGTTTAGGAGTGTGCTTATGGGAATTTTTGACCATTCTTCCAGAAGCGCATTTGTGAAGTCACACACCGATTTTGAACGAGAAGGCCTGGCTCTCAGTCTCCGCTATAATTCATCCCAAAGGTGTTCGATGTCAGGTCTTTGTGCAGGCTAGTCAAATTCATCCAAGCCAGGCTCTGTCGTCCATGTCTTTATGGACCTTGGTGCACAGTCATGTTGGAAGAGAAAGGGGCCAGCTTCAAACTGTTCTCACTAAGTTGGGAGCATGGAATTGTCCGAAATGTCTTGCTAGGCTGAAGCATTCAGAGTTCCCTTTACTGGAACTAAGGGGGACAACCCAACTCCTGATAAACAACCCCACACCATAATCCCCCCTCCACCGAACTTTACACTTAGCCAGTGGCGGCGTGCTTTACACCACTGTATCCGACTCTTTCATTGCACTTGGTGATGTATGACTTGGATCCTGCTGCTCAGCCATGAAAACCCATTCCATGAAGCTCTCTGCACAGTGTTCTTGAGATGATCTAAAGACCACATGAGGTCTGGAGCGACTGACTCTGTGGAAAGTTGGCGACCTCTTCGCACTATGCGCCTCTGCATCCCCTGACCACGGTCCGTCAGTTTATGTGGCCTTTCACTTAATGGCTGAGTTGCTGTCCTTCCCAAACGCTTCCACGTTCTTATAATATAGCTGACAGTTCACTGTGAAATATTTAGGAGCAAGGAAATTTCACTGGATTTGTTGCACAGGTGGCATCCTATCACATGTCCACACTGGAATACAGTTCCTGAGAGAGACCCATTCTTTCACAAGTGTTTGTAAAAACAGTCTGCATGTCTAGGTGCTTGATTTTATATACCTGTGGCCATAGAAGTGATTGGAACGCCTGATTCCTATTATTTAGATGGGTGAGCGAATACTTTTGTCAATGTAGACTTTAAGTACTAATAGGTACCAAAATAGACATGTATCTTTTGAAAAGGTACCGACCCAGTGACAGCTATTGTACCTTTATTTCTGAGGGTGTTTCAAAAATAAAAGTCACTACCTCAAACATTTGAACAGTAGTGTACTAATATACTATCAGAAAATGTTAGTGTTATATAGTGTATTTTCATATAGTGTATAGCCAAAATACAGTCAGGAAACTGTTTTTTTTTTTTTTTTTTTTTTTTTTTAAAGTGGAAAATTAGAAGCATGATTAATAATGGATTCAGGCAGACAGCAAAAGAATGTGTTTTAGAATTAAAATATATACAGATGTAAAGGCATTTCATGACACAGATTCATAAATTAGTGCATCATTTCTATTTTCTGCATTGGCATTTTAGTTCTGTTCCTCACAATCCAATGGGTGCAAAGGATCAGTTGAGTTTTCCTGTCATCTGCTGGTGGCTGGTGCTCACTACAGCAATATATCAGCCCTGAATATTTCAATTCATAAATAAGAGATTCACTAGGATTGTAAGAACCCCACTGCTTCCCCAAATATAAATGTTACACAAATAAATATTGTTAACATAAAACAAATTTAGTTTTAGTTTTTTTTTTTATTATTATTATTCTACTGAAAATGATAACCTGACATATTTGGCAATTAAATGCAAAAAGCCCAGATTTTAAATCTCGAATAAAAAAATATATAATGCAAGAGTTTATAAAAGAATTACAAAGCTGTGGATAAAACGGTGTTTGGATATTTATATTGAATAAATAAATGCGTTGAAACTATTTAAAAGTGTCACTGGCAGGCCTCTATCTCTCTAAAGAAGAATAGAAAGGATCTGATAGCTGTCCAGATGATTTCACACAGGAGGAATGCTATCAGGTTGGAGAATGTTACAGAACGCTTGCCAGAGGTTCACTTCCCTCTACAAAGGTTTGATCCAGTCATTACACGGGCAGAAATGCAGGCATTCACTCCCTAAATCCCTCCACACACAAGCAATGCCAAGTCCAGTAAATCCAGCACAGGTGGGAGATTATTTTAGTCGTTTCCTGTGAAGAAGCTACAGGTTAAAGCGTTTATTTACACATACGTTGATATTAATTTAGGTGAATTGCAAGGATGCACAATGACATCTATTTGATGCCTACATCAAATAGATTTTTCCTATCAGATGTCAAATAGACACTTATTAGATGTTACGTTTAAACCATTGATTCGCAAAATGATTCACTTCATGATTCGTGTAAGCTAGCTATCTGATTTTTGGCATGGTTTTCTTGTTCACCCTGGCAAATTTGAATGTATATTCTTTTGTTAGTAGTATTATTATTTTTTGTCTTTATGTATAATTGTATCTATGTTATAACGTTTGTACTGTTCAATAATAATAATAATAAAATAAAATTAAAAAAGCTAGCTATCAGATCATGGAGCGGGTTCGTGAGTCTTTTGATTCAAATCAGAGCTTCGGATCATGGATCGTTTGATTCAGTTGACTCCAGGGTGCTCATTTGTTTTATGGCTGTTATATTCGAACTTCATAGCTTGTTAGTCAGTCTTTTTAAAATTGGTTTTCTCAAAAATGTTATTCATCATCTGTTGAATAAATCATCTGTTGTTTGACTTCATATTTAAGGAGAGAAAGTCTCCAAAATCGGACTTCGCTTGTTATGATTTGCCGTAAAATTTATGGACGATGCATCATATCCCTATACCAATATCCAGCACCTATTCTGATCAAACAATTAAATGCCTGTGACAATAGTTAAAAAGCCGTTCACTTATCACCACCTGCTGGTTGACTCGTGTAACTATAGAAAGAGGCTTCTGATGAAGAAGCATGTTCTGCAGAATCAAAAGTTTCGAGTCCCCGAGATGAATCAAACTTGTCACAACGTATTGTTAAAAGTTCTGGGATTTGTAAAGGTAAAGTGACGTTAAAGGAGAGTTGCTCAGACAGGTCCACTGAATGAATCCATGAATCAATCATTTTTGGAATCGACTCACGTTCATACCTGGCCCCATCCATTTTTCTAGAGGCAGCACCATTCATTCGCCATTCACTTTTGCTCAAACTCCAGTTATTTCTGTTAGAACGTAGAAAGCGGCAGGCTTGTTGTGCTCTCACTGCAGGGTTTTCTGGCTGCCATGGCAACAGTAGCCTACCTGTATCAAAAAAAAAAAGGCTGGAGCTGACAACTAGCGCTTTGTAAGGTCATAAACAGCAGTATAAAGAATATGTGTCAAGCTTTATATGTTCACACGCCATCGTGACTCAGTGGTTCACGTGTCTCTTTTTCAGGGAGCTATACACAACAACAACAACTGCATATCGGAAACAGCTCAGGAATGTGCACAAAAAGGTAGGCCTATTTAATTGGTCTAAGAATCTCAAGTAATTTTCAGTCTGAAAGCATTTAAAATAAGGCACAGGTAAATTAATTATAGAATATGGTGCGTGTAGGCTGTATATGTATTAATCTGAACGTCTACTGCAGACTTAAGTTATCGTCGTCATCATCCTCATCAGCTGTTTTGTTGTTTTTTATGCATAACCAACAGTAAAGGTTACCTCTGTCTTCCGCTCGCTCTCTTTAACACCCACACGCATGGATTCAAGTGTTCCTGCACAACAGTTTCACACTATAAACACACAGCTCGAGCTCCGATTGTAAGCAGATCTCCCGTAAGAATTATCGACTAATTGCTTGCACAGTGAAATCTACATACTGCTTCTTTTTTTTTTTGAATGATTAAAAAAACATATTTTATTCAACAAGGATGCACTGAATAATCCAAACCATGCAAAGTGACAGCAAAGACGTATAATATTTATAGCGAAGAGGTTTTGGGCGCCGCATCAACATATTAGAATGATTTCTGATTTCTGACACTAATTTAAAATTGTAATGCTCAACCCGAAGTACCGTTGAAATGTGCTCCCCAGTTAGACTGACAAGCCAGTGAGATCAGGAGAGCATTGTGGGTTGTTTGTGTGTCGTGGGTGGGAGATCAGGGTCATCCCAGTGCTCTGACAGACTCTTTGTCTCTGCTGATGAGGGAAAGACGCACTAATGGATCAGAGGAAGCCAGTGCACTTTTACCACTTATATTGCACACTCAGAAGCTCACTATCTATCTATCTATCTATCTATCTATCTATCTATCTATCTATCTATCTATCTATCTATCTATCTATCTATCTATCTATCTATCTATCTATCTATCTATCTATCTATCCATGCCATTCACAAAAGAATCTCTCTTCCTCTTTTCCCCCTCTCTCTCTTTATTGCTCTCCTGCAGGGTTGTGAACAGAGGCTATCTTTCTGCGCCAACAAACAAACATCGACTGGGGCTTCAAAGACACGTCAAGCTGTCATTCAGCGGGTTCCAGCCGAATTGAATTCTCAACATCACAACTACATCAGGAACTGGCAGATTCATATATATATATATATATATATATATATATATATATATATATATATATATATATATAAAAAAAAGGTCTGCGTTTCTCACAGCTGTTCAAATGGGGGTACAGTTTTATTTTACATGTTTTGATTTCTTCTGCTCTCCTCCCCTGTATGACAGACTGTGTGTAGGCAGCTTGGCTCCACCATTTCCAGGCTGCGCAGGACAGCGTTCTGGTGACAGATCCACCCTGGGTTTCCGTTCATTAGAGGGCCAGCGGGAATGTGGCAGGCTGCGAGGGTGTTGTATGAGGCGTAGCCTGCAGTAATGTCCCAGTTTTCTGCATTCGCCCCGCAAGCTGTCCCCTTGATGTGTGTGTGTGTGTGTGTGAGAGAGAGAGAGGGTGCATCACTAAAGATTATTGTTGTAAATCAATATTCTTTACAATAATATTATGGTTTTTAGAGATGACACACATATTAAGGCGATACACCCCATGCACTGATATTCTTGTTAGTACCATTGTGTATTTTGAAGTACAATACACTCAAAAATGGGTTAAAATATGGACAAGCTCAGCGACTGTGTTGTTTTCAACCAACAATTGGGTTAAATGTTTAACCCAAGTTTCTGGGCAGTAACCCAACCGCTGGGTCAAAACAACCCAATCGTACACTTCATCAAAATAAGACTGTAAAAGTTCACTTTTATCTCTTACTATAGTATTTCCATGTTTTTTGTTCATGATAATGTGATAATAACAAAACTTTTAGAACCTGGTAATATCATGGTATTCTTTGAAGTATCTAGAAGTACCATATAAATATAATGGTATGCAAATAATATGGCTATATAACATACCTTTAAGATATAATGTTTAAATCATCACTATCATATTTGCTGTTTTTCTTCGAAACATGCTACCGTACTAATACAAGGGGCATTTTAGACATGCATCATGCTAGAATAAATGATTGATGCTCTTGGAAATACCACTCTGTATATCAAAGTACTATGGAAAGTCTATTCAGTTGCTACTGCTATACTATGGTTTAGCTCTATTAAGCGCTTTCCTTCAGCATAGGTGTCTTGGTAATGTAGCGTTTTTACAGTAAGAGGTACAGGTGCTGATGGTTTAGGAATCTCACGCAGTGCAGACTTTCCTGTGTGCTGTGCATCTATCTTTAGCACACTAGGACCAAATAACTTGGCATGGGTTCAGCCCGTTGCCATGGACACTTTTCCACAAGCTCCAGGCTGCTGATTCGTGAATGTAAGAGTGAAAGCACGTGCCGCACAACACAGCAGATCGCAAAATCTAGCACACCATTTGGAATTACATCCGATCGATAAATCCATGGGGCCAGATGAACGGTGCATCAGTTGTCTTTTGATCATCAAGGGTTATTTAGTTTAATTTCCCAAATGTCGCATAAATGAACACACGCGAACTGCAGTGTGTTATTTGATTAATCAGGGCAATAATAAGGGGTGGGGGTGGGGGTGGAGGGGCAGAACGATATAAAAATAATGAGTTCTGAGCTCATCAAGTTAATTATGTTGAGAATGATCTTGGGGATTCTCATACACTACCTGGAGCAAATAGGCAACACTACAAAAACAGCGTATCTAGGGACTGAAATATCATATGTCACCTTAGCAACCCTTTAGAACATCCTAGCAAGTGCATAGCAATGTGCTAAAACACTCTTTAGCAATCACATAGCAACACCATGTTAACCACCCAACTATGTTGCTACACAGTGACAGTTTTTAGGCACACTGCTGTGCAGTTAGAAGGACGGTTGCAAGATGGTTGCAAGGTTGTTTGCTAAAGCAATCACTTATAACACCCTAGTCCTAGCACATCAAGAATTTGCTGAACACCCTAGCGACATCCTAGTAACTATGAGCTTAAAAACAGTCACCGCATAGCAACATAGTTAGGTGGCTGTCAGGGTTTCTATGCAGTTTTAGTGTGTTCTGACTGTTTTTAAATTGTTACGCGGTTACTATGTTCTTTGTGGTTGCTTTCGCTTAGCAACTGAATAACAACACCCTGGCAACCATATAGAACATACCGGTAACAGCATAGAACAATCATAACACACTAGCAATTGTGTAGCAAGATAGTTGAGTGGTTGCCAGTGTGCCAAGGTTTTTTGACTTTTTGGGCACATTTTTAGGATGTCAGTTCAAGGATATTCTGAGTTGTTGTTTTTTTGCACTCAGCAACCGCATATAAAGCAGTTTTGCACTCAGCACCATAGCAACCACTTAGAACATCCTAATATCTGCACTGCAATGTGGCAAAAACAGCCACCACGTAGCTACATACCAGTTGAGTGGTTGTTATGCAGTTCCTAAAGTGTTTTTATTCATATTGCTAGGATCACAATCAAATAAAACATAAAAACACAATCATTTAAAACATACTAGTAACTGCATAGAACTATCAGAACACACAAGCAGCTGCTTAGCAAGATATTTTGGTGGTTGCCAGGGTATTGCTATGCAGTTGCTAAGGTTGTTTGATTGTATTTAGGCACATTGCTAGGATGTCAGAAATAGGATGTTCAAAGTAATTGCTTTAGCAAAGCCCTAGCAACCACTTAGAACATTCTACTAACTGCATTGTATTGTATTTAAAACAATTACCATGTAGCAACGTAGTCTGGTGGTTGCCAGAATGTTGCTATATATACTAGTAACTACAAAGAACAACCAGAACACACTAGTAAATGTGTAGTAAGATAGTTGAGTAGTTGCCAGGGTGTTGCTATTCAGTTGCTAAGGAGTTTTGACACTTTTATAGGATGTGTGATTGATGCAGCAACACCCTGGCAACCACTTACACCGTAGTAACTGTATAGCAGTGTGCTTAAAAACAGTCATTACATAATAACAATATACTTGGGTGGTTTCCAGAGTGTTGCTATGCAGTTGCTAAGGTGTTTTGACTATTTAGGCACATTGCTAGGATGTCAGGAGCAGGATGTTCTGAGTGGTTGTTTTTTGCAATGAGTAACTACATAAAAGCAGTTTTGCACTCAGCACCCCAGCAACCTTTTAGAACATCCTAGTAACCGCATAGCAATGAGTTTAAAACCATTCACTGCATAGCAACATAGTTTGGTGTGGGTGTTAAAGTGTTCTGTCTGTCTTTAGCAGTTTTAAAGTGGTACAAAGAATGTTTCCTCAATCGTATCCTGATTCCAAGATATGGATTGATGTTACTAATGTGTTTCTATGTAGTTGCTAAGTTGTTCTTGTGGTTGCTATAGCGATCTGTGATATTCCGGTCCCTAGATACAGCTCCTTAAATATAAGGTTATGAGTTTTCTCTCCTTAAACCGTCCACAAAGATGAATATTATTCTAGCGCAAGTCTCACACGCATTGTAATAGGTATCATCAACATTTGTAATGCACAAATATAATATTTTCAAACTATATTTCAATGATTTTGCCTTGTTTTTTAACATAAGCTATAAATGAAAACTTGGTTATTTTGCATATTGCTACTGTGACATGAAAGTGAGAAGGCTTTGAAGAGAAACAGACGAAATATTACCATCTTAGCAGGGGGTTGTTCTCTGTGTCACACACACACACACACACACACACACACACACACACACACACACACACACACACACACACACAGCAAAAAGCCCCAGATAGAAACCCAGAGAGTGTTTGCAGAACCCTTTGAGCTGTTTTTTTCTCCCTTATTTTGGACAGGAGTAATTTAGCAAATTGTGTGTCAGCATGTTCGTCTCAGGGAAACAACAGCTGATCTATGTGTGTGTGTGCAGGCACATTGTGTTGCAGTTGTACGTGGGCTAACACATGGTAGAGCAGCCCAGCTCTGACAGCCTGAGAGCGGAGAGAGAGAGAGAGAGAGGATGAAGAGAAGGGAGGGGGAAGAGAGAGTGATAGCATGACAGAAAGCGAGAGAATCGGAGAGTTAAAGAGAGAGAGAGGGGCAGCCTGCCAGTGAATGGTAACACAGGATCAACCCTCAGCCTACGGTAACTGCACTTGGACACACACACACACACACACTCTTCACACACATGCATGCAAACATTCTGGAATGAACGGACTGAATTCCGGTCAGCGCTTCCCAACTAAAAGCATCAGCAGAAGACAACCGGTGAGTGTCGTTCTAAATATCGTCAGTTTTATGCCATTCATCTTAATGTGACGATATCATCTATCTAAATGTAAATTCCTCACTGAACGCTCTGACAGTACTTTAAAGACTTATGCTGCTTGGTTAACCGGTTAGTTCAATCACGTCGTACTCGCTTGAATGAAAGTATCTATGTTTTGTTGTGTGTCAGTGATTCGTAAGCTTTTAATTCCTTTAAGCCTTTTTGCTCGTCGTCCTGACTAGACGACAGGAGATCCGTAAAGCCTTTCTCAACTGATTTAATGGGGTCTGGCTTTTAGACGGTCAGTTTGTTGGTGTGTGTCAGGAGGCTTATTGCGTCACCGTGATCGCCCGGGGACACCCCCTCTCTTTCAGCTGACCGCGCCGAGTGACAGGAAGTCTTGTAAAGGCTTGTACCTGCGAACGGTGCGCACATAGAAAACCTCAAGAGGCTGTGCTTCTGTCTTCCACCCACATGTATGAATCAGACTGCGCGTGGTTATTCTAGCGCGCTGCTTCGTTTGATGCTCTCATTTCATACAGTCTTGAATTTGATTCGGATGGGTTTCTGAAAGCGTTGAAGTGATGATAATGTTTCGTTTTGTAGTTAAAAAAAACTGACAGGGTGATCGGGACCCAAACATAAGTAAGACTGGGTTATTATGTGATAATGACTGTCTCATTGGGGCTAGTTGCCAAATTGTTATTATAAATATAAAATACATATTATTTGAGTTGAAAATATCGTTTTATGTAAAAGTAAACAGACCATTATATGAGAGAAAGTATGTGCACTCAAAAAGTTAGTTTTTTATTAATGTTTCAAATTTTCCAACAATCTGATTGGAGTAATTTTTTAATAGCGCGCATAAATCATACTTAAATTATTGTCTAATTTATATATAAGTATGGATTTTTAGACCAATGGAAAAATAGTTTTAAACTATTTATACAAAAACAATAATAGCATGTAAAACCTGTTAATATTTGACAATACTTTTACTTTTAAAGAATTAATATTTTCATGAAATAAATAAAGTAAATTTCACTGTCTGTACAAATTTATATCAAAAATATCTAGTAAAAAAATAAAGTTATATATATATATATATATATATATATATATATATATATATATATATATATATATATATATATATATATATATATATATAATTTTGTATCATCATGAAATTATTGTTTTTAAACAATGCATGTTAGTAAAAAGCAACTACGTGACTTTCACAAATCTATTAAAAACCTGGACCAGATGATAATGTTTAAAGGAACATTTAACTTTTTTTTGGAAATAGGCTCATTCTCCAACTTCCACAGGGTTGATAAGTTGAGGTCTACCGTTTTGGAATCTATTCAGCCGATCTCCAGGTCTGGCGATAGCACTTTCAGCATAGATCATTGAACCCAATTAGACCAGTAGCATCAGGAAGCATCATTAGGAACTATACTCCCATTCTGGTGTAATAATCAAAGTTTCTAGCCGTACCGTTGTTGCAGCAAACAAAGTGATATCACTGCGCCTGCTTTGGTCATAATTACAGAACAGTCAAGTTAGGAAAAATATCAGACCGGGATATATCGGCTGAATAGATTCCAAATCGATAAAACTCTGGGGAGTTGGAGTTAACTTATTAACTCTGGGAGAGTTGGAGAATGAGCCTATCTCCAAAAAAAGTGGAGTGTTCCTTTAACGGTCATTATATAAAACATCTGACAGCAGAAGCCTTGCAATTTTTAAATAGCTGTTTATTAGCAAACTGGTGGTGTGAGGAAGTAGTTCTATACACAGATGAGTTTTAGGGTCGAACCTTTGTTTGATGGCTTGAGGTGATCACACGTGTGCTTGTGGTATAATCAGAAGAATTGGTATTAGACTCTTAAATTATTGAAAACGAATGCACATCTCTAGGTTTATCTCAACAGATCCTCAAACACCTGCAAGTGCCATTTTTTGGGAATGTTTTAAAACAGGAAGCGAGCAGATGAATTCTGTTTTCCACACACTGTGGGCTTTAGACCCCAGGGATTTGACTGTTAAACCATTAGAAATTAGATTAGAGACTGGAGATTACTAGCTGTCTGTCTCTAGACAGAAATCTCTGTCAGACAGGAGACGGCGAGGGAGGTTTGGGGAGTTAGGATGGGTTGTTTGATCAGTATTATCATGCACCGTGAAACCTTTGATCTCTGATCTGTCCGTCTGTCTGGGGCTGAGAGGCTGTTTGCTGTGATTACAGCGGGATTAGGACATTTTTTAGTTATTGCGGTTCAGATTTTGAAGTTGCTGTGTCGGTACTGTGATTCATTGATGGTCATTTGTTGTACTTTGATATACTATTACTTGTTTACTATATTCGTATACCGTGGTATTTAAATGTTACTGTGATGCCGTGAAGTATAGAATTTACTGTATATACTATCCAACAGCCATTGTCATAGTTTTGTCATATTATAATTTATAGTCATGAAAAACGCAAGAACAGTAGTATTCAAAAACAGAAGTTGTCAAAATTAATAGTATGGTAAGTTTCTGTAGGAGAAAAGGAATGAAAATTAATAATTATCAATCAAAATTATATTTACTGTAAAAAAATAAATAAATAAATAAATAAATAATAATAATAATAATAATATCCATGACTTGGAAATAAAATTGAAAATGAATAAAATTATGAAAATGAATTAAATAAATAATATATTTAAAATAATTATATAACACAATTATCTATGGTGAATGGAATTTTGTAGGTTAAAAGGTGAGAACAAATATATATTTATATTAATTTAATTTAAATTGAAAACCATAAGACTTTAGAAAATGTTTTGAAAAATCAATATACAATATTTCATATCTGAAAATATTTTCATATTCTGAAAAAAAAACAGAATATTTTTCAGATGAATTTGTTTTTTTTTTCACATATTCTAATCTATTAATAACACAACTATTACAAATCTTAACACTAATATGAAAATCCGGGGAAAAACATTGAAAATCTAAATGTGGGAATATGTGATTTATATATTATTATCAGTAAGTATATTTCAGTGTTGCCATCCCATGGTACGACTACACCACGCTACAGTACTTTTTTGGGTACCTGCTTGTGAAGCTTGAGTCATCAGAGAGATGGAAAGAAAGAAAGAAAGTGATTGACATAGTCTGGAAAGGAGGAGGAGTAGAAGAGGAGTGTATATTTTAACAGTTGATGGGCTTCAAACATGAGGAGAGGTTGAGGGCCAGCGTTCAGCCTGTGCTGACAGTCCAGCTGTGAGACGGACACTATTTTTTCCCGCAGCGCCCATCTCAAGCCTGGCAGTGAGAAGCAGCGTGGGCAGGACTAACCAGCATGACCTTCTCCTGTTTGTCGCCACACTGGGCGTCTTAATTCCCTCTCTGAAGCCTGGCAGGCAGCTGTAATCTGAGCTGACTGAGGCACAGAGGAATGATAATGCATCGGAATCCTGGATGCAGGAATTAGAGTTCCAGTCCGTGGATCTGGAGTGCTTTGGAACATTAAACTGGGAGACATTTATATGCAGAAGCACACGTGGGTGTATCTGAGTGCGCGCGCACGTGTGTTTATAACATCCGCCCACTCACAGGCATAATTTATTTAAATTTTTGACATAAATGAGCTCTTCTCTGCGAGCAGGTTTTAAAAAACACAGTTAGTGTAAGCATGTAGTGTAAGCAGTTTAAAGTCATTATTAACCACTAAGTATTTCGCTCTATTACTGTTCATGGCCGGTGTGGTATTTTTAGAGTAGGGACAGCAGCAGGACAGAGAAAGAGGACAGATTACACGCAGGTAAGGTCGTTCCATGACCTGCCCTGTATAACACTACAACTAACTGTGACTGTGAATGAAACTAAAGCTCTGTATATAATGGATAATTCTCTTGTGTCACGCTACTTGGTCTGATTGGAAATGTTTTGTAGTGCTATTACTATAATGTAGTCGAACTGCGGATACAATGTAAAAACTTTCAATTCTTTGTTACCCCGCTGACTTCTAAACTTAAATAGTCAACTAAAATATGCCAGTTGTCAAAATTTCAAGTTGACTAAGCTGAAAATTTTAAGTCAGTGAGTAATAAAGGATGTCAAGGTGAAACAACTATTTTTTACAGTGTACATGAGAGACAGTATCAGATATAGCTTACTAAATGATAACTATAATAATACACTGTGTTGTTATAAATACACAGCTAGTCAAAATGGTATGCATTTCTAAGGATGAAATAATTAACTAATGTTTGGGTTATTTTAGGTGACATTTTATTGACTGTCCTAATACTTATGAAATTATTTAATTAAACAGTAACACTTTTCACAATCTCTAGCTCAATCACTAAATTAAATTTAATAATAAAAAAAAAAATATATATAGTAATTATAAATAATAACTATGTCAATATATCTTTCCACAAATTTTCAGTTTTAATAGAAAATATGTGATCAAAGGAAAAATAAAAACTTTGTGTGCAATATTAAAATTTGTAATTTCCATATATATACATTTGTTATTTAAAGCTTGGATTATTGCAATATATTAGCCCAATAATGTTAAATAAGCAGTGTTTAAACTTTTAATTAGTAGTGTAAATCTTGTCCTTGTACAGTAAAAACAGGTACCACGTCTAAAGACTATGTAAAGTATTTGTTATTTAAAATAGAAAGAAATAATTGTATGTTCTGTAGTCAATTACTTTGTTAATAATAAAATGAATCTCTTTTTTAGCACATTAACTGTCTCCGGTTCATCCTAGTCTTTAATCCTAATGCTTATTTTTAAGTGTAAAAGGGCATGTGAGGACACCTCTAAATGCACATTCTCACAAACCTGATGCGCCCGATGTGTGTAAATGCATCTCTCTCTGCCACATACTACTTATGCTGCACCTCAAATTAGTAAGGCATCTTGTTAAGTGGTAAGACATTTAAAGAGATGATGGGTCGCCATCAGCGCGAACACCAGTGTCACCAGGGGAAATGTCATTTTTGTTTGCGAGTTCCTTCCCTTGAGGGAAAAGAAGAGACTGGTGATATGCGTTAAGGTCACTAACAGCGGTAGATCACAAAAACACGCGCTTGTTTGCTTTGTTGTAGATCTGTTTGTTAGATAGCATTAGGTGTACAGTCACTAACCAGAGCAGAAGGCTGCAATCTGAGCAGGCATTATCACACTCAGGTCAGTTGCTATGGGATGGACCCTCATCTAAGACATCACATGTCTTTAGAACAGTTTGTGTTTAAGGAATGGACATAACAAGCTTGACATTTTAACTAAAGGCCACACGTGACAGTTGCAATGGCCGTCAGACGGGGGACAAATCACACTTCGGCCGGAAAAAGAGGGGCAAAATCAGAAAATATTGATTGTAATATTGACAGGATGATGTTTTTCAAAAGATTTGACCTCTTGAAATATACATCTGTTATTTTTTACCCATATCTGCTGGCTTTGAAGCATATATGTGAGTGACAGTCAGCTATTTTATTTTTATTTTATTATGATTTTATATATATATATATATATATATATATATATATATATATATATATATATATATATATATATATATATAATTTTATTTTTTATTTTATTTAATTTTTTTTTTTACTTAAGTTTGAAATTAAGAAATGCAAAGTAAAATGGTAAATAGTGGTAATTATTAATATTAAATGAATTAATTTCTGTAATAAAAATAAAATAAAGTGAATCATAAAATTTAATTAATTACAAATTTTCGAAAGAAAATATGAATACAATATGAATACGTCATATTCTGTTTTTGGTCTAAATGTGTGTTTAAGTAACTAAATGTCGTAGCTTGAATGCCATGTAACCTTGCAGTCCACCTGTGACAGCGGAGTGTATATCTTGCTGGTCATATATTTATTTCTGTACAAAGGGGGGTGAGGTCTGTCCTCAGCCGGCTATTCTTACCTCAACAACATTTGCTCTGCAAGTCCAAACACCGGAGAAATGGCCTTGAATGAAGTTCAGGGTATATGACATCAATACTGCACCGGACATATGCACAAAGCAGATATTTACAGAGCGCTGTAATGTTTTATGTCACTGTATTCAGCTTCATCTCCTCATAAATCAGCTCAACGCTTGCTTTTCGTGCACCAAATTTAAAGCTGAAATACTTTGTTTTTCCCCTTTTAATGTGCAAAGGCGTAACTGGCGATAGTGAAACCTGTCTGGAAACCATCAGTTGTGTTTGCAAAAGCTTTAAACGAATGCATAGCTTACCTAAAAATTTTAATTCTCCAATTTCTCTCATTCACCTGTCATTCCAAACCTGTTGATCGGAACACAAATTATTTAATTTTTGATTAAATCCGAGAGCGTTTGTCCTTGCAGAGACAGCAATGCAACTAATGTAATCAAGGTCCAGAAAGGTTGTAAGGACATTGTTAAAATAATCCATGTGACATCAGTGGTTCTGATATAATTTCACAAAGCTATGAAAATACTTTTTCTACATAAAGAAAACTAAAATAATAAATAAAATAAAATAATAAAAAAATCTCTTTTGTGTCAGTCTTTGTCATGGTATGCTTATAACGCATTTTCTTCACGCACAAAAAGTATCACATTTTCATAAAATTACGGTTGAACCGCTGATGTCATTTTAACAATGTCCTTACGTCCTTTCTGGGCCTTTGCTTTTTATGCATGGTATTATCAGATATTATAAAAAATATCTTCTGAAGACGGGTTTACGAATACAGGGCGAGTAATTATTGACAGAAAAACTATCCATTTAAATAATAAGCATGAATTTAATGAATTTTAATGTAACAAATGCAAGTATATTCCTGTGTTATTATTTGTAAACTAAGGAAAATGGTTTCAAATTAAATGGCTTTCAGTCTGTTCAGACGATTCATAATGGCATCTGCTAGTACTAGAAAATACATTTTTTCAGGAAATGTTAAAGTCATCACAACTCCATTCGGTGCAGCAATTACGCACTTCAATTAGAAATTATTATTTTTTGTTACATGACATCATGAAAACCCATCTGAGCAGACAGCACTTAACGCAACCTCTTCTGTTAAGTACGAACTAAATGACCCAGCTTGTTCCGTCTGTGCAACAGCGCAGCAATGTCAGGCTCTTTATCCATTATTTATTGACATGAGACATTATGTTAGCTCTCCATGTGGATATATTTGACGCACGAAAGTGTCAAAGAGCGACATGCCAGCTATGACAGTTATACATAAGCTACGGTTAGCCGCGCACACACTGCAAACCATGTACTTCGTTCATTTTTGTATGCGCGATTTATCCTGCAGGCATAGAGATAGTGGGTGAAAGAGCCCCACCAGCACTTCTTTTCTTTCTTCCAGCTCTGACGCCCACCGTCAAGTCACCCCCTACCAAAACTCCTCTCATGCCAACCCACACGTGCCAATCACAGCTTGTTACCAACCTGTTCTTAGTCTTCTAGACAGACATTGACGGTAGGTTGTTAGCAAGAATAGCTTGTTTATCCTCTCTCTCTCTTTCTTTCCGTGTCAGGATCATAATGGAGGAAGAAACCCTGCTGCGAGAGAGACTGCAGGCTATAACAGTGAGTATCAGGCTGGATTTGAGTCCTTTTTGCTTTTGAGCAACAGGGAATTGAGGTTTTATATTGGCGAGTGAAATGTTATCACTGCATATATCGTTATTTGGATAGTCGATGCTCACAAAAAGCGCCTGAAACATGATACAGTATATAACGCGTGAATTTTGGTGTTTATATTGCGTTATTTAACTAAAATCAGAAAGTAACACTCATCAGTCACTTCTGTTGCCTTTATGATATGAACCACTCAGCCATTGTTGGCCAAACACGCAACAAATCTGATTGATTAAATCCGTTTATCTGCTTAAAAGTTTGTTCGTTCACGAACTCTACTGAAGAACATTGAGAGTGTGCATGGAGAAATCGGCCCATGTGTTATTTCTGTCGACACTCAGCCTGTTCATTTTATGCATGAAGTCATGGTTTATTAGAGAGTTAAAAATAATGCTGCAAAGCCTCCTTCTCAAAAAGACTATATTAATTCTCTCCTGCGCGCATGCTTGTGTTAGTAGCTAGACATTAAACGCCACTTATAGAAAAATAAACAACAAAAGAATACAGGATCAAGTGATATGAAAAAATATGAAAAAATTACATAATTTGACTATGATTTCTTAACAGGACAAAAGAAGACTTCGAGAGGAGATAGAAAAGAAACGAAGAAACATTGAAGAAGAGAAATTAAAGCTACAATATCTAAAGGTATGTATTGATATGAATAATAAATATAGTACTTATAATATACTATATATATATATATATAAAATATCTCAAATTTATATATTTTTATTATATATATATATACACACACACACAAAATATATACATATATACACGTTATAATCTTAATTTTTGAAAATAAATTAGAAATATATTTTTGACAATAATTTACTGAAATATGATGTATTATAAAATATAAAATGTTTATTAGTATTGATAAAATAGTAATATTTAGTACAAATTATATTATATTACAGTATATGATAAATATACTAAAATTACATAAAAGAAAGTGCATTTATATATTGTCTATAACTTTATAGATCGAATATATGAATGTATACATACATGCATACGCACACGTATATGTACTCACACACACACACACATATATATGTGTATGTGTGTGTGCGTGTATATGTGTTTGTATTTATTGTTAATTTACAACACTGTAATGTAGATAAATATACGGGCTGACACAAGATGCTATGACCTTCTTTGAACAAATAGAAAAAAACTTTACGAGAACAATGGCTGATGGACGGATTGAGCACCCTGAGCGAAGAGGAGCAGGAATCTGTGAAGGCCCAGACTGAAGATAACCAGCAGCAGACCAAACTCCTGCAGAGCAATGTCGACAGGTACTCTCACACCAATCAAAAGGGGGGAAAAAAAAACTATCCTTAATGGTGTGCAGGGTTCACAGCTTCCTCTTGATTGCGAGAAGCAATTGGATTATTCTTGTTTAACCACTGTGACGGGCTTTCAGTGTTAGCCAAGGGTTAGACAGACAGACCTCACTCACAGTATTACATAAATGTCTACTTACGCAACCCGCCTTGGCAGTGTGGCGTGTTGACTTACGACAAAACCCTACGCAGGAGGTCATACCTGAAGCAGGAAGGATGACTAACACGACAAAAGAACAAAATAACCGAGGAGAAAAAAAATATTTTTCATCTAGAACCACTCTCTTGTAATGAGAGTTCCCATGAGCTGCCACACAGCCTGATTTCTCCCGTAGAGCTTTATTTAGATGGAAAGGAAGTTTGCTTTCCAGCAGTTGTTGAGATCGATTTGAAGGCCTTGAAGGACTCAAATCTCTGAAGAGCTTTCTCTCGACAAATAGACTCCACAATACGATGGCTGCTGTTTAAATCAGATGGATTAAGAGTGAAAAAGCAATCTGATGAGAATCCCCAATCACGGGACAGAGGAGGCTTGTCATCTCCTGTAAGTTATCTTGATGTATAGGTTCGTGGCCCCAAACAAAACATAAATGAGGGTAATCATTTTGAAACTCTGAAACTAAAACTCAATTTCAGTATCATCAGCTGTCGGCGCATGCTATAAAAATGTTAAAGATTGAACAATACCGAAAAATTACACAAGGAGGTGCCATTAGAGTGAGTTTCATGAAAGCTGTCTACTTTTACACATTTTTGCAATCGTTGTAAATATATACTTTGTGTGTATATATATATATATATATATATATATATATATATATATATATATATATATATATATATATATATATATATTTTTTTTTTTTTTTTTTTTTTTATTTATTTTTTTATTATTATTACGGCATACAATCAATCAGTCAATAAATCGATCGAAAAACAAATACATGTATTATAATTTGGTATTAGAGTACTAAACTGGTTATGTACAATAATGAAATATTAGTTGAAGGGAAACTAAAACTGTACTTTTATCAGGAATCAGAACTGTGTTTGAAATTCTGTTTGAATCTTTTTAATATACATTTTTTAAAATTTTATTATTTTGAAATGTTCTAGATGTTAAGCTTAGCATAATATTTTATGTTGTAGGTGAAATCATGTAAATCATGTAAATCATGTTTTTATATACAAACAAATAATAAATGAATAATAATATTTTTTAAAAATATTGGCCTGGGACAGGTTTCCTGGAAACTCTATAAATTCAAATTGTTTGCACACAGTGAAATTAAAGGCATAGTTCACTCAAAAATGAAAACTGCTTCAACAATCAGCAAACGAATAAATAAATAAATAAATAAATAAATATGTATTTAAATAATGCAAATAAATATTTGGTTGCGTCTTTTGCAGAATAGAGCAGGAAATTGCGGTTCTGGAGACACAAGAGCTGGAGCTGTCTGCAAAAGAGGAGATTCTTCTGAAACAACTTAAGGAGGTGGAGAAAACTCCAGAGGATATCATAAAGGTATTGCTTGTGTAATCACTTTAAAAGGCCTGGAGACTCCTTACCGCTTATTACAACACAGAGCCGCTTAAATTGAATCAGCTTTTGAGTTGGGAACATGGGAAATCATTACGATGCAGCATGCTGTGAAAATGCCCCTCGGTTTCAAATTGACGTCAAGATAAAATTGTTTGATGCCAGTTGCTGCTGTGAGGAAGAGATCGGTTTGCGTGATATGTGATCTGGCGCGCTTTTAATGGTATGAAACATGGTTTTGTTCTTCTTATCTCTTCATCAAATCCGGTTTTGGTATTGCACAAACTACTGTATTGGCCTGCAGGAAGTAAACGCAAATATCCGGCCAGGTAAAGACAATTCCTCTTTTTGCTGTATTGCCATTTGTACAGCATTCTTTCCCAGGATGCATTTTTTTGAACAGATTGTTTCTTACAGAGCCAGTCCAATACATTTACACTGCCATACCTGATGTCCCAAAGTCCTATACTCCCAAAGCCAGGAGGAGGAGTGTCGGTCAAGGGGAAATGTGAAACTGGTGAAGAGCAGGAGAAGACAGGTACAACAAAGGCTTTTTTTAACACAACCAGCTATTTGCTGAAATAACGAGCGCTTGAAATATTGCACAAATATGTCAGGATGTTTAGACAGTGCAAACTTGTCATAAAACTGTCCACTTCTGTAATTATAGCAATTCAAGGTGCATAAATGCTGTTTTTCATTTTTTAATGAAAAAAAAATGAATAAGATGTTATCCGTGACTGTAATTATGAGCATGACATAGAATTATGAAACAGGCCCAATAATCAAAATATCACCAGCTGAACAGGATATTGTATCTAGCTACAGACTGCAGGATGACACGTTTTTTATTAAAGCAATAAGCCACAAGGCCATGTGTTTTTACCATGGCTGATTGGTATTTTTAAGCATATTAATTATAACTAGAATAATTCAAGTAATATAGTGCATTCTTATATTACTTTTATTTTAATAAACACTGTTCTGGACAAAAAAAAAAAAAAAAAAATATATATATATATATATATATATATATATATATATATATATATATATATATATATATATATATATATATATATATATAATTAATACTAATATTATTAATATCAGCAGCTTTTAATAAATATATAATAAAAATATATACTATTAAAAGCTGCTGATATTAATAAGAAATGTTTCTTGAGCAGCAAATCAGTATATTAGAATAATTTCTGAAGGATCATGTAACACTGAAGACTGACATGATGATACTGAAAATGTTGCTTTGCGTCACAGGAATAAATTGCATTTCTAAATGTATTAAAATAGAAAACCTTTAGTAAATACATTTTTGTACAGTTTCGTCATAATTATTCATAATTCATATAATTAATAATTTAGTTTTTATGTATTTTTCAAATAAATGCAGCCTCTGTAAAGATATATAGTAACAAACATAAAAAACAAACATTTAACGTTGATAAATATTTTTAGATATGTATTGAAATAATGAATCTAGTAGGTTTTTTTATGTTTTGATTTGCTTTGTATATAACACTATTATTTCTTTCAGCTTCATACACCATGAAGATCAGTGTTGAAAAAGATCTCCGCACTGGTGAGAGTCACATCCTTTCCACAGCAACCATCGCACCTCTGGATCTCCAACAACAAGGCATCAAAGTTTACGATGATGGCCGTAAATCTGTTTATGCCTTGACACCTGATGGACAGGACTCCCAGAACGACATGAATGAGATGAGCCCTCTTGAAGTAGAGGAACTTCTGATGAAAGCCTCAGAGAAGAAAGTCCCAACAAATGTAGAATACCACGAACCAGTGTTTTCAAGCCCATACAGTCGACCTACAACCCCTCATAGGACTGAAAGAGGCTACATCAGCCTTCATGGCCTTCAGATGCCCAACAAGAACCAGAGTCCCTTTCAGGCTGAGAACTTTACCAAACAAGAAGCCCTTGACATTCCAACCATTAAAACCAATCAGCATTTGGGCTCCAACCAACTGGTTCAAAATGGATCATATGCTAATAGCGAATACAGTGGCATAACAAGGATCAGCCCAACATCTTCTCCCATACAAGAGTATGAGGAACAGCTTCGGATAACTCCAACAGCAGACTCCGGACTGGGTTTCGGACGGTATTCCCCTCTGAATCAAAAGGAAGACTCCAGTGTCAACTTTGTGAGCTTCCTCCCTCCCGAGGTGGAATCTGGTGAACCTGTTACCATGATCTTTATGGGTTATCAGAACATTGAATCAGACGAGGAAGATGAAGGAATCCAGGCTGAACTGGTAGTCATTAGTGATGATGATGATGAGGAAGATTCTGGGGAAGCCACTTTGTCGTACTCACCCTCTGGGCTACCGCAGCAAGATCTTCAAACCCAACAGTGCACGTGTGTACCGCTGTGAGATCAGGCCTGCTGCCATCAGAACCTCCAGCTCTGGAAGACAGATGATTGGAAATGAAGTCAAAGACCCGACAGACACAGGTACTATCCGAAGAGTGAGAAGACGCTTTGGTTGCTAATTACGTACTAACTTCCTTCAGTTCCTTGCATTTCTTTGTGTTATTGGTAATCCCTTCACAATAAGGTTCAATATGTCACACGTTAAAGATATAGTTCACCCAAAAATAAAAATTCTGTCATTTGCACAAAGAAAATTTAAATAATGAAGATAACGATAACGATAACTATAATAGCAATCATGCAAATGCTTAATACATTTCTGCCTGCCTTTGTCTCACATTAAATGCTCAAGCTCATTAAATCTGGATGGATTTTGATTGGCTGTCCAAGATTTTATCATTCCTAAAGTAGTAAAAAAAATTGTTTTGAAAGAAATTTGACTTCTTAAAAAAAGGTGCCATAGAAGCACCTTTTTGTCTGAATAGTTCCATTAAGAACCTTTAATATCTGAAGAAACTTACTGATAAACGAAAGGTTTTTGGTGGCAAAAGTAGATTACAAAAAGGTAAGAAAGATATGGTACTTTGACTGAATTGTTCTTTCTGGAACCCAAAAATTATCCTTATATGGCATGGCTGTGAAGAACCTTCTAAGCACCTGCATTTTTAAGAGTGTATTCTCACAGAATTGGAATGATTATTTACGTTTTATAGTTAAACTTTTGTTTGGATCTCAAAGTGTTCCACAGAAGAAACTTAAGTCATACAGGTTTGAAACATATGAAATGAATAAATTGTGACACAATTAAAATTTTTGGGTGGACAATTCTTTAATGCATCAGGTATCATGAACAATCACTTTCATACTATTTATTAATCTTGTTTAAAGCTATAATCTACACATTTTGAACATTTTAGTGGTTTAAACGAACATTAACTCACAAACCTCCTATAAACAATTCATAATTGCTTTGGAAATGTTCATTCTTAGTCCATGATGCCTAATACTTTTAACTGACTCTGAACCTTGTTGTAAGCAAAGAAACACTGCACTGACAGCCGGACCTATAAAAATACCAGATAAGACTAGCATTTCTGTCAGAGTACCAAAGTGAACCCATCTCCTCAAATAAACTCTTGCAGCTTTACTTCCACCTAGTGGTCCACATCTTCTCATTTGCCAGGGTTTGAAGCATCCACGCTTGGAAAAATGCATGAAATGAACTTACTGCATGTCTTGTAAATTTGGTTTTTATATGATTAATACAATTAATAAATGTATGCTTTCACATTAACTTGCTGCTGCGGTACGTTTTTTTTGGCACGCTGACTGTTTTAATACAAGTAATACAAGAAAATTTGGTATTTAGTACTTTGAAACTTGGGATAACACAAAAATACACCATGGTAGCTGTTTAGTTTCTGCCAAAAAAATAAAGATAAAATAAATAAATAAACATAAAAGATCTAGAAAAGAAATCCTTTGTCATACAGTAGTGACATACGGTATTGTGGCATAGGCTATGGTTGCCATGATACAGTAAATGTGTGTAATGGAAGATAAATCATAATAGCTTTTTAAGATATCTTTCTGAACCATTTTTCAGTCTTTACACACTGTCTTTATTTTGTTTCATTATATGTTCAGCCGTTTCCGACAGCTAATGCGTGATTTAGGATAGTTTCGTCTTTTTTTTCCCACCAGAGTAATGCACCGTTCCGTCCATCAGCTATAATTGAGCACTTTGTCCTTGGTAGCTTTTAAGACGTTGTGTCTGCTCAAGAGGTCTTTTATAACATCTGCTAAAGAGAGTGTTATGTAATAATCCTTGGCTTGCATTACATAACGCGCAAAAAATTAATGCTAAAATCCTCAACGTTCTGCATATTCATTGTTTTCTCTGTTTTGTCGTCCCCTGATTTTGGCACGGCAGTGTAGGATGAATGTGTTAACCGCAATCCCATCATCTTCTCTAATGACAGACCGCGGAACTGATTTAATTGATTGATTGATCGTGCTGGATTTCGATTGGCTTGAAACTAACTAACCACCTGCGCGCTGAATATAGGTGTGGTTAAACTGAAGCTTTTAAACTGTCCTCTCTCCACAGCGCTGCCAATCAGACTGTCTCGGCTGGGAAAATACATGTAACCTCTCCAGTT
This sequence comes from Puntigrus tetrazona, assembly GCF_018831695.1. Taxonomy (NCBI): domain Eukaryota; kingdom Metazoa; phylum Chordata; class Actinopteri; order Cypriniformes; family Cyprinidae; genus Puntigrus; species Puntigrus tetrazona. Next base: position 517,254 of record NC_056722.1, on the reverse strand, counting down.
GTCGACATCTTGTATTTCCCGATGAGGAGGAAATGGACCGAAAGACTGATCTGGGGGGAAAAAAAAACAACTGCTTATGACATGAATCACATTTGAGTGCCAAAAACAGCATTTGTTCATTATTTCATGTTGTACATAATGTTCTCCTTCTGGCTGTTCTGTAATTTATGCTGTTTGCTGGTAATGTCTTTTCTTTTTAATCAAATAGGAACAAATATCTGGTGACTTAATTTTGCGCATAAAATTTTTATTCAATACTACTAATATTTTTAGTTTATCAAACAGTTACAAATACAATATGCTGTAATTGCATATTTTAAATCAGTGCATCCTAAAATTAAATACATTTAATGCTATAGTAATATTAAATATTAATATTAAATACAGCAAAAAAAAAAAAAAAATGTATATAATTATTTAGAGAAATTGAACAAATTTATCAGAGGATTTAAACATTTGCAAAAAATAACCAATTGAATAAAACATATATATTCATATCTTTTTATTTTTATATTATTTTAATGTTTTGGAAGTCAATTTTACAGTAAAACGACAAATCTACTGATCATTAATTAATTACTGATAATATACTGGGAATATATCATTTTTGCAGGCTGCTATTTGTTGATGTGATGGTCTAAAAGAAGTGTTTACAACTGCAGTGTTATTTCTGAGTCACTTGATCTTTGGACTTATAGTGCACTGGCGTCGAGGGCGCAGAGGGCAGGTTTTGAGAGGACAGTCATAAACCGTGTTACTGCCGGATTCTCAAAAGATGAAAAGCCATTACATACGAAACCTTGAGAATATACTTGATTGACAGAAAGCTTTTAAGAAATTCCTTGCGCGACTGTGTGCGTGTGTCAGAACGGCTGAGGCTGCTCAGCTATTGGCTGATTCTGGTACATTCAGAGTAAGTCACAGTCTCTGTGGTTACAGAGAAGCAGAGCTTCAGCCAAGACAGATTCGCTGAGCACGTACTCCTGTCCTTTCTCTCCGCTCAGTATCACAACAAGGTAGGACACTGAGAACTTTATGAATAGTCAGAATTATATTTGTGAAAATGAATATGGGGCGAATAAACTTGTTTAGGTGCCATGCTGTCGGTTTTATATAGCGATTGTGCTGGATTGCTGTTATGTTTTCTTCTGTGGTGCTGGGAATGTAATATTATTAAGATGCTATGACAAACAGATGCTAAACGCATTGGATTTGTGCTGATATGGTCTAAAGAGACTTAATTTTGTGCAAACAAGTGTGTGAGAGTGTGTATGCTTGCATGAGGTTTTTATCTGCAGTATATTTTTTTGGTTTTAGAGAGATTTTGAGTTTTTTGCTTCCTCTTTCTACTCTGTTTTATATCAGACTTAATATTGTTGCATTATAAATGTGAGAAACTAGATAAAAAAAAAAGTACTTGCACGTTGATATTCTGTATTTATGCTTCATTTTTTATAAGCTGGCATGTCACGGATTTTTAAAATGAATAAAACTCATTATTTTGGGCTTGTATTCATCAACGTCTTCTCTGATTTGACCCTTAAGCTTGAAAATGTTGCTGTTACAGTGGAACAACCTGCGAAACAGAAGCTGTGAAAGTTTAATTATGCTCCTTGTACAAACCTCAAGCACTTCAGAAAAATGTGGAATATGAGATCTGAGATGTTGTCAGACAACATCAGCACTGGGCTTCTCAGCTGAATCTGTGTGTGTGTGTGGGTGTGTGAGTGTGTGTTTTAGAGTGAATTAAAGTGTCCGCGTGGGTGAGTGGAGGTGTGTGTGTTTGTGAGTGTGTGTGTGTGTGTGTGTGTGTGTGTGTGCCTGGGGTAAATGTGAGACAGGGATGGATCCTCTTTGGAACTGATTACAGATGAGAATGTCTCCTGCTCCATTTCGAACTTCCATTAATGCAGAGCTGAGAAGAGAGCTGCCACATAAACTGCTATTATTATGTCAGCAAAAATATGGGTAACATTTTCTAAGCCTGTATGCGTAAATGTATTCATAAAATCAGTATTCATAATGGCTTATATAATACAACTTAAAATCTGAAATTATATGTATTGTAATTACGTTATAGAATTTTTTACGAAAGTCGATTTTTATTATTATGCATTACAAACATGCATTAAATCAATCCATAAATAAATTACAATAGATATATAATTTATATACAGACTCTAAAATATATTTCAGAATTTTTGTTTTTTATTTCAGAATCTTTTTTTACATATATTTAGTAATGCTTATGACATCTAAATGTGTCATTTACAAGAAAATATATATATATATTTTTATATATATGTTTATATGTTTAATAAATATATATAATTATATGTTATAATATTTATATAAATGAACATATTGTTATTCTTAAATATTTTTATAAACATGATTTTATACACATACTATTATATATAATTTTATATAATATTATACATGCATTTAATGTTCCTATTCATATTCTGTCAAGGTCTAAAGTATTATTTATACTTGTTCACATATATTATTTTCTTGTTGTTAACCCACTTATTATTTGCGAACAGCTTCACAAAATATTTTCTCAAAAAGTGCATGTAATCAATTTTTATAGTCCTTATGTAAATAAATCGAACCCTATCGTTCAAGTTATTTTTCAATTCATTTGCATCTTAGTCTGCAGTGCTCTAATGCCGCATAGTGACATTTTTCTCAGCTGAGAACATATCCAAGGAGCTCAGTGCCAGTCACATATGTCTGAATGGCCACCTACGCTCTGGCCCCAGCACCTGTTACTCTTATGCTCCACTTGAGTTATTATTTCTTTCTGAATAGAGCAACCTTGAGCAGCCTAAAATGCTCTTTTCCAATGCCTTATGCTCACACAATAAAACGCACAACTTTTTATTACGAAAACAATTCAAAATGTATCTCTCAGCTATATTTATCAGTGATAGCTCACTTAACTGTTACATTTCCTCATCACTTCCTAAAAGGAGTCATTTAAGGAAATCCATCAGAAAGCGCACATGACCTCACTGACAAGCCACTCATTGATCGCTTTCAGCGCGCAAACAATGGAGCGACCAATCAGAGTTGAGTGTTTGTACCAGGATGATACCCTGAGGTGACCACTCGCCATAACATCAGTGACACAAGACCAACTCGCAATGACATTTCTGCCAATAACTCCCATATTAGAGTTAGTTCACTTTCTATCCATGCACCCACAACATATTTACTCAAGCCCAGAGTGCTTACGGTTCCACCGAGAAGAATTTCTTGGCAAGGTGGAGATGATCTCTTCTGGCTCCTGTTTCTAAAGCTCACGGTAGGTACTGGGACACGCTGGTACCTCCGTCTGCCTTCAATGCAAATGTTATTGTCACTGAATAATTTATGGAATACAGATTGTCATGACACAAATGCTGAGATCGGAGAGGGTGCGAGCGTGTTAAAGTTTTTCTCAAAGCTGAGCTGCTAGAGGAGGAGCTGGGTAGAGGGTGTTGCCATGGTAGTCAACACTTTACCGCTTGTCATTTTCATGAGGCTTTGTGCCTTTGTGCAGCTTGATTGGGGTGAAATGGGCAGGCGCTGAAGTGGATGGTAATTTCACATAATTTTGACTGTTTTTAGTGGTCGCATTAGCATGCCGCTTGAGTTCTGAATGATTGTGGAGACTTTCGTGCAGCGGTGGTAATTATACCAAATGGGCATCAAGAAAAAGCTAGATGGTGAAAAAGTATTTCAAGTGATATAAACAGCTTATGAAATGTGAATGATGATGCGGACAATTTGTAATTTTTGATTTCCGCACTTCCATATTGTAGTGATATCACGTTATGTTCAGCATGAAAGTGTGTAATTGGGGTTTTGATGTTACTGGAGTGGGAAATCCTTCTAATCCCCGTGGCAGCTGATTTTGTCTGTCAGAAAGAGTTTGAGTGTTAGATCACACATCACTTTGGCACTTTCGGCAGTTGGTACGAATGAGATCAGAAAAATCCATGCAAACAAACCATGCTGCCATGATCAAACGCTCTGCGCAGTGGCGCATCAACAAGGCAAGACAAATAACTACGTAACGCGGTGATTGATTGTTAATTCCTACGTAATATGCCCTCTGAATATGTATAGAAATATGAAAAGTAAAACAAACAAAAAATATATGGTCGGTGAGGATGTTCAGTCAGAGGATGCCGCTTCGCAAGGGATTTTTCTTCTTTCTCTTGCTTTCCTGGTCTGATCCGGAGCCTGCTGATTAACTACAGGACAAAAAGTTTCATGCATGAGGAGAAGAGCCAGTTCCAGTAGTCTTATATAATGAAATATACTTATTTCTGCCTACTAAAACCATCACATAATAGTAAACAACTGCTTCTACTTTATTCTTATGCACTGGAATAATCTTACAGGGCACAAATGTTGCATATTTTACATAAGGGAAGCCAAGGTGAATTTCTAATTCCTGTTTGTGCAAGTTAAAAGATAGCTTTCACGCTATGTGTTAAATTATGACAAAAAGGTGCTATTTGGCAGAGGCAGTTCAAAAGGTAAGAATTTCTATGCAGAATGAAACTAACACTTAACTAATCTGTTCTTGCTTTAAAGTGCTGTGCAATTACAAAATGGTGCCTTCTAACACATGAGCCAAGATTAGGGAAAAAAACATGTTGTTGCTTGACGTGTTTAGGAGTGCTTCTCACCTTTTTTCCCCTAAACATTCCTACAAGTTCTCAATAATGTTTCCTTTAGGTTAGTCAGGAACGTTTTCTTGACGTTTCCTAAAGGGAACGTTCTAATTGGAGTTCCTGGAAGTCCATAGAAGTTCTCTGAAGAGTCTCAAAATAAACCTGAAAATACGATCTAGTCTCTGTAGGTTATAAAACAGAACTAAAAAGTAAACCTCCAGGGAGTTATTTCTAGGAAGGAGTTCTTTTAAGTTATAAAATAAACCTAAAAATAACCTGCAGGGAACGTCTCCTAGAACATAGCCTCTGTATTTGTTAGCTATAGTTCCCATTACAATTTGTGAATCTGTGATCTCTTTATACTTTTTACTAAAAATGCATCCAATAGCTACTTGAGGTTATTTCACTCCAGAATACTATGCTTACCATTTTTTTACATTAAAATAAGCTGTTGTGCTCCTCTACTTACTGCTATTTAGCATCTATTCTTATTCAGAACAGGTTCTGAATAAATATTTTAATGCATTCAGTTTGGTTATGGCATGTGAATCGAGCTCAAAAAAAAAAAAAAGCTCAAAATATGAAGCCTGAATCCAAAGATAATGCAAAACAATGATTCGTAAGAGTCATATCTTTTGAGTGTATTAACACCATTGAATCAACTTAAGCCCCATCTAATCCCTCCAGGAAGTGGCTTTAATCCATTTAATCCATTGTTCAGTCAGGAGTGCATTATCATTCTTACAGCAATACTTACTAACTGCTAATTTCGTTATTTTGACTCCATTAATTATTTGATACCATATGTGTTGTAGGCCTACTGACCTAAAAAAACATTGTTGTTTATATGATAATGTGCCACATTTTTGCACATTCTTGTTTAAAATGGAATAACAGAATTTATTTGCATTTGGTCCTCAAATTTTGAATGGAACCATTTAGTAACAGAAATAATGCAATAATTTGTGCAAATAATCAAATAATGCAAATCATTTCTAAATAATTTAGTGGTCTTAATTCATTTGTATATGTTATCAGTTTAGTGCTTTTAAACTCCCTTTGAACTCCTTGCAAGGAATATTACTTTAAAACCACACCAGCCTGGCCTGTGCAACCCCTCAAGACTGGAAAACTTAGCCCTGAAGAAACTTTCTCAGAAATTCTAGCATTACATAAGAACTATACTAAACACGAGAATTAGGTGCAAATTAAGCTTTGATATACTTTGAATGCTTTGGGTGATTAGGGAAATGAGATTTCTCTTGCTGTTTTGAATTTCTTGTCATCTTTTTTTCTCTTGGGAGCTGCGACTGAGCCTGAAGAGGTGGATAGGACTGGAAGAGATTGCAGGCTTGTTCTCATCCTGAGAATCCAGAGCATGCAGAGCTGAAGTCCCTGTCTGAGCCTGTAAATTCATGGAGACAATTAAAAGCTCGGCACAGCAAAACATAATTGACTGTAGAAATGGAAGTCCTGGAGACTTGAGTTACTCTGAGAGCAAGTGACACAGGAAGCGAAGATGAAATAAGTCTATTTATGATGCTGACATTTTTAAAGTCCATTAGTACAAAAGTTGTGGTTGAGCATTTTAGTGCAGGCTTACCTCCTACAGAGACCAAGACTGATGATCTGGAAGAAGATGTTGGTAAAGTATGAAGGAGGCACTTGTCTTGGAGGATACTGCAAAGAAGAATCTTTATCGCAGAATGAGTCAATTACCTCTTCATTATCCGACACTCTGTCCAAGTGCTGAGGAGCATGTATGAGAATGATGTCACATAAGAGGCAAGACTCACTTCAAAGCAGGAACCAGTGGAGAGCAGTGAGGCACCTCAACTGGGGGATGATCTTGACAATGGAGATATGGTAGATGATTGAGTACAGACACACAAGAAGCCATCTTAGAGAAGTTTTGGATGTGAAAATCAGAAGAAACCATCCCTTGAGCACTACATCAGGAGGAAGTCCTGTCAGACACGTCTCCTGAGTCTTGCCACTTGGCCCAGATAGGCCCCTGAAGAGTGTCTTCGAGTTGAAATAGCTGCTTCATCTGACAGTGAAACTGATGAGAAATGGGAAGACATCTTCTCTTCTTCCATAAATAGGGAGAGATGATGATTCCTCATTGACAGTCTACGAGCTGAGAATTGCAGAGCTCTTTTATTCAAACCTACAGTTCAAAATATGAGAGACATTTCAAAGGAAATGAAGAGCCAGAGATTCCAGCTGGGAGAAGAAGTGTTAGAACAACCAGAAAATGAGGCAGTTCAGCAACAGCAAGAAGATATCTTACAATCCTTCCACACTGTTTTCACGGCCGGTCCAAGATCCGATGATGACAAGACCTTGGGCGAGCCTCAGCAACTCCACAAGAGCACAATCATTTGATTCATAGTCAAATCCGATCTGAGCAAAAAAGTCCAAAAGATTATTATAAGTGATTCAGGAAATGAAAAGCCAGAACGCCAGCATAATACATGTAGATTTGTAGCGCCACTGGTCAACAGTGGCTGAGATTGAAAGAGCAAATGCAAAACTTCACCACAGAGTCCCAGCACACAAACAACTCGATCTGGCACCTGCCAAGGTAGTCACAGTTTCATGCTCACATACCTTCACTTAACATGAAGGCAGAGAGGATCTTGAGAGCTTATGTCATGCAGATTCGCACACACCAGTTCAGCCCTTGCTC